>NW_003315882.1:2124001-2197766 GCF_000151265.4 Micromonas pusilla CCMP1545 | reverse complement strand
TCCGGGTCGTACTGGTCCGGATCGTACACGACCCCGGTCCGCGCCCCTCGTCACGCGCTCGGGCCTCCCCCCGCCGCGGCTCGGCCCCGCAGCAGGCATCTTCCCGCACGCCGCGAGTCCCGTCGCGTCCGGAACCCACCGCGTGCGCGTCGAGTTATCCGGATCGTACAGCTCGTCGTCGGCGCCGCCGCCGCGACCGCCGCCGCCGCCGCCGCCGGTCAGCGGCGGCGGCGTGTACCTCGGCGCGGACTGCGGCGCCGCGCCGAGTTCGCCGACGTCCACGTACGCGGCGACGACGGGCTCGATCCCGTCGAAGGTCCCGGTCCACCCCGCGGGGAGATGCACGAAATCGCCGCGCGCGCACCGCCGCGCGCTCGCGCCGTCAACGTCGGTGAGAAAAAACGTGCCCTCGATGACGAAGAACACCTCGTCCACGTTCCTCGGCGCGATCTGCGCGGCGCCGACGCCGCAGGACCAGCTCCCGGCGCGGACGCTGCCGACGTCGTAGATCGTGTTCCCGGCTTTCCCGACCGCCGGGATCGGCGCTTGGATCTCTCGCTGCGACACGACGACCGGACGCTTCGACGCGCCGGCGACGTCGTCGTGCTCCATCGTGAGCCACACCTTGTGGATGTGCCGTCCGATGTCCCACCTCCCGTGCCAGCCTTTCGGGAGCACGACGGAGTCGCCGGGGCCGAACGCGTGCATCGTCCCGTCCGGATCCGTCACCGCGCCGTTCCCGCTGAGGACGTAGAACCACTCCGTGCTGCCTCGCGGGTTCGGGGAGTCCCAGCCGCCCTCGGAGCACGCCCACGAGCCGCAGGACGACGCGCCGTTTTGCATCCTGCGACGCGCGAAGGCGATGGCGGCGGGGAAGGTGTCGCACGATGAGTGTCGGGAGAGAGACGACGCGAGAAGACGACGATCTCGGCGAAGCGCGCGATCTTATCTGAAATCGTTCGAGACGCGGGCGGGGACGGCGGCGCGACGCGCGCGCGCACCCTTTCACGAACGGGCGCCCCGCGTCGTGCGGGTCGCCGATGTCCACGTTCGATCGCGGGCCCTTCACGGTGAGCTGGTCGAGCGCGAACCATCGCTCCGGGACCGCGGCGAAGTCGCACTTTTGCTCGACGTCGACGACGGCGGCGAACGCGACCGGCGCCGCGCGTCTCGCGCCGCGGGCGCGCGGCCGGCGCGCGCGGCCGGCGCCGCGCGGGGACGCCGAGGACGCGGCGAGCGGGGCGTGGATGCGCGCGGAGAGGAGCGCGGACGTCATCGAACCGAGAGCGACGTGCGGTGGCGCGCGCGTCGGCGTGTCCGCGGCGACGGCGGCGGCGCGCCGGTTTTCCCGAGACCAGGCGCTGCGCTGCCTGCACTGCCCGAAGCACCTGCCACACTTTTGAACCGCGCGCTCAGCGTCCGTGCGCTCGTCCGTCGCGCGACGTCGACGACGCGAGGGTTTGACGTCCTCGACCGCCGCGGGTCCGCGTCGTGGCCCCTACCGCGAACGCCGCGATGGCGCCTCCGAAGCGCAGAAGGAGCGCGCGCCTCGCGGTCGACGACGACGACAGATCCACCGACGACAGATCCACCGACGACCTGCGGCGGGAGAACGCCGACCTGCGGCGGGAGATCGCCGCGCTCGAGGAGGAGCTTCGATCGCTGCGCGAAGCCGCGCGCTCGCCGTCAATCCTGGAGCGATTCGTCGAGGAAGCGCCCGACGTCTTCGCCGCGCATGTGCTCCCGCGGTTCGACAACTACGGCGATCTCGCGGTGCTCGCGATGGTGAACCGTCAGATGCGCGGCGTCGTCTTCGAATTGCCCGTCGGCGACGTGAGGTGGACGGGCGCGGCGGTGAGCAGAGAGCTCGCGAAGGTGCGAAACTTCGTCGGGTCGATCCGCAGGCTCGCGTGGGCGTGGGAGCGAGGGTGTCCGTGGAACGCGAAGACGTTCGCGTGCATCGCGAAGGGTGGAAACTTGGAGGTCGCGAAGTGGGCGAAGGAACGAGGATGCCAGTGGGACGAGAGGACTTGCGCCGAAGCCGCGGGTGAAGGCCACCTGGAGGTGTTGCAATGGTTGCGAGCGAACGGCTGCCCGTGGAACGAGTGGACTTGCTTCCATGCCGCTATGGGTGGCCACTTCGAGGTGCTGAAGTGGGCGCGAGCGAATGGCGCTCTGTGGGACGAGAACACTTGCTCCTCAGCCGCGTGGAGTGGCGATTTGCAGATCCTGCAGTGGGCGCGAGCGAACGGCTGTCCGTGGGACGGGGAGACTTGCTCCGAGGCCGCGATTCACGGCCACCTCGAGTTGCTGCAGTGGGCGCGGGCGAACGGATGTCCGTGGGACGAGTCGACTTGCTCCCGCGCAGCGGAAGGCGAAGAGCTGGAGGTGTTGAAGTGGGCGCGAGCGAACGGATGTCCGTGGGACACGAAGACTTGCGCCGAGGCGGCGTGTGGTGGGCAACTCGAGATGCTGCAGTGGGCGCGAGCGAACGGCGCTCCGTGGGACGAGGAGACTTGCTCCAAAGCAGCGGAAGGCGAAGATCTGGAGGTGTTGAAGTGGGCGAGAGAGAACGGATGTCCGTGGGACACGAAGACTTGCGCCGAGGCGGCGACTGGTGGGCAACTCGAGATGCTGCAGTGGGCGCGAGCGAACGGCGCTCCGTGGGACGAGGAGACTTGCTCCAAAGCAGCGGAAGGCAACGAGCTGGAGGTGTTGCAGTGGGCGAGAGCGAACGGATGTCCGTGGGACAAGGAGACTTGCAAGAAGGCCGAGGAAGGCGGTCACCTGGAGGTGCTGCGGTGGGCGGGCGAGAACGGCGCTCCGTGAAACAAGGAGCGTTTGTTTTCTTCGCTCCGCTCCGCCTGCGGCGCGGGCGGGTGCGGGTGCTCGATACCTGGCTTCCGGAAAAAAAAACCTCGCGAGCGAAAGTACGTTGTAGATTTTCATTTCGTATGGGCAAACAGTTTGATACGTGTACACGTACGCTGATCTGGCAAAAAATTCTCCCGAAAATTTTTCTCCCGACACACCTTCGAACCTGAGACTGTCATCGGCGCATCACACCTCATCACGGCCCTTCGTCTTCTCCGACACTTTTATCCACTCGTAGTAGTACAGTACCAAAAAAGCGAACTAATTGCTCACTGGGAAAGAATACGGATGCCAACAGGGGATTGCCTTTCAAACGGCTCCGCCGCCAGTCCGCATATGCGAAAGGTCGGCCTCCCGCGACGCGCACTCTAGCGCGCCCGCGCGCGCGTCGGATTCCCTCTCGACGTCGCGTCGTCGAGCGAAAGCGATATCGATCGCCCGTCGCTCGCGCTCTCCCCGCGAGATACATCCTCCTCGGCCGCCGCGCGCCGCGTCGATCGCGTCTCGGCAGACGCGCCGCGGCCAAAACCAGATCTCATCCGAACACAGATGGCGTCCCACGTCGACGTCACGTTGGGAAGCGGCGCCGCCCCGAAGCTCCGCCGACTCTCCTCGTGCTGGCGCCCGGCGTCGTCCGGGAACCTCGCGGCGCTGCAGGACGCGCACGAGAACGGCGCGCCGTGGGACGAGCGCGTCTGCGCGAACGCCGCGCGCGACGGCCACCTCGACGTGCTGATCTACGCGCACGAAAATGGATGCCGATGGGACGCGCGCACGTGCGAGTACTCCGCCCAAAACGGCCACCTCGAGTGCCTGAAGTACGCGCGGTCGAACGGGTGCCCGTGGGACGAGGGCCTCTGCGCCGCCGCCGCGAAGGCGGGGCAGCTGGAGTGCCTAAAGTGGGCGAGAGAGCAGGGCGCGCCGTGGGGGGTCATGACCCCCGCCTTCGCCGCGTTCGCCGGCGACGTCGACGCTTTGCGATGGGTCGTCGAGAACGGTTGCCCGTGGGATAAGAAGACTCGGGATTACGCGGCGATGAATAACCAGGAGGCGACGCTGCGGTGGGCGATCGAGAACGGGTGTCCGGAGGAGTGAGGAGGAGGACGCGACGGCGAGCGAGCGAGCGCGCGCGAGGAGGAGGACGAAATAGTGATAGCCTTTGAAACTCCCGATTAGGGAGCGCCGCTCGCGGCTTTCAATATCAATTTATTACGATGAAACGTCGTTTTCGCTTGATCGATCCCTCGCGATCAAAAATCCCGGCGTCGGAACGATGAAAATGAAACGCGTTGTGGGCACCGCGCTGGCGGACGACGCGTTTTCTTCGCCGCCAAACCCCCGCGCGCGCGCGCCGCCGCCCGGCCTCGGCGCGAGACGAACGACGATGGCACGCGCGGGACGTCGCTGACGCTCTGATCCGGCCGCGGACGCGCGCGGGGATCGACATCTCGCGGCGGACGCGACGCGCGACTCGCGACCTTTCGCGAATCTGCCGCACCGCCGAACGCCGCGAGCGTCGTCCGCGTTATAAGTTTAAAGGAAGTCGTCGATGGAGGCGCGCGCGCGACGCGCGTGGACGGCGGCGACGTCGCGATGGTCGAGCGCGACGCCGCGAGAGCCGACGACGCCCCAAGGGTTCACGCTCACCGGACGCTCGGTCAAGACGTCGCGGTTCGCGTCGTTGTCCGCCTCGAACGCGATCATCCCTCCGAGCTCATCAAACGCCGACGCGTCGACGCCGACGTCAGGTGCGTTCTATACACTGGTCCCCACACGACCGCGATCGCGTGGTGAACGCCGTTCCTTAAGGACTTTGCCCGTCGCATCTCTCCGCCCAGGGTCCCACGGTTTCAATCCCGACACACCTCGACGCCTTTCAACTCCGCTTCTGACGCCTTTGAACTCCACCCCGACGTTCGCTCGTATAGAACGACCCTCAAACGACGATCCTCGCGGAGGCGGTCCCGGCGGCCGCGGCGAGGACGACGACGATCCTCGCGCGCTCATCGGCGAGACCGTCGTGTACGTCGAGCCCGACGCCGAGACCGGGTTCACGCGCGTGTCGGTCATCACGATCGACAGGAACGGTCTCATGGCGGACATCGGCAGCGCGTTCATGAGCTTGGGCTTGTGCGTGAAGAGCGCGGCTATTCAAACCGGCGACGACGGATTCGTCGAGAACGCGTTCGTGGTGCACGGCGCCGACCTCGGCGCGATCCCGGTGGCGCGGTGGGACGACGTCAGGACGCGTCTGAAGGCCACGTGCGGTCGCAGAGGAAGAGGGAAGCCGTGGATGGAGCGCGAGAGCCGGCTCCGGGAGCTGTTCAGCCGGATCGACGCGCGGCGTCGCGGCTTCATCGCGCAAGAGGATCTGGACCTCTTCGCGCAGTCGCTGCGGATGCCGCGCGCGTTCGTGCACGACTTCGTGGACGAGGGCGACCAGTCGGGCGACGGGAAGATGTCGTTCGAGGAGTTCGCGGCGTTCGTGCGGTCGAAGGAGATTTCGTTACAGGCGTCGTACGAGTCGCTGCAGCCGGACGCGAGGGGGAAAATTTACGGCTGGCGCCTGAAGAAGAACCTCCGAAACATGGAGCTGCGAACGGGGCGGTACAACACGCGGAAGAAAATTCGCAGAAGAGGCCTCCAACAGATGCTCAAGTACGTCGACGACAGCGCGATCCTCACCGCGGCGGATTTCCGCGACATGATGATCCTCATCCCGCAAGGCCAACTCGAGACGGTGAGTCCGTACTTCATGAAGGTGGGCCTCGACGTCGGCACGCGGCGGCTGCCGATCCCGGACCGCAGAAAAGACGGGTCGCCGTGGGGCCACCTCCTCGCCGGCGGGCTCGCCGGGATCGCGTCGAAGACGGTCTCGAGCCCTTTAAACGTCGTCGCCGTGCGAGCGATCGCGTCGGGCGACGTGAACGGCCCGCGCACCGTCGGCGACCTCGCGAGGGCGATGTCGAAGATCGCGCGCGGACCCGAGGGCGCGCGCGGTCTGTTCAAAGGGAACATGTCCAACAGCGTCGCGAGCGCGCCGGGGAAGGCGTTCGACTTTTTCGCGTACGCGACGTACAAGAGGTTCTTGCTGAAAGGCGAGGACCGCGAACCGACGAACCTGGAGCGTTTACTCGCGGGGTCGCTCGCGGGGATGACGTCGGACACGTTGCTGTACCCGCTCGAGGTCGTCTCCACTCGGGTGTCGATGAACCTTGGGAAGCCTTCGAACGTGTTCGCGACCGCGCGCGCGATCGCGAAAGCGGGGGGCGTGCGGGCGTTATACGCCGGGTGGGGCGCCGCGATGGTCGGCGTCGTCCCGTACGCGGGGATATCGTTCGGGTGTTACGACATGCTCTCGACCGCGTATCGAAAACGGCTGGGCGGCGAGACCGCGGGGCCGCTTCCGACGCTGTGCTTCGGGTTCGCGTCCGGCCTCCTCGCGTCGACGCTGTCGTTCCCGTTGTATAACGCGACGGTTCGGTTGCAGAGCGGCACGATACCGGCGGGTTTAGTGGGGAAGCCGGGCTTGGTGAACGTCATGACGCACGTGTATAAAACCGGCGGCGCGAAAGCGTTGATGAACGGGTGGGTGCCGTCGTGCGCGAAGATCGTGCCCCAGGCCGGGGTTTCGTTCTTCGTTTACGAGATCGTCAAGACATGGCTCGACGGCGAGGAAGACGCGCGCGACGACGCGTCGATCGAGGACTAGAGCGGCGGGGGGCGTGTTGTTGTTATCGTATCTCGCGTAGAAAAATAAAACGTCGCCGGCGTGATGAAGAGTGCCGATCCGATCGCTTCGTCGTCGATCGACTCGAACCGAATCAATCGAATCGACTCGACTCGACTCGACGCGTCCGTCTTCCACGTTACTTCTTGGGCTTCGACGCCAACACCGTCCTATGCCTCGGGTCCGTCTGCTCCGTGTGCACGTGCTCGAACCCAATCTCCGTCAACATCCCCTCGATGTCGATCGTGTAGTACTCGTTGCTGTGCGGCTCCGTGGATTTCATCAGCGTGAAGAGCGCGGGTGGCAAATTCTGAATCACCGCGCTCTTGGGGTTGTTATCCGTCATCACGAACGTCCCCCCGGGCTTCAGTATCCTCGCCGCCTCCGTCAGCAGCGCCCGCGTCGCGTACTCCGGGCACTCGTGAATCACGAACGCGAGCGAGACGACGTCCACGGAGCCGTCCTCCATCTTCGTATCCTCCCCGAGGCCGTGCCTCCACTCCCGGCGCTCCGACCCCGGCTTCCCCTCGTCCGCGCGCTTCGCGACCGCGAGCATGTACGGCGAGAGGTCCATCCCGATCATCCGCGCGGTCGGGAACGCGTCGGAGATGTACCGCGTGCTGATCCCGACGGAGCACCCCACGTCGACGATCAGCTCCGGCTCCGCAGCCGCGCCCGGGGAGTACCTCTCGACGTGCGATCGCAGCGCCGAGGTGTACGAGTCGCGCAGTCGCCGCTGCGCCTCCTCCGCGGTGATCCTGTCCTTCGGGTACACCCTGAGCGCCATCGCGTACGTCGCGGGCTCCGCCTCGAACGCGGCGAGCCAGCACAGGTTCCCTTCGCTGTACGCGTGGAACGGCTGGAGGTAATACGACGGGTACTCGACGTCTTCGTTCCTTATCTCGTCGTAGAGCGCCTTCACCGCGGGATCCGCGTCGAGCGCGGACGCGATGTCGCGCCACGCGACGCCGTTCTTCTCCGCGGTGTTGATGAGCGTTCGGCGCGCCATGGGCTTCATGAGCCCCTCGTACAGGAGCTTGTTCGAGATCGCGGCGTCGACGACCTTGCTGAGGAAGTCGTCGCCCGCCCAGTCGGGCTTCTCCTTGTCCGTGGTGAGCGACGACGTCGACGACGACGACGACGACGCGTCCGCGCGGCGGGACGCGAGCGACCCGCGCGAGGAGGAGGGCGCGGGCGATGAGCGCGCGAGGGATCGCGCGGATGGCGCGCGGGGGGTCGCGAGCGCGATCGACGCGACGGTCGACATCGTGCGTGCGTCGCGGCGTGCCGCGCGACGATGCCAACTGGCGTTCTCTGCCGGAAGGAGCTCAGATTTCGTTCGCCGCACCAGACTGGACGCGACAGGACGAGGCCCTAAACCAAGATACCGTATGTTCATCGGTCAGTTGAAAGGGGACGCGATCAGATGTTGAAACTACTGGATGGGTCAAAGTTATTTGCACCTGACGAGCTCGACTCGACGGCACTCAGCATTCGCCCGCGCGCGTCGCGAGGTCCTCGTCGCGGCTCGGACGCGATGGCGGACCGCGACGCCGCGCTCCGGGAGCTCCTCGGAGAGATCGGCGACGGCGACGGCGGCGCCGGCTCGGACCCGTCGACGTCCGCGGCGTCCGCGCGGGTCGACGGCGACGACGCCGCGGGCGGAGACGCGACGATGATGCATCATCTGAACCTGCGAGATCTCACCCTCGACGCGTCCTCCGCGGCGAACGCGATCGACGGCCTAGACCTCGACCTCGTGAAGTACGCGGACCACGACGTCGTTCGCGACATCATGCGCTCGGACGTGACCGACCTGAAGCAGCGCGCGTCGTCCGTGGAGGCGAAGCTCCAGTCCGTGGAGCTCGAGAGCATCAAAGACTACGTCGCGGAGAGCGACAACCTCGTCGCGCTCCACGGACAGATCGAAGGCTGCGACGCCATCCTGCGCGAGATGGAGTCGCTGCTGTTAGGGTTCAAGAACGACCTCGGGAAGATCTCGAGCGAGATCAAGTCGCTTCAAGACCAGTCGTCCACGATGGGGACGAAGCTTCGGAATCGCAAAGCCGCCGAGTACAGCCTCGGCGCGTTCGTCGAGGACGTCGCTCTCGCGCCCGATCTCGTCCTCGCGATCGCGGACGGGGAAGTCAGCGAGGCGTATCTCCGAAGGCTCGTGGAGTTGGACCGGCACTTGGAGTTCATGCGAACGGACGCGACCGCGAGCGCGAGCGCGGCGGCGCGAGACGTCGCCCCGGAGCTCGAGCGCCTGCGCGCGAAAGCCGCGGCCAAGTCGCGAGAGGCGCGTTCACGTTTACACTGGTTCCCATACGACCGCGTTGGCGTGGTGAACGCCGTTTCTTAAGGACTTTTGCAGTCGTTTCTCTCAGACCACCCCACGGAGCGTTTCACTCCGGTTTCACGCCTCGATGCCTTCAACTCCGACTGACGCGTTTCGACCGACTCCGCCCCGCTAATAACAGTTTCTCATGGATAAGATTTACGCGTTGCGAAACCCGAAGACGAACGTGCAGGTGATGCAGCAGAACGTGCTGCTGAAGCACAAGTACCTCGTCACGTTCATGCGGAAGAACGCGCCGGAGGTGCTCACGGAGGTGCGCGTCGCGTACGTGGAGACGATGAGCCGGGTTTTGAGACAGGCGATGGCCGGGTACGTCGCGTCTTCGGGCGCGCTCCGAAGGGACGTCGCCGGGCGGAGCGACCTCCTCGGCGCGAACGCGTCCGCGATCGCGCCGGGGAGGGATAACGTTTCCGGGTCGAGCGTTTTCGAGCTCGGCACGAGAGGCGACGTCTTGAGAGAGCTCGAGACGACGCCGCCGATCATCGTGCATCACGTCGAGGCGAGCGGCGCGAAGTACCCGCGCGAGGCGCTGTTTCGATCGTCGCATAAGCTCCTCATGGACACCGCGACGTTCGAGTACCTCTTCTGCGCGGAGTTCTGGGGAGGATCCGGCGGCGGCGCCGGCGCCGCGAACGACGTGTTCGCGGACATCTTCGCCGGGCCGATCGTCGTCATGGAAGACCACCTGAGAGAGAGCACCGCGGGTTTGGGCGTCGGACCCGGCGCGCCCGGCGCGGGCTTCGGCGGCGACGTCGACGTCGTCGGCGTCGCGCTCATGCTTCGCGTCAACACCGAGCACCAGCACATCATGACGCGACGCCGAGTGCCGTGTCTGGATAAGTACCTCGACGGCGTGAACATGACGCTGTGGCCAAAGTTTAAGAACGCGCACGACGCGCACGTGAGGTCCGTGATTGACGCGGCGGCGGCGGCGGCGAGATCGAACGCGTTTTCCGCCGACGACGCCTCCGTCGCCGCGCATCACGTCGCGCGGCGGTACGCGGACCTGACGCGCGCGATGACGTCGATCAGCTCCGGCGCGGGGGAGGTGGTCGAGACGCAGATCGAGAGCGCGATGGAGCGGCTGCGGACCGCGGTGATTGACTTTTTAACGCGGGCTTCCGCGCGGTTCCGAAGGAGGAGCCGCGGCGTCGCGTTTCTCGTGAATAACTTTGAACGCGTTCGCGCCGCCATCGCGGAGACGTCGCCGATCGCGTCGGTGACGGGCGGCGCGGTCGCGGACCCGATGGAGAGCGCCGCGTACGGGTACTTTACCGCGGAGCTGGCGCGTTTGAGCGGGGAATACGTCGAAGAGACGCTGCGCGAACGGTTCGGCGGGATGATATCGTTCGTCGATCGCGCGGAGGCGGCGGCTGGGGCGGCGGCGGGGGCGGGCGAGTCGGCGGCCGGGGACGCGGAGCTCACCCCCGCCGCCGCCGCGCCGCTGATGCGCGACTTCGCGGAGCGATGGAAGCGCGCGATCGAGGAGATCAGCGCCGAGGTGAGCGCGTCTTTCCCGGGGACGGAGACGACCGGCGGCGGCGGCGAGCTTCTCAAGTCGACGCTGAGTCGACTGCTCGTGTGGTACAACCGACTCAGCGGACCGGAGGGGGTGCTCGCGCGGATGGGTCCGGAGGGCGCGGCGCTGTGCGCGGACGCGGTCGCGAACCCGGCGTTCATTTACGAGATCAAGAGGCAGAGCCGGGGCGGAGGGGCGTGACGAGAGAGCGTCGGCGCGCGCACCCGTAGTTGAAGGTAGTCGAGACAAGTGGCACTAGATCGACGTGGCAGTCTCGCGCCGTCAATCAAATCAGATCGTCATGCGCGCGCTCGCGCGCGGGGGCGCCTCCTCGGCGCGCGCCGCGCGCGCACCTCGAACGCGACGCGCGCCGCCGCGTCGTCTCGCCGCCGCGCGACCCCGCGCGGCCTCCTCCGGGGACGACGCCGCCGAAAGCGGGTGGCGCACGCTCGGCGGGACGACGGCGTCGTCGCGCGAGGACTCGGGCTGGATCGCGGTCCAGGACGAGCCGTCCGTCTCCTCGCCGGAGGAAGACTACGAGCGCGACTTCAGCGGAAGGGTCGTGTACCGCCCGCGCGGGTACTACTACGACGCCGTGCGCGCCTCCGACGCGGGCGAGCGCGTCAAGGTGGACGTCGGCGTCGTCGACAAGCGCCGCGCGCGCACGTTCTGCATCGCGAAGCGGCTCGCGGGCGGATCGGATCTCGTGGAGGTGACGATGGAGCGGCCGCTCGGGATCGTCTTCGAGCGCGACACGGAGGGGCGCGTCCGCGTCGCGGACTTCGTGGACGGCAGCAAGGCTGGCCGCGCGGCCGCGGTGGATCGTCTGCAGGGGCTGAACGCGATCGGCGCGGCGGCGCCGCGTCGCGGCGACGTGCTTCGAGCGTTCACCGCGTCGACGCTGTCGTTCGGTCCCCGCGCGCAGCTGTTAGGGGATCTGTCCGGGACGAAGCGCGCCGTGGTGTTGTTCGGCGCGGACGATCAGCCGTGGGGGAAAGTGTCGTCGAGCCTCAGCAGCGGGCTCGTGAGGGACGGGCCGGTGACGTTGATCTTGGAGAGGCACCGAGACGCGGAGATGCAAAAGGCGTGGACGCCCGAGCCGGCGGAGGCGCGCGGCGTTCGCGGCGACGCGTCGCGGTCGGGGGGGGGCACGCGACGGAGCGGCGCGGGTGGGAGGGGACCAAGCGGCGCGGCGGCGGCGGAGACGTCGGGCGGGGAGAGGAAGCGCGTGGCGAGGACGAGCTTGGACTTGGGAGGCGTCCCGGACCCGATAAACGCGGCGGCGGCGGTCGCCGGGTTGAGTTTTCTCTTGTTGGTCTTCACGGGGTTCAACCCGTGATTTAGCATGTAAATCATGACAATAATTAACGACGCGGCTCGTCGTCACGCGGTCTCTTTCTTCTTCTTCTTCTTCTTCTTGTCCTTCTTCTTGTCCTTCTTCTCGGGCTCCTTGTCCTTCCCGCGCCCGCCGAAGAAGGGCAGCCCGGCGAACCCGCCGCCGCCCTTCTTCTCCTTCGCTCTCTTTACCTTGTCCTCCTTCCTCGCCCTCTTCTCCGCGATCTTCCTCGCGTAATCCGCGTCCTCCTCCGCCTCCTTCCTCGCCTTGTTCTCCATCATGGCGTCCGTGATGATATCTTTTTGCATCGTGCGCTCCATGTCCTTGCGGTCCGCGGTGTTCCCGAAACAGCGCGCCCAGTGAAAATCTTCAAAGATCGGGTGCGGCTCGAATTTCCGCTGATTCACGAACGGGAGGTAGTGCCACCCCACGCCCTTGCAGCTCCGGCACGTCTGCACGCCGGTCTGCTTGCAGTACTCGCAGGGTAAGTACCCGGTGAACGCATCGTTTTTCGCCTGCCCGCGCGCGAGCTGCCCGCTTCTCGAGACGTCCACCTTCATGGAGTCGAAATCCGCGACGGGCTTCGCCTCGCGCCACGCCACGCCGTGGCCGTCGCACTTGCCGCACTTCATGATGCCGGCCTTGTTGCATATCTTGCAGTTGTGCTTGAAGAGGTGCGGTTTCATCTCTTTGATGCCGTTCGCGAGGGTGAACCAGAAGCCCCACTGCGACGAAGGAGGATGGAGGAAGGGGGAGGAAGGACGCGTCAGGATCGATCGAATCGAATCGAGGGTTAGGGTTGGGTCGTTGGAAATAATTATCGCATCGGCGCAGAACACGGGACGGGAAGGGAGGCGACGCACCCCCGCGAACATCCCGCACATCGACCCGACGTCGCCCATCTTGCCGCGTTCGAAGCCGCGTTCGAGCGGTGCCCAGGCAGCGCCTCGAAGAGTGCGGCGCGGCGCGAGACTCGTTCGACGAAAAGTCATCTGGCTGCGCGCTTTTTATTTCGCTCATCAGCAAGCATCCAGTCTTCCGCCGCCCGCGCGCCCGCATTATTTTTGGGCGCGCGCCGCGCCGCTGGCCGCGCCTCCTCCGCCGCCGGCGCGATGCGCGATCCTTTCAGCCGCAACGTCCTCGTCGCCGGGAAGAGCAAGTCGAAGACGCCGAAGCACCCGCCGTCGCTGAACCGACGGGTGAACATGTCCAAGGTGAAGCTCGACGTCGTCAAGCCGTGGGTCGCGCGGCGCGTCACCGAGCTCCTCGGCATCGAGGACGACGTCCTCGTGTCGATGATATTCAACGTGATGGAGATGGACCAGATACACAAGGACGGGAGCGTGATGTACGGGCAGCTGCTGACGTTCTTGGAGCGGAACACCGCGACGTTCATGACGGTGCGCGCGCATTCGAGGGACGCGGCGGCGGAGCGTGCGGTGGACCCGAAGCGACGTCGTTCGGCGTTCGCATCCGCAGCTCTTCTCCTCCGACGCTTCGAACAGAAAGATCTGACGCTCTTCCTCCTCGCTCGCCGCGTCGTCTCGCCCCTTTCTCTCCCTCCAGGAACTGTGGGATCTGCTCGTGAGCGCGCAGGAGAACGCCCACGGCGTCCCGCAAGCGTTCATCGACGCCAAGGAGGCGGAGCTGACGCGTCAAAAGGAAGTCGCCGAGGCGTTGCGGCGGCGGCAGGCGGAGGCGGCGGCGGCGAAAACAACCGTCAAGCGCGAGGGCGAGCGCGAGGGCAGAAAGAGCCGCTGGGACCGCGACAAGGAGGACAGACGCGGCGACGGGGATAGGAAGGAACGGGACGCGAAGGACAGAGACAGAGACGGGGACAGAGACAGAGACAGGGAGCGAAAGCGAGATCGGAGCGGCGAACGGAGGGAGGACGACCGGAAACAACGGCGGCGGTCGCGAAGTCGAAGCCGCTGAGCGAGAGTCGCGACGAAGGAAGGAACGTCGTTCTCTACGATGCGATGCTACAGTATCACTTCTTCTCTTTCCTCTTCTTCTTCTTCTTCTCCGGCTCGTCCGCTTCCGTCTCCATCGGCGCCGCTTCGCCACCGCCGCCGCCGCCGCCGCCGCCGCCGCCGCCGCCGCCGCCGCCGTCGTCGTCGTCGCCGCCGCTCTCCGACCCGGGTCCCAGGTCGTCGAAACACCTCCCCCACGGCTGCTTCTTCCACTCGTCGCCCTCGCCTCTGCCGTGCCGCTCGAGCCAGTCGATCGCGCTCGCGCATATGTCCGCCTCCCCGTACCTCTCCTCCATCTCCTGCTCCGCGCTCAGGATCGTGGACGCCTGCGGAAGATTCTCGTGCCTCGCCTGCGACTCCGCGTCCGCCTTGAGCTTCAGCATGCGCTTCTGGTACTCCGTCAAGTTCGCGCTCGCGCCGATCATGCGGTCCGCGGCGTCGACGTCGATCTTCATCGTGCGCCCATCCTCGCCGCCCGCGCGCGCGCCAGGGTCCGCGGCGCCCGCGCCCTCGCCCTTCTCGTCGTCTTTCGCCCCGGGCGCTCTCTTCTTCGATTTCGCGGCGTCGCGCTTCTTCTTCGCCTCGTTCGCGAGCGCTTTCTCAACCTTGGCGCGGTACAGCTCCACGCGCTCGAGCTCGTACTTCGCCGCGTGCTCCGCGGGGTCCAACCCGACCGCCTTGAGGTACATGCAGAACATCGTCGTCGTCGCGTTCGCGAGCGCGACGTGGACCTTCGCGCGCTCCAGCGGCGTCAGCGCGGCGTCGAGGTCGTCCTTCTTCACGCGGAGCAGCGGTTCCAATTTTTCCTCCACCGCCGCGATCGCAGCCTCGTACTTGGTGAGCTGCTCTTTGATGTCGTCGGGGAGAGGGGGGATGTCGTCGAGCTCGACTTTTTCCGCGTTGTCCGGCCAGATCCCTTCCTCGATCGGGTCGACGTCGCGTTTGGGCGCCATCGCGTCGGTGGTCGGAGCGCGCGCCGGGGGCGAATGCGCGCGATCGAGGGCGGCGCGGCGGAAGACTTGAAAAAGCGCGAGAAAAATCGACGACTGGCCGCAGTCTCGCTCGCGCCGTCGACGACGACATGGCGTCTTCGGAGGCGAACGCCGCCCCCGCCGCGAAGCGGCACAAGCTCGTGGGATGCAAGAACTTCGTGCGGAACAACCCAAAGTCCGACCTGTTCACCATGCGAAAGTTCCACCACGTCGAGTTCTGGTGCGCGGCGACGACGGCGGCGACGACGACGACGACGACGACGCGCCTCATCTTCATTCTTTTTTTTATCCTTCCGACACGTCACCGCGCATCCAACGACCGCGCTGGTCATCCCCGTCGTCCCTCGTCGCCATCCCGCGTCATCGCTCGCCCCACGTCTGACCATGCCTCCCCACCCCCGACGCAGGTGCCGCGACGCGACGACGACCGCGGCGCGATTCGCCGTCGGCCTCGGCATGCAGCTCGTCGCCAAGTCGGATCTCACCACCGGAAACGCGCGATACGCGTCGTACGTCCTGCAGTCGAACGACCTGCGGTTCGTGTTCAGCGCGCCGTACGACGTGCCCGAGGGCGAAGAGAACGATGACGCGCGCTCGTCTATGTTCGAGAAATCCGGCGTCCTCAGCCACGACCCGTCGTTCATGCGGACGTTCTGCGAGAGGCACGGACTCGCGGTCAGGGCGGTGTGCCTTCTCGTCGACGACGCGGCGGTTGCATTCTACACGTCGGGGCAACACGGCGGCCGCTCGCCGGCGTTCTCGAGCGCGTTTAATGACGGCCACACGTTGATCCTCAATTATAACGGAACGACGAGCTGCGATGGGTTCGCGCGGGTGTCCGAGGTCGAGCTGTACGGCGACGTCGTGTTGCGATATTACAGCTTCCACGCCGGCGAAAAAAACGCAAAGCCGAAAACGTTCTTGCCCGGATACGAGGACGTGCCTCTGGAGCCGCCGCATACCACGCCGCTGACGTACGGTCTGCAGCGCTTAGACCACGCGGTCGGGAACGTCCCCAATCTCCTCGAGACCGTGGACTACATCACCGCGATGACCGGCATGCACGAGTTCGCGGAGTTCACCGCGGAGGACGTCGGCACCGTGGACAGCGGATTAAACTCGATGGTCTTGGCGAACGACGACGAGATGATCTTACTGCCGGTGAACGAGCCGACGTTCGGGACGAAGCGGAAGAGCCAGATTCAGACGTATCTGGAGTGCAACAACGGCGCGGGGTTGCAGCACCTCGCGCTGAAGAGCGACGACGTGTTCGCGACCGTGCGAGAGATGCGAAAACACGGCGGCGGCCGCGGCGGGTTCGAGTTTCAGAAACCCGCGAGCGCGGACTACTACGCGAACCTCAAGGCGCGCGTCGGCGAGGACGCGCTGACGGAGAGACAATTTAAGGAGGTCGAGGAGCTCGGGTTGCTCGTCGACCGCGACGATCAGGGCGTGCTCGTGCAGATCTTCACGAAGCCGCTCGGGGACCGGCCCACGGTGTTCATCGAGATCATTCAGAGGATCGGATGTCTTCGCGAGGTGAAGTCGGCGGACGCGAACGCGCCGCCGAGGATCGAGCAAGCGGGCGGGTGCGGCGGGTTCGGCAAAGGGAACTTCTCGGAGCTGTTCAAGAGCATCGAGAACTACGAGCGGACGCTGAAGATGTGAGCGAGCTCGCTCGACGCGAGAGAGGAGATAGACGTGAGAGGCGCGACGTCATAGACTAGCCGGCTCGGCGTCGCGACTGACGAGACGCGGGAAATCTAATAAGAGTCTACATTCCCGAGAACGGATTGGACGGGTCGTAACCCCCGCCGCCGCCGCCGCCGCCCATCTGCGACGGCTGCTGCTGCTGCGGTGGCATCCCCCCGTACTGCGGTTGCGGCGGCGGCATGCCTCCCATCTGGCCCACGCCGCCGCCCATCTGACCCACGCCGCCCATCTGACCCATGCCGCCCATCTGACCCATGCCTCCCATGCCTCCCATCTGCTGTTGCTGAGGCATTCCGCCGCCCATCTGACCGTGCATCATCCCTCCTTGCATCATTCCACCGCCTCCCATCCCTCCTTGCATGCCTCCTTGCGCGGCGCCGGTCATCATCCCTCCACGCGGCGGGAATCCGTTTTGCGACGGCGGCGACGGCGTCGGCGCGGGCGCGGGTTTCGGCGGCGGCGCTTTCACGCCGATCGCGCCGCCGAGCTCCGCGAACGGGTCCGGTCCGGCGTCTACCGCGGGCGCGGCGGAGGACGACGCGCCGAACGGGTCCGCGAGGGGCATCCCGCCCATCTGACCCATCTGACCCATGCCGCCGCCCATCTGACCCATGCCGCCGCCCATCTGACCCATGCCGCCGCCCATCTGACCCATGCCGCCGCCCATCTGACCCATCTGACCCATGCCTCCGCCCATCTGACCCATCTGACCCATGCCACCGCCCATCTGACCCATCTGACCCATGCCGCCGCCCATCATCCCTTGCTGCGGTGGCATTCCTCCGTACGCGCCGTGCTGCTGCTGCGGCGGCATTCCTCCGTACCCTTGCTGTTGCGGCATCGCGTGCTGTTGTTGCGGCATCCCGCCGTATCCCCCTTGGTTAGGCATCATGCCGCCGCCCATCTGCTGCTGCGGCATCATCCCACCGCCCATATGCTGCTGCTGCTGCGGCATCATCCCTCCCTGCGGCATCATCCCGCCCATCTGCGGGTGGCCCATACCCGGCATCGCGCCGCCTCCGAACCCGCCGCCTCCGCCCTGGGGCATCCCCGCGGGCGCGGAGAAGAAGTCGTCGGTGATCATCTTCATGACGCGCGGTTTCGGCTTTTCCGGCACCGCGGGAGGAGGTTCGGGCGCGGCGGGCGCGGGCGCGGGCGCGGGCGCGCCGAACGGGTCGTTCGCGGCCGCGGGCGCCGCGGCCGCGGGCGCGGGAGCGCCGAACGGATCGTTCGCGTCCGCGACCAGCGCGGGCACCGGCGCTGCGGACGCGGGCGGGTCGCCGAACGGATCGTTCGACGCCTCAGGCACGGGCGGCGCGGCCGATCCCGTCCCGAACGCGTCCCATCCGCCCATCCCCTGGTCCGCCGCGGCCGCGGGCGCGGGCGCGGGCGCGGGAGCGACGTTTTGAGCCGCCGCCTTGAACTTCGCTGCGGCGACGCCGAACGCGGCCCACGACGGCGGCGACGAGGGCGGGGCGGGCGCGGGCGCGGGCGCGGGCACCTGCGAGGGCGCTGGCGCCGGCGCCGCCGCCGGCGCGGGAGTCGGCTGCGCGACGCCCCACTGTTGCTGTTGCGGCGGCTGTTGATACTGTTGCTGTTGTTGGTACTGCGGTTGCTGCTGGTACGCTTGCTGCAGTTGCTGCTGGTAAGCTTGCTGCGGTTGTTGCTGGTACTGCGGTTGCTGCTGGTACCCTTGCTGCGGCTGCGATTGGTACTGCTGCTGCTGGTACCCCTGCTGCTGCTGCGGCGGCGGCGGGTTCGGCGCGGCCAACGCGGCGGCCAAATCCACCGGCGCCGCCGCAGCGGGCGCGGGCGCGGGCGACCCCATCAAACCGCCCAGACCGAACGGGTCGTCGTTCACCGCCGCCGGCGCCGCGGGCGCGGGCGCGGAGAACTGCATCTGATGCGGCGGCTGCGACTGCGACTGCGACTGCGACTGCGACTGCGACTGCGGCGGCGGCGCGGCGCCTTCGTTCTCGAACTTCTTCTCGTGAAACGCCGCGCGAACGAAATCCTTCAGCTGCCGCATCTTCGTGTTCATGACGATCGGAAACCGGCGCTCCATGTCCGTCCCGGTCCACCCCGCGAGGTACCTCGCCCGCGCGTAATCGTTTCCGCACCGAGACAGCATCGCGACCTCGTCCGCGGTGAAGTACGACCCGCTGATCGACTTCACGCGGAACTGAAACTCCCTGTGGACGCCCGAGCACGTCGTGCACAGGAACGTGCCGAAGGTGACGCACGCGTACTGCGGCGCGAGAGACCCCGGGCCGACGCACGTCACGCATCGCTTGTTCCCGGGCAGCTTGAGGAGCTCCCGCAGGGCCTTCTCGTGCTTCGCGTTGAGCCTATCCGCGGCGGAGGACATCGCGCAGGCCCCGGGTCGGTCAGATCTCCGCCGACGCTTCGACGGTAATTCGTTCTGCTCTTCTTGTTCAGCAGTTGGCACGCGCGTCTCTTGTCGCGCGACGAACGCCAGAGATTGTCCTCGCTCGGTTCGACTCGACGACGCGCTCGATCGCGGGTCGCGCGCGGGTTCGACGCTTCCGGGGTTTGAAGATCGACGCGGAGAAGCGGGCGTCGCCGCTCGCGTCTCAGATCTGACGCCGTCGTCGTCGCCGCGCCGTCGTCGTCCCGTCCGAGCGACGGCAGGGCGGGCTGGGAGTCAACGAATAAAAAATTTCGCGATCTCCAAAAAGTCGCTCCGCTGCGCTGCTGCGTCGGCACTTCACGGACGCGCGCGGGCGCCGCGCGGGACGATGACGCGCTTCCGCGACGTCACGGACGCGGTCGACGGCGACGACGGCGCCTCGGACGACGACGACGACGACGCGTTCGATCACGTCGGGCACAACGGGATATACGGCGCCGCGACGCTCGCGCGCGTCGCGTCGTACGCGTCGTGGGACGGCGCGAGCTCGCCGCTTCGCGCGTCGCTCGAGCTTCGACCGGGCGCAGGGCGCGCGTCGCGAGCGCTGCTCGAGGAGGAGGAAGAGGAAAACGAGGACGCGAGCGGCGGCGGCGGCGGCGGCGGCGGCGGCCGCGGCGATGAGGAGCTCGACCGCGCGCTGACGGGTCGACGCGGCCGCGCGTCGACGCCCGCGTTTCTCGACGCGACAGATCCGGGCGCGGCGGCGACGCTCGCGGTCGCGCGGCTCATCGCCGCGTCCGGCCGCGACGCGCTCCCGCGCGGGCTCGTGAGACTGATGTCGCCGTACCAATCGAACTTTCGAGAGCTGAAGCGCATCGGTAAGGGCGGTTTCGGGAGCGTGTGCGCCGCCGTCGGGAGGCTCGACGAGCGCGCGGTCGCGGTGAAGAAGATTCACTTCAAGTCCGCGGTGCCCCCCTGGGCGGACAACGACTCGTTGGAGCTCCTGCACGAGGACTTGCTGCGCGAGGCGCGCGCGCTCGCGCTGATGGATCATCCGTGCTTGGTGCGGTATCACGGCGCGTGGATCGAGCCGAGGTGGAGCAAGCTGGCGGGCGTCGGCGGCGGCGGCGGCGGCGGCGGCGGCGGCGGCGAGCGGAAAAAAAACGGCGTCGGCGGCGCGATCGTGCGACGCGACAGCGCGCTCAGTTTCTCGAGCGCGTCGTCGTCGGACTCGGAGACGGAGTACGACGACACGACGAGCGGGAGCGTCGCGCTCGCGGGGAGCGAGAGCGCTTTGACGCTCTCGCCGAAGAAGACGACGCGCGAAGATTTAAATCGAGATCGAAGCGGCGACGACGGAAGCGGCGGAGATCGCGACCCCGCCGCCGGCGACTCGGGCGACGCGTCGGTCGTGTGGACGCCCGCGGCGCTCGCCGCGAACGCGTTCCGCTGGCCGTACACGCTCCATATCACCATGGAGCTCTGCCCCGGGAGCACGCTGAGGGATTGGATCCGGCTGCGCCCGCGAGGGGACGTGCAGCCCGGCGCGTTGAATCATATTTTTTCATCCGTCGCGGAGGCGCTGCGATACGTCCACGCGCACGGGATCATCCATCGGGACGTGAAGCCCGCGAACGTGCTCGTGCACCGCGGCGTTTCTCCGTTAGAGCCCGCGGTGAAGCTGATGGACTTCGGGTTGGCGGTGTTTCACGAGAAGAACGCGAGCGGCGCGGGGAGGGAAGGAGGACGGCGCGGAGACGGCGACGGCGACGGCGGCGGATCCGACGGCGGCAGACCCGACGCGTTCACCGTGGGCGTCGGCACCGCGACGTACGTCGCGCCCGAACAACGCTCCGGGCATGGGCGTTACACCACCGCCGTCGACATGTACTCCCTCGGCGTCGTGCTCGTGGAGATGATCACTCCGCTCGGGTACGACGCCACGGAGAGCGAACGCCTGACGGTCATCGCGGAGGCGAAGGCGTCCAACTTGCGCGAGGACGCCGTCTCTCGCTTTCCGAAACACGCCGGCTTGGCCAAGGAGCTCATGTCGATCGACCCGAAGCTGAGACCGAGCGCGGCCGCGGTGCTGAAACGCTGGCCGCGGATCAACGGCGGCGGCGTCGATCGCGGGAGCGGCGGGGTGGGGGGGAGAGCCAGAGCCGCGCCGGCGCGGACGCAGTCGCTCCCGGAGATGGACTTGGCGGCGTTGGCGGAGAGCGTGGAGCTCGAAAACCAAATTCTCGCGGAGGAGACGACGGCGAATCCGAATTCGCGACGACCGAACGGCGGCGGCGGCGGCCGGTCGCGATTGGGGCTTCCGGACGCGCGCCGCCTCGATCGCTTAAACGAGGGCAGCGGCGGCATCGACGTCGGGACCGCGTCCAGGGACGACCTCGCCGCGGAGGTCGTGCGCCTGCAAGAGAGGCTCCTCATGCTCGGCGACGAGTGGCGCAGCAACGTCGTCGATCCGCCGGTTGTTATTCGCGAAAACGCGTAGGTATTACGATACGTAGCAATAATGTATTACGAAGGTACGGAAGTACATCGCACGACGTCGTCGGCGGCGAGCTACCGTCGTCATCGCGTGGTCGCGGCATCCTCGGACTTCAGCTCCGCGAGTATGCGCCTCAGTTCCTTCGTGAACGCGCGCGGGTCCTCGCTCGTCGCGTTCGCGTCCGTCTCGATCGCCTCGAAGTCGAGCTGCTTCCGTTCGCTCCCGCCCGCGCCGCCAAACTTGAGGATCGTGCCGCGCGTCGGCTTCTTCCCCGCCGAATCGTCCTCGCGCGGGAGCCCGTCGGCGTCCAGACCGAGATAGGTCTTCATCTCGTCGGTCATGTCCCCGCGTCGCTTGGTCGCCGAGTTTCCGATCGACGAGTTTCGAGCGGCGGAGTCGTCCAAAAACACCCCCGCGTCGGCGCCCGCCGTCGTCGCGCCAGCCGCCGACGCCGACGCCGACGCCGACGCGGCCGTCGACGTCGACGTCATCTCGCGCGAGCTCTCCGCGGATTCAGCGGATTCCGACGGCGACGCCGCCGCGTACCCCGGTCGTCCGAACGCGCTCCCCGGCGTGCGCTCGCGCTCGGCGTCGAGAGCGATTCGCGTCTCCTCCGTCGCGCGCGAGTCGTCGTCGTCGACGACGACGACGACGATCGATTCCCCGACCGCGGCGGCGCTGACGGCCGCCGCGGTGGGCGACGGCGGCAGCGGCGCCGGCGGCGACAGCGGCGAATTTTCGTCGACCGCGACGCGCGCGCCGCGAATCGGCGGCAGCAATCCGCGCCGCGTCGCCGGCGGGTCCAGCCTCGGCGTCGCCGGCGCGAGCGTCGGTCCGACGGCGGTCGCGAACGCGGCGGTCGGGGTGGGCATCGCGTCCTCCTCATCCTCCTCATCATCATCATCATCATCATCATCATCGACTTCGACCATCGACGGGAATTCCAGATCGGAGTCGGAGTCGACCTCCTCCGCGGCGTCCGACGCGAGCTCGGATTCGACGTCGACGCCGACGTCGACTTCGGCGACGTCGTCGAGCGCGACGTCTTCCATCCTCAATCGCGTCGCGATCGCGCTGACGACGCTTTCGTCGAGCTCGGTCTCCTCGTCGTACACCCGCGTGCGCGACTTTCTCCGGTCTTTCGCGAGCCGCGGCGGCCGCGACGGCGGCGGCGGGAGCGACGACGACGCGTCCCTCGCCGGCGTCCGCGTCGGACTCGCGTCATCATCCGCCCGTCGGTCGCGATCTTCCTCCTCCTCCGCCTCCGCGCCCGCCTCCGCGAACAGCGCGCGCCTCGACGGCGACGCGTCGTCGTCCTCCTCCTCCGCCGCCGCTGCCGCCGCCGCCGCCGCCGCGTCGACGACGACGACCGCGTTCGCGGCGGCCACGCGGAGCGGCTGCCCCGCGCGGTACACCGCGATCGGGGATATGTCCGCGAACGCTTTGATCCCCGGTGCGCTCCCGGCGTCGTCGTCGTCTTCGAACGAGTCGATGGACGCGTCGCCGTCGCCGCCGGCGTCGTTCTCCGTCAAGTCGTCCGTCGACGTCGCCGCGTCCGTCGCCGTCGTCGCCGGCTCCGGCTCCGTCGCGCACCGCGAGAACAGCTCGTAGAGCCCGCTCTTCACGCCGTCGAACGAGAGGCTCTTCTCCAGCGCGGCGGTGAACGACACGGCGTCGGCCGCGTCGCCGTCGTCGTCGTCGACGAAGACGCCGCGGTCGACGGCGACGCCAGCCGTCTTCTTCTTGCGCCCGCGCGCGCGTCGCGGCGGCGGCATCGGCGACGGCGACGGGATCCGCGCGGACTGCCAGCGCACGGGCGAGAACTCTTCGAGTTGGTCGTCGTCGCCGCCGTCGCGCGCCGTCCCCGCTCTCCGACCGAGGCCGACGCGCGCGCGCCCGCCGCGGACGCTCTCGCCGCGCGTCGTCGTCGGCGGCGGGCGCGCCGTCTGCGGGGCCCACGGCGACGGCACGGACGACGCCGGGCTCGGGTCCTCCTCCTCCTCCTCCTCCTCCGTCGGCGACCACGGCGACCACGGCGACGACAACACCGGGTCGCGCGCGCCCGCCAGCGCGGCGGTCGTCTTCCTCGCGAAGTACTCGTGGCAGCGGAACTCCTCTCGCGCTTCCTTCGCGAGCCTTCGCGCGGCGACGAGCTCGTCCTCGGACGCGTCGTCGCCGTCGCCGTCGCCGCCGCCGCCGCCGCCGCCGCCGGGGGTCGTGATGTCCGCGGGGCACTCGTTCGCGATCTTCTCGATCGTGCAGTCCGCGAGCTCGCGCGCGCGCGCCGCCTCCGCGTCGTCCTCCAGCGACGCCGGTAAAATCGTCGCGCCGCGCGGCGTTCGGTCGACGCCGATCATCGCCTCCTCACCCTCCTCCTCCTCCTCCTCCTCGCGCGCGCCGCCGAAGACGTCTTTGACGTCCGGGAAATTCACGCGCGCGGCGGAAGGGGACTCGAACGGGCACCGCGAGCGTCGTCGCGGCGCGGACGCGCGCCGCCACCGCCGGATGAACCCTCTCGCGTCGTACGACATCGCCCGTCGCGGCGTCCCAGAATTTGAACGCGAGCCAGCCGCGGACGAGAGAGAAACGAAATCGAAACGCTCGCTCGGCTCAACGGGCGTGGCGCGTGGCGCGTCGCGACGTCGGGAGTGTCCGACTTTATTTCCGGGCGGGGCGATTCCTCCCACATGCATCACGTCTCGCCGCGCGCGCCTCGCCTCGCCTCGCGCGCGCTCTCGTCGCGCCATGGCGACGACCGAGGAAGTCGACGCCAACGGCCCGCCGCTGCGCCCGCTTCGCGACGCGGGCGTCGCGCGCGCGCCGGACGACGCCGCGGACGCGTCGCACCAAAACGTCCGCATTCCGGACGGATTCGCCCCCGGCCCCTCCGACGCGCTCCTCGTGATCGACGTCCAGTGCGACTTCTGCGCCGGTGGCGCGCTCGAGGTACCGGGCGGAGACGACGTCGTGCCCCTGTGCAACGCGCTGATACGCGCGTTTAAACGCGATCGCGTCGTGTACTCCCAAGACTGGCACCCGCCCGCGCACTCGTCGTTCGCGAGCGCGCATCCAGGGCGCGCGCCGTTCGAGACGATCGACGCGCCGTACGGCGCGCAGACGCTGTGGCCGGATCACTGCGTGCGAGGCACGCGCGGCGCGAGCTTCCACCCGAAGCTCATCGTGGACTGGGGCGAGGAGAGCGAGGAGAGCGGGCTCGGGCCGTGGGTCGTGCGGAAAGGGTTCAGACCGTCCGTAGACTCGTACTCGGCGTTTTACGAAAACGATCGGTCCACGTCAACGGGGTTGGCGGAGCATCTGAAGTCCATCGGCGTTCGAAGGGTGTTCGTGTGCGGCCTCGCGCTCGATTACTGCGTGCGGTTCACCGCGCTGGACGCGCGGACGGCCGGGTTCGCGACGGTGCTCGTTTGCGACGCGACGCGCGCGGTGGGCGCGGGGGATCCGGGAACGCGGGCCGAAGCGACTGAGACGACGACGCGGGAACTGGAGGACGCGGGGGTCGTCGTCGTCGACGGCGGCGCCCTGGGCGGGGTCTGAGCCGCGCGGATCGGGGGGAGGGGAGGGGGGAGTTGTAGCGTGATAGGAGTGGTAAAGAGAGGCGAGATGGACGAGGCGTATGAGTGACTACGGAAACGAAGAAGCGTTGGTTCTCATCCAGTCATCAACTTTTCGTTCGCGTTCGACGAGTCCAAGTGTCTGGCAGATCTTCGACGCGCCGACAGCGACATCACTCTTCTTCGCGACAGAACCCGCCGCGGACGAACGAACGGACGTCGTCGGTCGTCCGCGCGTCTTCTCGGCATGGGGGGCACCGCGGGGCAGCGCCGCAACGAGAAGGCGGAGCGCGAGCAGGCGAAGAGGGACGGCGCCGCCGCGGCCGCGGCGAAAGCCGCGGAGGACGCGAGATGGGCGGGCTCGGAGAACAAAAAGACGCGCTCGCAGGCGAAGCGCGAGGAGGGCGACGCCGCCGCGGACGCGCGCGCGGCGTCCCGAGCGGAGGCGAAGCGCCTCGCGAAGCTCGAGGAGGAGGAGATCGCGGGGATGGGGAAGCCCAAGGGCGGCGGCGGGAAGAAGGGCGGCAAGATGACGCAGGCGGAGATCGCGGACGCGCGCAAGGCGGAGGCGAAAGCGGCGATGATCGCCAAGTACGCCAGGGCGAAAGAGGTGCGTTCTATACACCGGTTCCCATACGACCGCGTTGGCGTGGTGAACGCCGATCCTTAAGGACTTTTGCCGTCGTCTCTCTCCGCTCAACCCTCGCTTTCAATCCCCGCCCTCGACGCCTTTCAACTCCATCTGACGCCTTTGAACTCCACCCCGACATTCGCTCGTATGGAACGACCCTGAGGCGAAGAAGGAGACGAGCGAGGAGGCGTACGCGGCGATGGTCGACGTGAAGAACGAGAACAAAGAGGATAAGATCGAGGCGTCCGGGATCGACGCCGCGGTGGAGGCGATGACGGGGATGAGCGTCGGAGGAGGCGTTGGCAGGGGCGGAAGCGGCGCGAAGCCCGGGACGACGAACATGAAAGCCGCGTACGCGATGTTCGAAGAGCAGGAGCTGCCGCGCTTGAAGGAAGAGAGGCCGGGGTTGAAGATGTCGCAGTACAAGGAGGCGCTGCACAAGGCGTTCCAGAAGTCGCCGATGAACCCGCAAAACTTCGAGCGATGATGAAGCGGCGGCTGCGGCCGCGTTTGGCGACGCGCACGAGGACGAAACGTATTACGAATCTTATTATTAGACGCGGTCGCTCGCGCGCGTTCGATCTCTCTACCTCTTCCCGCCGCCGCCGAGCCCGTCTAACGGGTTCGGTATCGAGTTCTTCACCTTATCCGCGAGCCCTCGAAACACGCCGATGCCCTTGTTCACCGGCGACTTCGCCGCCGCGGCGTTGTACAGCGCGGACTCGAGATCCTCCGCCCCCGGCCGCCGTCGCATCGCGCCGACCTGTTGGTATTCCTTCCCGTCGTCTTTGACCAGAATGCGCCACGGCGACCCCTCCGGGGCGCCGCCCCTGACGCACTTAAACACCGCGCCCTCCGTCGTGTCGCCCGCGATGCCCTGAATCGCGAGCGGGAGGTACGAGTACACGACGCTGAACGAGTTCGCGAAGGTTTCGTCCGGGGTCGCCGTCGACGCTGCCGGCGTCCCGCGGAAGGAGACGCCGCCGTCGCCGGCGTGCTCCCACTCCACGTTCACGCCCACGATCGGCCTGCCGCCGCTGAGCTCCGCGACTCGACGCGCCTTGCCGATCTCGTCGTCGGGGACACCCACGAGCGCGACCGCGCCGGTCCCGACCGCGAGGTCGCAGCCGTCCCCGCGGAGGGCGTCGTCCAACGAGACGTGCTCCGCGATGCCGTCGTTCTCCGCCTTCGTCTTCCCCGCCGCGAGCGTCGCGCACTCCGGGTCGCCGTACACCGCGGTGGAGACGGTCCCGCCGCCGCACGCGCCTCTGACCATCGCGCAGACCGCGCTCGGGGCGTCGGACGCGAGCGGGAGCTCGACGGCGACGCGGAGCTGCGCGAGGGATTTGCCGCTGGATTTACGTTTTTTTCCGCTCTTCTTCGCGCGCTTGGAGACGACCGCGTCGATCGCGACGCGCGCTTGCTCGAACGATTCGTCTCTCGAGACGGGGGGGAGGAGCTCCATCTCCCCGCCCGCGCCCGCGGCGGCGCCGCCGGCGACGACGACGAGAGAACGACGAGACGACGACGACGACGCGGCGACGGGGATCATCGTCTCGCGACGACGACGACGCTGGATGTTTTTCCGAGACGGAACGATCGACCCGAACGTCGTCGACGACGGCGCGCGCGTGCGCGCCGCCGCGGCGGCGGCGGCGGCGCGACGAGCGGGCGCGATCGGCGCGAAGGACGCGCGCGACATCGCCATCGTCCGCGTCGGCGCGCGCGCGAAGTGGCGGACGCCGCGCGCGCGCAACCCTACTAATCAAATCTCTATCCACTATGATGATATCGAGTCCTGTCTAACAACACTGCGTGGTGGTACACGAATCATAACCAGATCTCCTCCCGTTCCGCGCCCCAACCGAACGCGAGCGTGGAGACGCCGTCGACGCACGGCTCGGGCACGTACATCCTCAGCGTGTCCAACCCTCCCGCCCAGACGCGGATCGACGGCGTCCCGCGCCCGCCCCTCGCCGCGGAAGCCTCGACGGCGACCGCCGTGAACGTCTCCGCCTCCGCGCGCGCGTCGAAGTCCTCCCCGGAGACTCTCTCGTGCCGCCACAGCTCCGCGCCGCTCCGGACGTCCCACAGCGCGACCGCCTCGGAGCCATAGATCCACGGACGTTGTGGATCGCGCACGTCGCGGCCGACGTCCATCGCGACGAACGTCTCGCCCGGGTCCATGCCGATCCGACGCCGCGGGTTAAAACTCGCGGACGCCGCGGCGTGATACGCAATCACCGGACCGCGAGATAACGCGCGGACGTCCCATCGCGACAGCCCGCCGTCCGCGCTCGCGGCGACGAAGTGCCCGGGGTGTGTCGAGAGCGGCGCGATGTCCGTCACCATCGACGACATTTTGCGCGAGCCGGCGTGGACGCGATGCTCGCGCGTGTCGATGAATTGAAACGCGCCGTTTCGCAGACCCAACGCGATGGTCTCCGCCGCGCCAGACGCGGAGTCCGTCCCCGAGGTGTCGCTCCAAAAGTCCACGTCCGACGCGATCGCGGTTGCGTTCGTGGAGCCGATGTCGTAGTCGTTTCGCCCGGTGCTATCTGAGTTCCACGTCGTCACGCTCGCTCGATCGCTCGTGCGCTCGTGCGCGGCGGCGACTCTCCCCGTTCGCATCGACGCGGACGCGTCGAATATCCCCACGCGTCTCCTCGTGGTATAACACGAAATCGCTCGCCTGACCTCGTCCCTCTGGGTGATATCGTACCACAACATCGTGACATGGCCTGTTTGATCGCGTCTCTGCCCGGCGGCCAGCACGTGTCGCATGTTTATACAGTCGAAGCCGAAGACGTCGACGGAGTTTGCGTCCGCGTCGTGCGGCCATTTTCTCGACAGCACGCGCACTCTGGCGTCGCACGGCTGCTGCCCAAAGAGCCGCAGAGATGGCCAATCGTCGGGGTCTAACGGTCGCAGCGTCGTCGCAGCGCACGCGCCCGGTCCCGACGTCGCGCGGACGTCGAAAACGGACATGCCATCGTGTCCCGCGACGAGAAGTTGCGTCGCGGAGGCGACGGGAAACCGCGAACTATTCCAGTCGTCCGTCGCGCCGTGTTCGCGGTCGGGTTCGGATTCGGAATCGGGAGACCGCGCCGCCTTCTCCGGCGCGTACAGAGGCAACACGGCGTTGTGACATCGCGCGTGATGCGAACGCGCGCCGATCGACCCGACGTGCGTCAGGCTTCTCGCGTGCGCGCGGAGCGCACGCGCGACGACGTCGCGACCGCCGCCGCCGCTGCCGACGCCGCCGACGCGACCGCCGAGCTCTCGTCGTCGCGTCGCGTCGCGCGCGCTCGGCGGCGGGGACCGCGGACGCGGCGCGCCGCTCGGCGGCGGGGACGCCGCCCCGCCGCGGTTGTTCGTTCGCGGCGTCCGGACGTCTTCGTCGTCGTCGTCGTCGTCGTCGTCGTGCGCGCGGCGGTCGCGTTTTTTCGTCAGCCTCCGATGCTTTCCCCGACCCCGCGCCGCGGCGCCGTCGCCGCCGCGACCGCCGCCGTGCCGTCCTCCGCGGCCGCGGCCTCTGCCGCCCCGACCGCGGAGGTGCGCGTTCTCGGGCGCGTGCGACCCGAGGTCGGGCCTGCGATGGAGCGCGACGTCAGAGATCCTCGAGGGAAGAGAGCTCGGACGGCGAGAGGAATATCGTATCGGGGAGGGCGACAGGACGCGCGGACGGGAGCGGGGGTGACGAAGGCGCACCGCTGAAGCCCGCGCGCGACGTGCTCGGGCTGCAGCGCGAAGTACCGCTGCCTCTCCTCGTCCCAGTAGAACCCGGGAAGGTCGCGCATCGCCCCCCGCGCGGCCGGGCGCCCCCGACGACTGAGACAGCCCCGGATCTCGGTCGTGACGTTGTTATTCATTCGTTCGTTCGTTCGCTCGTTTCGTCGGACGCGTCGCCGCGCGCGCCACAGCCGTCCGCGCGGCGCGATGGCCGCGGACGCGACCCCCCCCGCGCGCGCGATCCTCGACGCCGCGGCGCGCGACGACGCGAAATCCCTCCTCGCGCTCCTCCCCGAGCGCGACGCGCCCGTCGCGCGAAGGACGACGGAGACGACGCGAGATCCGTGGACGCGCGCGGGACCGATCCACCTCGCGTGCGAGCGCGGCGCGATGGACGCGCTCGCGGCGCTCCTGCGCGTCGGGTTCGACCCCGCGGACGTCGACGACGAGGACGCGACGCCGCTTCACTACGCCGCGGCGCGAGGCGAAGTCGCCGCGATCGACGCGCTGCTCGCCCTCGGCGGCGGCGTCGACGTCGACGCGACGGACGTCCGCGGGCTGACGCCGCTGCACTTCGCGTCGGGAGCGGGAAAGCCGCTCGCGGTCGTCGCGCTGTTACGCGGCGGCGCGCGCGTCGACGCGAAATCGCGCGACCACCGCGCGCCGTTGCACTACGCCGCCGCGGTCGGGTGCGTCAAGTCCGCGGAGGCGCTCCTGCGCGCGGGCGCGGGCGCGGACGCGGACGGCGGCGCGAGGACGAAGACGAAGACGCCCGTCGTCGTCGCCGCGGAGAGGCGATGGGAGTTCGTCGTGGAGGCGCTCGCGCGCGCGGGCGCGGCGTTGGACGACGACGTGAAGGCGATCGCGCGGAAGGAGCGGTGGGCGATCGCGGAGGGGTGGGGGCCGCCGCCGCCGGCGACGAAGACGGCGGTCGAGGCGACGGCGGCGATGGCGGCGACGGCGACCGCGACCGCGACCGCGACCGCGACGCCGCGGTCGACGCGCGTCACCGCGTCGGTCGCGAAGACTTTCACGACGACGACGACGACGACGCGTCCCGCGTCCGGTCGTCGTCCAGTCAGCGGACGAAAGACCGTCGCCGCCGGGTCGACCGTCGCGGCGCGGCGGCGGGCGCCGGCGCCGCCGCCGGAGCCTCCGGTTCCCGAGGTGAAGCCGCCGCCGGCGCCGAACGCGACGTTCCTCGCGCGGTACGGGCTCGCGGACGTCCCGGGGTTGTTCCAGGCGTGATGACGCGAGGCGCGGGCGGGCGGACGACGAGGGTGCGTAGCGTTAGGTATCATTACAGCGAGCCGCGCGCGTCCGCCTTTGGCGGGCGCGGGCGAGTAAAAAAAGAATGCGTCGTCGCGTCGCGACGACGCCTCTCGTCGTCGTCGTCGTCGTCGTCGTCCGTTCGTCCATCACGCCTTGGCCTCCGCGCGTTTCTTCTTCAAATCGTCCACCGCGGCTTTGATCGCGTCCTCCGCGAGCATGCTGCAGTGTAGCTTCACCGGGGGCAGGTTCAGGTGCTTCGCGATCTCGTTGTTTTTTATCGTCACCGCCTGATCGATGTGCTGCCCCTTCACCCACTCCGTGACGACGCTGCTGCTCGCGATCGCGCTGCCGCACCCGAACGTCTTGAAGCACGAGTCCACGATGTTCCCGTCGTCGTCGACTTTGATCTGGAGCTTCATGACGTCCCCGCACGCGGGCGCGCCGACGAGCCCCGTCCCGACGTTCAGATCTTTCTTATCGAACGACCCGACGTTGCGAGGTTTCTCGAAGTGGTCGACGACGTTCTTGTGGTACGCGCGCGCGGTCGCCGCGGTCGCCGCGGGGGCGACGTGAGCGCGCGACGTCGACGCCGCGGCGCTCAGGAGCGCGCGTCGCGCGATGCTCATCGCGGCCGAGATCTATCCTACGCGCGAGAAGCGCCCTTTTCTTTCCGCCCTCTTTCCTTTAGGGTTGCCGACCGACGCGTTCGCGGCGCGCGCGGGCGTCGGGTTCGCTGTCGCGACGACTGGGCGGCGACGGCGCGCGGAGGACGACGGGCGAGACGAGCGTCGAGAGCGTTTCCGTGGCGTGAGACGTGAGCTCGCGCGCGTGGAAGTGCGACGCGGAGGAGGAACGCCCACCACGTCATCGTCGTTGCTTCGCTTCTCGCTGATCTCGACCACGCAGTTGCGCTAATTCGAATGAGACTAAAAACCAATATGATAGCGTATGAGTACAGTACGCGTAATTTCGTTTGGAATCTTAGTCTGAGTACGCGAGCGCAGTAGTTGTACTGACCGGTCGACCGGCCCGCTTCTGCCGACGTGGACGCCACGGCGATTCCCCTCATCGGAAGAGACCACACGCCCACGCACGCCCGACGCACACGCATCGCACGCCTCCTTCGTCTCTTCGCAGACGTCGCGCCGCCTTCTCACATCCTCCCGTCTCATCCTCGACGCTCACGCGCGCCATGTTCTCCGTCGCCGCATCCTCCGCATCGATCGTTCCGCATCGGGTGTCAGTTCGCGGGCCCGCCCCGCGCGCGACCCGAGGCGCGTTCCACGTCGTCGCGGTGCGTCCCCGATCGTTCGCTCCCGCGATTTCTTTCGTTCGCGGCGTTCACGCATCGACGCGATCGGCGCGAGCGACGCCGCGCCGCGCGTCGCGTCGCCCGCGCGTCGAATCCGGCGCGATCTCGGCGTGCGCTTTTCGCGGAAAGAAAACTAACTTTTTCTCTCTTCCCCGACACGACTTTCCCGGAACGCCCAGGGCACCGGCAAGGGGTTCCAACATCAGACGCACCACAAGGACACGAGGCAGGAGATCAACTACGAGAAGATGATCCCGGGATACGCGGAGATGTCCAGGCCGCAGAAGTTCCGCGCGCGTCGCAGCGTCAAGCAGGTCCGTCGCGTCGACGACGTTCGCGCGACGATTGGACGCGATATTTCCTCCCATCGCCTCGTCAGCACTTTTTATCTATCCCCCCCCAGTTCCCTTCGACTTACTCGCTCCCTCCGTCCGTCGTCCACTCGCGCAGATGATCAACAAGATGGAGAACGACCAAGCGCAGAAATCCGCGGTGAGGAACACGTCGGATTTCGCGAAGAAAGTCTACGCCGCGTTCAACGATTGCGTCGCGCGGTGCGAAGGCCCCGACTGCGTCAACGAGTGCAAGGTCGAGTGGGGGATGGATCAATAAAAATCGATCGATCGATCGATCGAACGCGTCCGGGGGTCGAGCGGCGGTCTGCGCGCGACGACACGCCGCCCTCCCTCCCGCGATCGCGCTTCTCGGCCGTCGTGAACGCGGACACGAGAGACGCGAGGGACGCGCTGCTTCATGTGCACGTCTGTGCTTCGGACGACGCGTGTAAGTTACTAATAATCATCTGAGAACGAAGAGAAAAACGAACACTTCTCATCACCCGCGCCCGCGTCAACACCGAGTGAAACTATCGTCCTCGCTATCCACGGCACCCTCCACGGCACCCCCCACGGCACCCCCTTCGTCGTATCCGTCTCCCTCCGCGAAGTACGCGTCCTCCGCGTCCTGCGTCGCCTCGCGCGCGTGCCAATCGTCCAACGACCGATCGGCGTCGATCGCCGCGTAGTCCGCGCCGGGGTCCATTCCGTCTGACGAGGGTCGACGGTCCGCGCGAGGCGACGTCGGGGTGGATTTGAAAGGCGTCAGAAGCGGAGTTGAAAGGCGTCACGGTGCGTCGGGATTGGGATTGAAACCGAGGGGTGATGGGCGGAGAGACACGCCGGGAGATAAAGTCCTCAAGAAACGGCGTGCACCGCGCGAACGGGGTCGTATGGGGACCAGTGTGAAGTGTGAAAAACGCGCCCAAGTACCGCTCGCGCATCGTCCGCGCGAACGCCGCGAGCTTCGCGTCGCGCTCCGGGTCGGCGACGACGGACGCGATCGCCGAGCGGTTGATCTCTCGAGTCGTCCCGGTTCCACAAGACGACGGTTCGCATCCCCCGAGACGACGGTTCGCGTCCGCGTCGTCGTCGTCGTCGTTTCCTCGCGCCCACCCCTCGACGGCGGCGCGTCGGAGCTGATCCGCCGTGGCGCGGCCGCTCGCGCCGCGGCGGCCCCCGGGACCGACCGCCTCCACGACGACCCCGGGGCGCGAGGCGGCGTCGGTCGCCGCCGCCGGCGGCGGTTCGTCTTCCAGAGGCGGTTCGTCTTCCGCGTCAATATCCTCGACGCGCTCGCGCTCGCGCAACGCCGCGCGCTGCCGCGAGAGCAGCGCCGCCGCGGCTCTCTCGTCCTCGCGCTCGAGCATCGCGAGCGAGACGGCGTGCGACGCCCCCGCGCCGTCCGTCGCCGTCGCCGTCGCCGTCGCCGTCGAATTCAAATTCAAATTCGAGTTCGAGTTTGAGTCCGCGCGCGCGGGCGCGCCGACGAACGTCTCGAACAGCAGCGGCTCGCGGCGACGCAGCGCGTCCTCGTGGAAGTACCCCGCGGGCTCGAGCGAGGATCGCATGTGCGCCAGACGTCTGTTGCGCGCCGTCGCCGTCGTCGTTCCCGTTCCCGTTCCCGTTCCTCCCGTCGTCGTCGTCGCGCCCTCCTTGAGTCTGTTCAGATGGAAATCGCACTCGTACGAGCTCCCCTCGAGGTGCCCGAACGCGGCGAGCAGGCGCGACCGCGGGACGAGGTGGCCGTGCCGCTCGAGGAGTATCGACGGCTCGCGCGCGTAGAGATCTTCGACGTACCGGCGTCTGCACGCGACGGAGTCTTCCCATCCGTCGCCGCGGAGGACGGACGCGGGGACGCGGAGGTCGGACGCGCTCGCGAGCGCGGTCAGGACCGACGCCGTCGTCGTCGGTGACGCGTCGTCGTCCTCGAGCAGCGCGCCCCACGCCGCCATCGCTCTCCGCGCGCGCGTCGGTCTGGGACGTCACGACGACTGCGAGTCCTGCCTGGCCGCGTGGCGGGCGAAAAATCTGGCACTCGAGAAGGGGGAACAGCGTTTTCCAAGAAAAAATGAGCGTCACTCGCGTCCGCGCGCCCTCCACGCGCTCGCACCCTCTCGAGGGCCGCGTCCCCGCGTCGGTCAGGTTTACGTCGCACGCCCCGCGCGCGCCGATTCGAACCCGCTCGCGCGGCGTCGCTCCGAGGCCCGTCGAGGCGAGCGGTCGTCCGGGAGGGATCTGGTAAAAAATCAAATTCTCCATCGAAGCGTCGGTGCCTACAGCATCAGCGGAGAGCGACTCAGCATGGGCGTCCCCGCGAACAAGCTCCCGTCGCACGCCGACGCCGTCGAGGTCGCGACCGCGTGCGTGGAGACCGCGAACGCGCTGCTCCAGGCGCTGAAGGACGTCCGGAAGGGCGGCCCCGCGGGCGTCGCCGCGACGAGCGCGTCGCGCGAGGCGTCGCGAGCGCTCGCGCGCCTCGCGAAGACGACGCGATGCATCCTCGACGACGCCGAGGCGGCGTGGAAGGCGCAGGCGGAGGAAGCGGGCGCGCGCGGGTCGAGAGCGATCGCCGCGTCGTCGCCCCCGCAGAAGCAGAAGCAGAAGCAGAGGAAAGCGCCGCTGCCCGCGGCGGCGCGCCCCGCGACCGCGCCGGCGACGGCGAGACGCGGATTAGGCCCGCCGGAGCGCGTCCCGACGCCGCCGTCGCGACGTTCGCCGTCGCCGTCCGTCTTCGGATCCCTGCGGTCGCCGCCCGTCGAGGCCCCGCTCGGATCGCTCGCGTCGCCGCTGCCGCCGGGCTTCCGCGTCCCGTCCGGGGACGGGGACGGGGACGGGGACGGGTACGGGGAAGAAGAAGACCTCCGCCCGCGGGGGCTGCGGCCGCCGACGCCGACGGCGGCGGCGGCGAACGCGGTCGCCGTCGCTGTCGCGGCGTCGCCGACCGCGGGGCTCGTCGTCGTCCGACCGGCCTCAGCTTCAGCCGCCGCGAAGACGAAGAGAGCGCCCACCGCGACGTGGGAGAAGCATCTGTCGAGGCAGCAGCGCGCGGCGGACGAACGCCGAGCGCGCGAGCGAGAGGCGAAGGAAGAAGCCGTCGCGGCGCGTCGCCGCGCCGTCGCCGCGCGGTCGCGACGCCCGGAGAAGTCGCCGCACTTCTGGCAGCCGACCGCGGAGTCGCTCGTCACGGAGACGGTGCGCGTGCGCCGCGCGGGGACGAAGACGGGCGCGGTCGCGATCATCCATCGACGCGCGATGAACGCGTCGAGGGACGTCGCGAAGAAAGAATACGCCGCGCTCTTGCGCGCGGCGCGAGATAAGGCGCGTTCGCGTTCACACTGGTTCCCATACGACCGCGTCGGCGTGATGAACGCCGTTCCTTAAGGACTTTACTTCCCGGCGTCTCTCTCCGCCCATCACCCCTCGCGTTCAATCCCCGCCCGCGTTGCCTCACGACTCCGCTTCTGACGCCTTTCAACTTCACCCCGACGTTCGTCGCTTCGCGCGGACCCTCGACCCTCAGCTCGGGATGGGCGTGAAGATCGCGGCGCTGATCGACCCGTCCACCGGCGACGCGTTCGACTACGTCGCGGCGTCGCTGAGGTGTTCGAGCAAGGTTGACCTGGACATGAGCGCGGATGACATGACGCCGACGCCGACGACGCGCGCGTTTCCCGCGGGCGTCACCTTCGTCGCGTTGACGTCGAACGAAGTCGCGCGGCGGCGGGAGACGCGCGCCGACGCGCTCGCGCTCGCGCTCGCGCCCCCGCCGGGGTACGGCACGCTCGAAGCCGACGAGGCCGCGCTCGTGAACCGTCTCTCGGAGCCGACGCAGAGCGCGGCGTTGATCCACGTGTCCAGAGTCGGACGACGTTGGGGCGCGTCGGACGCGTCCGACGCCGACGCCGGCGCCGGGCCGTCCGACGGGCTGTCCGACACGCGCGCCGAGGACGTCGTCTCCGTCGTCATCCCGCGGTCTGTGGAGCTCTTCGGCGACGTCCTCGCGAGGGTGACGGAGACGTTGAAAGCGCACGAGCTCGCGCAGACGCGATGCGTCGCGTTGTATCGCAGCGAACGCGTGGTTCGCGCGGGCGACGAGGAAGACGAGGAAGACGCGCCGAACGAGATCACGCGCGTGGAGGAGTTGAAGGCGCGTTCTATCTCACACTGGTCCCCATACGACCCCGTTCGCGTGGTGGACGCCGATCCTTAAGGACTTTGCCCGGCGCATCTCTCCGCCCACCCCTCGCTTTCAATCCCGACACACCTCGACGCCTTTCAACTCCATCTGACGCCTTTCAACTCCACCCCGACGTCGCTTTGTATGGAACGACCCTGAAGACGGGCGACTTGGTCTTCGCGCGGTGCGTCGGGGACCTCGCGCCCGGGATGGCGCGCAACATCTCCGCGGCGCGACGCCAGGCGCGCGCGATGCACGCCCTGACCGAACCGATAACGCACAAGACGGATGCGTTGGTAGAAGTGGACGTCGCGCCGTTGGACGACCCGACCGGGGAGTCGTTCGCGATGCGTCTGCCCGAGCTCTCGAAGCTGCGGCACCTCACGTTCGAGGACGTGTGCCGCCGCGTGCGCATCGCGGCGGCGCTCCCGAGCGAGACGCGCGTCCGCGCGCTGTTCAAGTTTAACGGCGAGAAGCTCGCGTCGCCGAGCGATATTCGTCCGGGGATGCGGCTGCTGTACAGCGAGCGGCGAGCGGCGCGGAGTCAAAGCGCGTCGCGGCCGCAGAGCGCGGCGTCGAGCCGGCGGCAATCGCGTTCGCCGTCGCGGTCGCGAGGGGGCGGCGTGAAAGTCGCGCCGCCGATTCGGTTAGCGTTAGCGGAGGCGCTCGCCGCCGCGGAGGCGGTCATGGACGAGCAGAACAACACGGAGGACGGCGCGCCGCCGGCGGCGGCGGCGGAGGAGGAGGAGGAGGCGAACGACGACGACGCGGACGCGGACGGCGTCGTCGTCGAGGACGACGACGACGATTTGGAGGAGATCGAAATCGAGCCGGAGAAGCTGCCCACGCCGGCGAAGCCGCCGTCGGGGCGGCCGCAGACGGCGCCGCGCGGCGGACGGAAGACCGCCGCCGCCGCGACGTCGCCGAAAAAGAACGCGGTCGCGGTCGGGACGCCGCCGCCGCCGGAGGAGGACGTTCCGCTGGACTGGGACCGCGCGCTGCCGCGATTTATGCCGTCGCCGACGCCGTCGTCGCCGACGCCGCCGTCGCCGACGCGGGAGAACGTTCTCGTCAGCCCCGGGCGGCTCCGGCCGCTGCGGACGTCGGCGTCCGCGAAGAAGGCGGCGGCGCCGCCGCCGGAACCGGGGTCGCTGCGGAGGAGCGCGACGTCCCCGGGCGGCGGCGGCGGCGGCAGCGGCGGCGGCGCGAAGCTCGAACCTATTCGCGGCATCATGCCTGGGTTTTCGAGCACGAAATCGCCGAGCCCGTCGCCGGTGCTCTCCCCGGGTAACGCGCGCGGGATCGAACGCGGCGGGTCGATGAAGATTGAGTTCGCGGGCGGTTCGGACGAGGAGATCTCTGAGGAGATCGATTACGACCTCGGCGGGGACTCGAGCATGTCCGGGTCGCTGCCGTTGCCGTGAGCGAGGGCGGACGAGTAGACTTCGTATCGTGCGCTGTATAAACAAAGCTTGCTACTCTTCGCGCGCGCGAGATCGTCGTCGCGTCGTCTCGCATCCCGCGCGCGTCCTATTCTTCATTCTTCTCTTTCGTCGCGAACGCGTTCGAACGCTTCTTCTTCTTCCGTCTCTCCCTCTCGTTCTCGTCGTCGTCGTCGTGATCGCGGTCGCGGTCTACTAAAGTCGAGTCTTCTCCCCGCCTCCTCCTCGCTCCGCTCACTCCTCGGGCTCGCCGTACGGCTCCAAGTCGAACGTCAAAACCCTCGAGCACGCGTCGTGCACGTCCCTCGTCACGCCCACGAGCGAGTCCGCCTTGTCGAAGAAGTAATCCTTCAGGGAGATGACGATGGACTGACACGGCGCGCCGTCGGCGCCTCCGCCGAGCCCGTGCGACCGGTTGCGAATGAACCGCGCCATCTTCTCAACGTTCGTCTTGTCCAGGCTCGCGTCGATCTCGTCCAGGACGAAAAACGGGCTGCTCTTGTACGAGTGGATCGCGAAAAGTAACGCCAGAGCGGCCATCGTTTTCTCGCCGCCGGACAGCGCCTCCATCTCGCGGAACCGTTTCGTCGGCGGCATCGCCGTGAATTTCAACCCTGCGTTGTACGGCTCCTCGAGGCTCTCCAGCGCGAGGTACGCGGTCCCACCCAACGGATGCGACGGCGACATCGTGAGCTCCTTGTACACCTTATCGATCGCGTCCGAGATGTGTTTGTACGCCGCCATGAACGTGGACGCGCGCTCGGATTTGACGCGCTCGAAAGCGTCGTGCGCGGCTTTCGTCTTTTTCCGGCACTCCTCGAGCTCCTCAGTCTGCGCGCGCTCCTTCTCTTTGATGCCCTCGTACTGATCGATCGCCTTCATGTTCGGCTCTAAACGCTCGAGCTGCGTCAGTTTCTTCTCCACGTTCGCCCTGAGCTCATCGTCGATGCGCTCGCGGTCAGACGGCCGCGGCGCTTGCTTCAGACGCGGCGCGAGACCGTCGTAATCCAGCTTGGTCTTAAACGCGGCTTCGCGGAACCCCGCGGCGCTTTTCCTTCGCTCCTCCTCGTCCGCCTCCATCGCGTCCGCGTCGACTTCTCCGTCGTCGTCGTCGTCGTCGTCGTCCATCCCGCTCGTGAGCTTCTTCACCGGCGCGGGAAGCGCGAGAACGTCGTCGTCGTCGTCTCCGCCCTCGTCGTCCTCCGCGCGCGGGAGCTTGATCCGCTCCATCCGCGCGGCGGCGATGATGTCCGCCCTCGACTCTCTCAACGCGTCGACGACGCTCCTCTTGTTCCCGACGAGCCGCTGCAACTTCGCGCCCTCCTGCGACAACACCCCGAGCCTCTGGCGGACGTCCTTCACCTCCTGCTCGACCGCCTCCGCGTCAGCCTTCGCCTCCGCGGCCTCTCGCTCCCACGCCTCGAGCGTCTCGCGGCGCTCCTCCGCCTCCGCCTTGGCCTTCTCCGCCTCGGCGAGTAAACGTTCGAGATCTTTTTCAAACCGCTCGATGTCCGCCGCGGCTCTCGCCCTCGGCCCCTCCGTGTCCCTCGACCGCTCGTAGTTGAGCTGCTCCGTGAGCTTCGCGCGCTGAGTCGTGAACCTCGCGCGCTCCTCCGCGCCGAGCTGCAGCATCGCGAGGTTGTTCTCCTCGTACTCGCGGATGTTCGCGACGCCGACGGAGGCGCTGAACTCGGCGTAGACGGCGTCCTCAGCCGCGTGAATCTTCGCCTCCACCGCCTCGACCGCCGCCGCCGCCTTCTCGCACGCCTTCTCCGCGGCTTTAAGCTCCGGGGACGTCGCGTCGAGCTCGCGCTTGATGTTCGCGGCGTCCTTGGTGAGTTTCTCGATCTTCTCCGCGCACATCTTGCGGTCCACCGCGGCGTATTGAAGGTCCTTCTCGAGCCTCGCCAATCGCGCCGCCGACTCTTGCTCCTCCGCGATGAGCGCGGCGACGGGCTTGATCTTCGCGAGCGACTCCTCCGCAGCCTGGCGATCCGCGCGCAGCTGCTCGATCTCCTCCGCGTCGAACCTCGACGCTTTCGCCTCCAGCGACCCGGAGTTCCCGCCCGTCATCTCGCCGCTCTTCTTGATCATCGTGCCGTCGAGCGAAACGACTTTCAGGCGCCGGTCGCCCGCGCCGAACGAGTGCCTCTTCGCCTCCTCGTGCGTGTCGCACACGAGCGTGTCGCCGCCCATGGCGTAGATCATCGCGCGCTTCACGCTCTCGTCGAACGACACGACGTCGACGCACAGCTTCGAGGTGCCGCCGAGGTGACGCAGGCGCTCGTCGGGTTCGAACACCTTGAGCTGGTTGACGGGTAAAAACGTCATCGGCGCGATGCGTTGCTCTTTGAGATACCGCACGCACTCCTTCGCGGTCGCCGCGTCGTCGACGACGACCGCGTCCGCGTCTTTCCCGAGCACCGTGATCACCGCGAGGTTAAACTTCTTCTGCGACACCTTGATCAGGTCCGTGACGCGCCCGTGCACGCCCGGGAGCATCCGACGCAAGGACGTCACCGCCTCCGCCGCGCGCGTCTCGCGTTCCGACTCCTTCCGGTCCGCCTTCGCCTCGCGCAACTTCCCGCTGAGCTCCTCCACCTTCCCGGCGAGGTTCTCCTGCTTCGCGCGCGACTTGCGCTTCTCGTCCGTGATCGCCTTCTCGCGCTCGCGCCCGTCCTCGAGCTCCGCCGTCGTGCTCGCCTCGCCGTCTCGGAGCGCGGCGTCGCGCGCCCGTTCGCTCTCGAGCTGTTCGTCGAGCACCGCGAGCCGCGCGGCGAGCTCGTCAACCTTGCTCGCGTGCCGCGCGCGCGTCAGCTCCTCCGCGGCCGCTGCCGCCGCGAGACCGTCGCGCTCTTGCCGCAGCTTGAACGTCTTCGCGCCAGCCTCTTCCTTGCGTCGGTTGTACTCGTCCATCTGCTTCGCGCCGAGCTCGAGGTCGCCGCCGTCCTTGTTCTTCTTCTTTTGTCTCTCCGCGAAGTCCTTCTCGAACGCCTTCTCCGCGGCGTTGACGTTCTCGAGGTCGCGCGTGAGGCGCTCCACGTCCGCCTTGCTCTCCGCCGCGTCCTGCGCGTGCCGCTGCAGCTGCTTCGTCGCGAGCTCGAGCCTCTTCTTCGTCCGCGACGTCTCCTCTTTGACGCGCACCGCGTGCGGATTTTTCTTGTCGCCGTCGGCTTTGTGCTTGGCGATCTTATTAGGGTCGAGGGTCCACGCGAAGCGACGTCGGGGTGGAGTTAAAGGCGTCAGAAGCGGAGTTGAAAGGCGTCGAGGGCGGGGATTGAAACCGAGGGACCCTGGGCGGAGAGAAACGCCGGGAGATAAAGTCCTTAAGGATCGGCGTTCACCGCGCCGACGCGGTCGTACGGGGACCAGTGCGAGGAGAACGCGCCTTACGCTCCAGCATCAGCTGCTTCTTCGCGTGCGTCGCCTTGAGCGACCGCTTCTCCTCCACGTCCTTCGCGCACGCCTCGACCCTCGCCTCGTGCTCTTTCAGCGCGCCGGACGCCTCCGCGATGTCGTCCTCGTGCCGCTTCGCGTCGAAGTCGATGTGGAACAGCTTGAACAGCGCGCGCTCAGCCTTGGCGTCTTCGAGCTCCTTGGTCATCCGCAGATGCTTCTCCGCCTCCTCCTTTTGCTCCTTCATCTGCCGGCGCTGCGTCTGCAAACCCTTGCGCTTCGTGAACGCCACCTGCTGCGCGTCCTCCGCGTCCTTCTTCGCGACGCGCGCGAGCTCGTACTCCTTCTTGAGCTCCTCGCTGCCGCTCACCGTCTCCACGAGAGACGTGAGATCCTTCGGCGACTTTGACGCGACGCTCTCGATGTCGCCCTGGAACACGAGAAAGTTCCTCGCCTTGACGAGAATGCCAAAGTCTTTCAGTCGGTCGTTGTACGCCTCCGCGGTGACCACCTTGTTCGCGATGCGGTACTCGCCCGTTCCCGCGGGGGTGATGTGCCGCGAGAAGACAATCTCTTCGCCCTCCTCGGTCTCGTACACCAGACGCACGTACGCCGCGCGTTTCTTCTCTCTGTCGGCGACGTCGAACGCGTAGACGAGGTCTTTCAGCTGCGTCCCTCGCAGCTGCGCGGACTGCACGCCGAGGACGAACGAGATGGCGTCCATGAGGTTCGACTTGCCGCTTCCTGTGGACGCGCCGGCGGAGGAGGGAGGGAGGGAGGGTCAGAAAGAGGAGAAAGAGGCGGCGGGTCTTTAATCGAATCGAAATCGAAATCGAACGAACGACGGAGGATGAGATCTGGGCGGGCGGTCTTTTGAACGACGCCCGGCGTCGCGCGGCGCGGGTCGACGCGCGCGCGCGCGGACGCGCGGGGGGTCGGTCGGGTCGATCGACGCGCACCGTTGGGCCCGATGATGGACGTGAACTGCTTGAACGGGCCGATGACCTGATGGCCTTTGTACGACCTGCGAGCGAGCGAGGGAGGGACGCGCGCGCGCGGGGGGGAGATCTCGTCAGCGTCCGAAGCGGAGACGCGCGCGGAGGAGGAAAGCGGAGATGCGCGGCGGAGGACGGAGGACGCACTTGAAGTTGTCGCACTCGATGCGCTGGATCATGCCTCTCTTGACGACGATCGCGTTCTCCTTCCCGTCCGGCTCCGACCGCGGGTTGGACCCGCGGGTGGACCCGCGCGCCATCGCTTCGGAGCGCCGCGGCGAACTCTGGGCACCCGCGCGCGAGTCGAGACGACGCGACGCGCTCGCGCGTCCTCGTTCTCCTCTCCTCGCTCTCCTTCGCGAGCCGACCGCGCGGCCGCCCGTGCGCGCGCGCGACGTCTGTGCGTGCGCGTGCGATGCGTCCCCGGTGCGCGCGCGTTCCTCGCGCGGCGGGCTCGCGCGTCGCCGAGTGACGCGCGAATCTCGCGCTCGCGAACTTTCAAAATGACGGCCCGAAAATAGCGCGTGGCGCGTGTCTGTCCAGTCCTGAGTTTGAAACCACTCCCAGATCAATCCCGCCGGTCAAACTGACCCGTACTTCTCCCAACTGACCGACTACCGAAGCGCCAGATTCTTCGCTCGCGTGATCCACTCCGGCTGCGCGCTGCTGTGTGTGGCCCACGAGACGCCGACCGAGCGCGCCATTCCTATCGCCGCGGCGCCGAACGTTCGAGCCGCGCGTTCGCGATGGCGTCCAACAAGAGCGGCATGAACATTCGGCACATGGCCGGCAACCTCGACTCCAAGTGCGTCGCCGCGCGTCCTCGCCCGTCGTTCCCGCGTCGCGCGATCCTCGCGTCGCGCGCGCCGCGCCGATCGCTCGACCGATCGCTCGATCGATCGCGGCCGCACCGCGCGTCGTCGTTTTTCGATCCTGCGACCCTCCGAACGTCTTCCGCGCGCTGACCTGACCGTCTTCCGCGTCGTCCTCCGCCCATCCATCGCCGCAGGGAGACCGGCAAGGCGACGAAGGACTACGAGGACTACTTCGCGGAGGAGGACGACAGCAAGCGCACGGGGAACTACACCGACGTCGTGAACAAGTACTACGACCTCGCGACGTCCTTCTACGAGTACGGCTGGGGCGAGTCGTTCCACTTCGCGCATCGGTACAAGTGGGAGACGCTGCGAGAGTCGATCGTTCGCCACGAGCACTTCCTCGCGTCGAAGCTCAACGTCGGTCCCGGGAGCAAAGTCCTCGACGTCGGCTGCGGCGTCGGCGGCCCGCTCAGAGAGATCGCGGCGTTCACCGGCGCCGACGTCACCGGGCTCAACAACAACGCGTTTCAGATCAAACGCGGGACGGAGCTCAACGCGGCGACCGGACGCCACGATAACTGCGACTTCGTCAAGGCGGACTTCATGAACATCCCGAAGAAGGACGCGACGTACGACGCGGTGTACCAGATCGAGGCGACGTGCCACGCCCCGGACGCGGTCGGATGCTACTCGGAGATTTTCCGCGTGCTCAAGCCCGGCGGCGTCTTCGCGTCGTACGAGTGGTGCCTCACGGACGAGTACGACGAGAAGAACGAGGAGCACAGGAAGATCCGTCAGGAGATTCTCATCGGGAACGGCCTCCCCACGGCCAGGCACACGAGCGAGGTGTTGGACGCGCTTAAAAAGTCCGGGTTCGAGATCATCGAGGAGATCGACCTCGTGAAAACCGCCGACGTGTCGTGGTACGAGCCCATCGATCCGGATCGCTCTTGGAGGCCGTGGCGGGACTTCTGGAGCTTCAAGACGACGAGGTGGGGGCGCGGGATCACGCACTACCTCGTGTGGGCGCTCGAGACGCTGCGCATCGCGCCGAAGGGGACGATGAGCGTGTCGTCGTTTTTGAAGAAGGGCGCGGATGGGCTCGTCGCGGGCGGCAAAAAAGGCATCTACACCGTGATGTACTTCACCGTCGCGAGGAAGCCGCCGACGAAATCGGCCAAGCCGCTGCCGTCGCCGAAGAAGGCGCCCGCGGCGGCGGCCGCGCAGTGAGAGGAGGAGGAGGAGGATGCGGAGGAGGAGGGGGCGTTTGGTGACTCGTGTTGTGTTGACTGGCCTGCTTCCGTGCCTTGAATATAAGATGGTCGTCGCGCGCGCTCATCATTCTGTTCATCTATCTGCGTCTGCGTCTTCGCTTCTGTTCGTCTCGCGTTCCCGTCGATCTCAACATCGCCCCGACGCGTCCTCCTCGTCAGTGTCTCGCCGCGCCGCCGCGGCGGGCATGGCGGACGTCGCGCTCGGGGAACCGACGCACGTCCCCGCGACGCCGCCGCCGGTGTTCGAGCTCGCGGACGTGTGGACGACGCGGGTGGACAAGCGCGCGTGCTCGCTCTTGGTGCGCGCGCGCCGTCCGTCCGTCCGTCCATCCGTTCGTTCGCGCACCGCCGTCGTCTTCTTCCTCGCGCTCGACGCCGTCCGTCGTCCCTCCCGCGCGCTCTCTCCGACCCGACGACGCCCTCTCCTCCGCCATCTCTCCCTCGTCGCGTCCGTCGCAGCTCAAGGAGGCGTGCGCGGAGATCCCTCTCCCCGACGCCCTCGCGCACGTCAAGCGCGTGCGCAAGGCGGACGACGGCGACGACCGCCTCCGCCTCGTCGTGTGCATCGCGTCCTCCTCCTCCTCCTCCTCCTCCTTCGACGACGACCGAGACGTCCCGGACGCGGCGCGCGCGCTCGTGACGCGCCACGCGCTGCCCCCGCTCGAGCGCGATACCGTCCCCGCGCACGCCCCGCGCACGAGAGAGCAGTGGGAGGCGTGGAACGCGCGCTGGCCCATCTCGTGGAAGAAGCCGATGTCGCATCTCGCGGAGCCCGCGGAGTCGCCGTCCGCCGCCGACGCGGAGACCATGCGTCGGTGGACGCGCGAGGCGATCGACGACGCGCGCCGCGGGGGAGGCGGCGGGTGTGTCATCGCGAACGCGGTGGTGATCGTGGATCCGGCGAGCGGCCGCGTCGTCGCGCGGGGGCGCGACGCGACCGGGGGGTGGCGTATACGGCGGCGGGACGGCGAAGACGAAGACGAAGAAGACGCGCGACGGCATCCGCTTCGACACGCCGTTCTCGACGCGATCGACGCCGCGGCCAGCGCCGACCTCGCGCGCGACCCGCCCTCGTCCTCGCCTCTCCCGCCGCCGCCGCCGCCGCCGCCGGGCGACGACGACGATTTCGGCGGCGTCGGAGAGAAGCGGCGGAGGGCGCCGACGGCGTCGCTCGCGGAGATGACCGCCGAAATCGGTCGGGGGTATTTATGCACCGGATACGACGTCTACTGCGCGCGAGAGCCGTGCGTGATGTGCGCGATGGCGCTGACGCACTCGCGCGTTCGGAGGGTGATATACGCGATCCCGAGCGCGAGGCACGGCGCGCTCGGCGGCGGCGCGTACTCGTTGCAAAAGGAGCGGACGTTGAATCATCACTACGACGTGTACACCTTCGGCGTCGACGCGTGAAGGCGTCGCGAGACGCCTCACGATGCGTAGGATACAGTAAGCTTATTTAGATAGCAGGTCGTCGTGAACGTGATGGTGCGTAATATTAGAAGAAACGGCTATGATGATACGTTTAGTATGTACATCCCAACGCCACCGCGGCGAGGTCTCATCACAGATCCGTGATGCACCCCTGCGACGCGGTGCCGACGCACTTGATGTACTTGTACAGCGTCCCTCTCGTCGCCTCGAGCGGCTTTCCCGTCCACTTCTTCTTCCGCGCCTCCCACTCCGCGTCGTCGATGTCGAGCGCGTTCATCGTCCGCTTCTCCGCGTCGATCTCGATGATGTCGCCGTCCTCGATCAAGCCGATCGGGCCGCCGGTTTGCGCCTCCGGGCAGACGTGGCCGATGACGAACCCGTGAGAGCCGCCGCTGAAGCGGCCGTCGGTGATGAGCGCGCAGTCTTGCCCGAGGCCGGCGCCCATGATCGCGGACGTCGGGGTCAACATCTCGGGCATCCCGGGTCCGCCTTTCGGGCCTTCGTATCGAATCACGATCACGGAGCCTTTGAACGAGTCCGCGTCCTCGGCGAGCGCGTCGAGCATCTCTTCTTCGGAGTCGTACACCTTCGCGAAGCCTTTGAAGTAGAGGCCTTCTTTGCCGGTGATCTTCGCCACGGAGCCGTCGGGGGCGATGTTACCGTATAACGTCTGGAGGTGGCCCGTTTCTTTGATCGGTTTATCGATCGGCATGATGACTTGCTGGCCTTCGCTGAGGTCCGGGCACGATTCGAGATTCTCCGCGAGCGTCTTCCCCGTGCACGTCATGCAGCTGCCGTCGATGAAGCCTTCTTTCATGAGGTACTGCGATTCGAGGCGCGCGAGAGAGCGGGGAGGAGAGGTCAGCGGGCGATCGATCGATCGATCGGCTCGATTCGGCGTCCGCGAAACCGAAACGACGAGAGCGCGGCGCGAGCGTCAGGACTGTTAATCGGATTTATCGTCACCGCCCGAGGGCTAATGAAGGGGAATCCATAAGTTTCATCACGCGCTCGACGAACCGGGGACGCGTCGAGAAACTGAAAGAAGAGACGGAAAACGAATCGAGGGCGCGCGCCGCACCTTGAGCACGCCGGGGGTGCCGCCGATCTTGTGCACGTCCTCCATGACGTACTTCCCCGACGGTTTCAAATCCGCGATGAACGGCGTCTTATCCGACACCGCCTGGAAATCGTCCAGCGTGAGCTCGATCCCGACCGAGTGCGCCATCGCGATGAGGTGCAACACCGCGTTGGTGGACCCGCCGAGCGCGATGACGACCGTCATGGCATTCTCAAACGCCGCCCTGGTCATGATATCCCGCGGTTTCAGATCGATCTCGAGCATGTGCTTGATCGCCTTGCCCGCCATGAAGCACTCGTCCATCTTCAGCGGATCCTCCGCGGGGATGGACGACGAGTACGGAAGCGACATGCCCAGCGCCTCGATCGCGGACGCCATCGTGTTGGCGGTGTACCTGAGAGGTTTATAGGTATGATAGTCGGGGTCGAACAGGGTCGACGTTCGTTTCGTTTTCTATCGGTCAGTCGCGCGTCTCGCCGGTGAAACACACAGTGCGTCGAAAGGAAAGGAAAGGAAAGGAAAGGAAGTCGTCGCGAAGAGTGGCGAAAGGTCGTGTGTACGCGCGGGAAGCCAGCCGTCGGGGGAGAAGAGAAAAAAGGGGAAAAAAAAACGAGACGCACATGCCGCCGCACGCGCCCGCGCCCGGGCACGAGTTCCGCACGATGTCCGCGCGCTCCTCCTCTTCGATCGCGCCGGTGACGAACTGCCCGTATGATTGGAACGCGGAGACGATGTCCAGCGGCTCGCCGCTCGAGGAGTACCCGGGCTTGATCGTTCCGCCGTAGACCATGAGACCCGGGCGATTGAGACGCCCCATCGCGATGATGCACCCGGGCATGTTCTTGTCGCAGCCCGGGAGGGAGACGTTCGCGTCGTACCACTGCCCGCCCATGACGGTCTCGATGCTGTCCGCGATGATGTCGCGGGATTGCAGAGAGAAGCTCATGCCGGGCGTGCCCATGGAGATGCCGTCTGAGGGTCGTTCCGTACAAAAAAAGGTTCACCGGTCAGTTGAAAGGGGACGCGATCAAGTGTTGAAACCGGGCGATGGGTGAAAAACTTTTGTATAGAACGCACCTGAGACGCCGATGGTGTTGAATCTGAATCCGACCATGTCCTCCGCGGCGACGCCCTCTTTGACGCGCGCCGCGAGGTCCATGAGGTGCTTGTTGCACGGGTTCCCCTCCCACCACACGGACGAGATCCCAACCTGGGGTTTGTTCATGTCCTCGGGTTCCATCCCGGTCGCGTAGAGCATCGCCTGAAGGAGAGCGAGAGAGAGAGAGAGACGGAGCGATCAGTCGGGGGCGGGTGAGGTCGGCTCGGGATCGATCGCGGCGCGAGTTGAAAGGCGTCGAGGGCGGGTATTGAAAGCGAGAGCCGGGCGGAGAGAGACGACGGCAAAAGTCCTTAAGAAACGGCGTTCACCACGCGAACGCGGTCGTATGGGGACCAGTGTATAGAAGTTCGAGGTTTTCGCCGGCGAGGGTTTCGGCGCCATCGACGCGAGCGACGACGACGGCGGCGGCGGCGGCGCGGGACGACCGCGACGCCAGGAACGGGAGGGCGCGCTAACTGTCGACGCGCCTGCGACGCGCCCTGCGACTTCGGCTGCGTGATCTTGCGCGACCACTTGTTCAGGTCGTCCGCGGGACCCTCGGGCATGTTCACCCCGGGCTGATGCGCCGCTCTCGCCGGCATCAGGCGCGCGGCATTTCGCGACGCGATCGCGCGATGGGCGCGGCGCGCGTCGGCGCGCAGCGCGCGGCCGGCGAGGCGCGGCCGAGAGGAGAGCGCGCCAGCGGAAGCCATATTCGGTCGCCGGCGACGAGTGTCGGGTCGGGTGGTTCGCGCGGAGCGTGCGCGCGCGACGTGCGGTGTCAGGCCCCGCCGCATTTCGATCGACGCGTGGTGCGCTTTTTCGAGACGCGAAAAGCTGCGATATTTCATGTCTCAACTCAAGTCACTCGAACGTCTCTACGCGACCGCCGCCGCCGGCCGCTGTCCATCACAAACTCGCGCGCCGCCCGCCTCGCGCGAGCAACGCCTCGGACACCGCCTCCCCGGCCCGCGTCCCGCTCAGCCACGCGCGCTCGACCCCCGCGCCGCCGACGAAGTCACCGCACGCGGCGAACGCTCGCGTCGCGTCGTGCGCGAACCCGGGGCCGCTTCCTCCGCCGCCGCTCGCGATGGGCGTCGAGGGAAACGCGTTCCCCCACCGCTGACTCGCGACGTGAACCGGCGCGGGAACCGAACCGGCACCAATCCCATGGGTCCCGCCCCCGCAGCTTCCACGCAACAGCCGCAAGACCTCGTCCCGCATCGTCGGCGTGATCTGCGCGAGGTACTCCGCGGTCTGAGGGTTATACTTCCCGTCGACGCTCAGCGGCGCTCGCGCCACCATCTCTCTCGCGAACGCCTCGGTGCTCACCGCGGTCCAGCACTCGACGCCGTCGTCCCGGCCGCGCCCCGGCTTGCTCGAGTCCCGCGACAGGAACTGCACGACGTCCGAGTCCTCGACGACGGCGGCGTCGAACGGCGGGCCCGTCAGCGGCGTCGGGAACGCGATCATCAGCGAGAAGAGCGACTGGGGCGGAAGCGCCGACATCTCTCGCCAACACGCCGCCGCGACGGAATCCGAACCGTCGGAATCCGAACCGTCGCCATCGCCATCCTCGCCTTCGAACGTCAGCGCGCACGAGCCCGGGGTGCCGCTCGTCGCGCACATTACGTCCGTGACGACGACCGCGTCGAAGCTCCCGAGGTCGCGCTCGCCCATCTTCGCCGCGGCTTCCTTAGCGTCGACGCGCTTTCGTCCCACGTCCACGCCCATGACGCGCCAGGATCGCGTCTTCGCAGACCGCGTCAGCGACGTGACGCACACGCGCTGCCGCTGCGTCGTCCGCGCGATCGAGCACGCGCTCAGGAGGCCGTCGCTCGCGCCGACCATCGTGGGCGTTCCGACGAAGACGTCCTCCGAGGAGAGCACTCCGAAAAAGTCCGGGGGGCGATCATCGGACGACGTCTTCGTCGGGAGGTCAGCCTTGGCGATGAACGCGCCGTCGCGCGCGCGCAAGACGCCGAACCGCGCGTCCCATCGCGCGATCGCGCCCGCGCGCTCGAGCGTCGCGCATCGCGCGCGGAAGCTCGCGTCCGTCGCCGTCAGAAGCTGGCAGCCGTGGTCGAACGTCAGCGGAGGCGTCGTCTCGCCGGCCGGGCGGCTGCTCGACGCGCGACCGCCGACGCCGCGGCCGCCCATGTCGAAGAGCTCGACGACGCATCGCTCGCTGAGCTTGGCGGCCGCGCTGAGACCGGCGATCCCGGCGCCGATGACCGCGACTCGAGGCGTCACTTGCGCCATGACGTGTGGCGCGCCGACGACGTCGCGTCTCTCGGACGACGTGATGACGCCTGGAATCTATTGACGACACAGCTGGCTGAAAGTCAACGAAAAATGGTCACGTTTAACTTCATTCCGCGCGCGCGCGCGGCGCTCGAGCGCTGGGCCGAAGAGCCAGCTGCATCTTATCATCGATGAGATGCAACTTCTACAACTTGATAAAAAAAGCAAAGCGTTCGCGTCGTCGTCGCGGCTACGGCTCCGTGCTCAGATGATCCGGATCCGTCCACGGAAACACCCGCGGACTCTTCTCGTTCCTCGCCGTCAGCACGTCCACGCCGTCGTCCGTCACGACCATCGTGTGCTCGTACTGCGCGCTCCTGCTCCCGTCCTTCGTCACCGCCGTCCACCCGTCCGGCCACGTCGCATCCTTCCAATCGCCCGCGTTTATCATCGGCTCGATCGTAAACACGTGGCCGGTTTTCATCGCGCCGACGGCTTTGTTCTTCGCGTAGTGCGGCACGTTCGGCGCGCAGTGAAACAACGTCCCGATCCCGTGCCCGCAGTAGCTCTTCACGACGCTCGCGTCCCTCCTGTGCGCGACTCGAGTGACCTCCTCGCCGATGTCGCGATACCGCGCCCCGGGCTTCACGCCCTCGATCGCCCTGAAGAGGCACTTGTACGCCGTCATCAGGAGCTTCTTCGACTTTTCGTCGCAGTTCCCTACGCACACCGTCTCGTTCAAGTCGCCGTGGTAGCCGCGAAGGTACGCCGTGACGTCGACGTTCAACACGTCGCCGTCCTGCAGCGGCCGCGCGTCCGGTATCCCGTGGCAGATGACCTCGTTCACGCTCGTGCAGCACGACTTGGGGAAGTTGTAGTAGTTCAACGGCGACGGGTAGCCTCCGTGCGCGGTGATGTACGCGTGACAAATCTTATCGAGCTCCTCCGTCGTCACGCCGACGCGCGCCGCGCGCACGACCGCGTCCAACGCCCCGCGCGCGACGACGCACGTCTCGCGCAGGACGTTGATCTGCTCCGGGGAGTACTGCACGCAAATCTGCTGGAGCTTTGACTCTTGCTCGGAGATGGGCTCCGCGGTCTCGGCGTAGTCGGGCTGCGGGTCATTCCGCGCGAGGCGACGTCGGGGCGGAGTCGAAAGGCGTCAGAAGCGGAGTCGAAAGGCGTCGAGGGCGGGGATTGTGAGCGAGGGGTGGGCGGAGATAGACGACGGCGAAATTCCTTAAGGAACGGCGTTCACCACGCCAACGGGGTCGTACGGGGACCAGTGTGAACGCGAACGCGCCTTCTTCACCCCCGCGGGGACGTCTCGGAGATGCAACGCGTTTCTCGGCGTCATGATCGGGTGCGGCTTGAGCTCTTTATACGCGAACGGCGGGAGCGCGTCCGCGCGCTTTTGCCCTCGCGCGAGGCACCACATCCACGGCTCGTCCTTCGTGGGGCTCTCCGGCGTGGACTTGGGCGTCATCGCCCACGTGGACGGCGCCGCGGGGTCGATTACGATCGGATCGACGGTTGCGACGACGGATGCGAAGCCGGCGGCGGCGTCCTCGTCGCGCGTCGCGGCGTACGACGCGCCGCGGACGACGTTCGTGCCGCACGACAGCGCGACGGATACGATCACCGCGTACGTCGCGTCCGCGTCGTCCGCGCCGTCCGCGCCGTCGTCGTCGCCGCCGCCGCCGCCGCCGTTCGCGCCGTCGCACAAGCGATGGACGACGCCGTAGTGCTCGTCCGGGAGCCCCACGCCGACCGCGTTCACGACGTCCGCGCGCGTCAGCAGGCGCGACTTGGCGACGAACGGCCTGTACCTCTGCTCCGCGGGGCGCTCTCCGCTCATCCCCAAGACGTTCACGAGTGACTTGACCGCCGCGAGCGGGGCCTCGAAGAAGACCGCGCCGCGGGCGCCGTCGGCGGCGGCGCGGACTTTGGCGACGAGGTGCGTCGGGACGCCGACGTCGGCGAGCGCGGCGAGGAACGCCGCGGCGGCGGACGCGGCGTCGGCGGCTTCTTCCGCCGGGGTCGGCATCTGGGGGAAGCCGGCGGGGGGCGCGATGCGCGACGGCGGCGTGCGCGTCGGCGTGTGCGCGAGCGGCCGCGAACGATCGCGTCTCGAAACTCGACGCGATCGGAGCATCAGTAGGAGTGCTCTCGGCGCCGACGAAAACAAACACCCGGTCGCTCGCACTGTTTCGCGCGCGCGCCCGCGGACGCCGCGACGCCGCCGAGCGCGCGCGCGCTCGCGCGACGATGCTCGCCACGGCCGCGGCCGCGCCGGCGGCGGCGCCGTCGTCACCGCGGGGGGCGCGACGCTCGCGGAGAAGCGCGAGCGCATCATCGCGATGTACCATTAGGGTGCCCACGGCGACGAGCGGCGGAGAACGCGTCGCCGAGTCCCCCTCCTCCTCCTCCTCCTCCTCCTCCTCCTCGTCGGAGGTCTTCGTGTGCGCGATCCCCCTCGTCGGCATGGAGCCCCTCGCGGACGCGCTCGAGGACGCGTACCCGGCGCGCCTCGAGCACACGATGCTCCTCGTGCGCCATCGCGGCGAGACGGCGTGCGTCGCGTACGACTTTCTCCCGATCGAACCGACCAGCCCGGCGACCGCGGCGACCTTGCTGTCCGGCGGCGCCGTCAGAGGCGACCGGCGCGTTCGCGCGCTCTCGCGCGTGCCGTCGCGGAGGTGCTGGCGCGTGGGCGACACGACTCCGGGGCTCGGCGGCGGCGGCGCGGCGGGCGTGGACGCGGTCGCGAGGGCGTTTCAGTCGACGTACGACGCGTCGTTGCGGCTGCGCGAGAACGGCTGCCGCGAGCACACCGCCGCGATGGCGCTCGCGATGACGGGGATAACGCTCGATTTAGACGCGTTACTCATAGAAGGGGATGCGAATAGGTCCGACGACGACGCGTAGCGAGGTACTATTAGTTAGACTACGGTAGACTATAGGCAGCATGCGAAGGCGCAGGGAACGGACTCTGCCTCGCGTCGTCTTCACGCCGGTTGCGGCGCTTTCCCGACGGCGGTCAACGCGACGCCGAAACATCTCACGGAGGGCGCGTCGCCGACGCCGTCGCCGCTGCCCACTTTCGTGAGCCCCCCCCTGAACGCGTCCCACCCCTTCGGCGCCGTCGTCGCGCCACCCGCGTCGCCCGGAAGCGCCCTGGTCGCGTGCGAGTCCGCGAGCATCAGCGTGCAGCGCTCGGAGACCATCGCCGCCGAAATCGCGTCGCCGCCGCCAGCCGGCGACGGCAACACCACCGCCGCGCCGACGCGCATCGCGGCGAGGACGCCGAACCCGAACCCCATCGCGTGCGACAGCGGCACGGCGACGCACACGCGGTCGTCGCGCGTCATGGAGAGCGCGTCGGCGGCGGCGACGCCGTGCGCGAGAAGCGCCGCCTCGCGCGTCGGCTTCCCCGGCGCGTTGAAGAAAAAAGATGAGCTCGTCGTCCGCCCATCGTCGCCGTCGCCTCCGGATCCTCCTCCTCCTCCTCCTCCTCCCTCGCGCTCGCGCACCGGAGGCATCGGCGCGTCCCATCCCCTGAACGCGTCGATCATGATGTCCCAGTGCACGATCGGGTCCGACACCGCGCCGCCGCGGATCGCGATCGGCTCGTGCGCGCCCGGCATCGCCCCCGCGGCGGCCGCGTCGAGATGATGAACCAGCGTGCCGCGGCATCGGACGTCGCGCGCCAGCGCGTCCATCGTCTTCGCCGTCTCCACGTCGATCCCGCGCGCGCTCGCGCCGAGCATCGCGACGAGGAGCTCGTTGCAGTTGTCGAGCCTGACCCCAAGCTTCGCGCCGGGGACGTACCCCATCTCGTCCAGCCCGCGCGCGAAGGCGAGCGCGCGATCGTTGAGCTCGCCGTAGCTCCACCGCGTCGACGTCGAGGGCTCGATCAGCGCGATCGCGTCCGTCGCGTCCGCGGCGCGCGAGGCGAGGAGGTCCGCGGCGCGCGCGGGGGCGGCGGCGGCGGCCGCGGAGGAGGAGGAGGAGGAGGAGGACAGGCCCCGGCGCGCGAGCGCGAGCGCGGCGGCGCGGAGGAGCGTCATGGGAGAGTGACGAGTGACGAGCTGATGGCTGAAGCGCTTCGACTCGTGATGAAGATGGTAGTCAGGTAGACGCACGGGTGGATGGCGAGGACGCGGACGCCGCTCCGTCGGTCTTCTCCCGTTCAAGCGCCCGTCACCGCAACGCGTCGATCGCCACCTCCTTCGCCCTGCGCGCCACCTCGTCCGCGTCCATCAGCTTCACGTCCGGAAGCGGTATCACCGGCGCGATATCGTCGTCCATCGCGCGATACTCCCCGCACCTCGGCGTGTCCCTCTCCCACACCCCGTCGTACCTGGCGCGCTTCTCTTCGTAATAATGCGTCCCCGGACCGTGCTTCTGGTCGTCCTCCCACTGCCCCTCGTACGCGTCGCCGTTCGCCCACGACATCACGCCGCGCCCCGTGCGCTTCCCGTGGACCCACTCGCCGTCGTAGACGTCCGCGCCGAGGCCGTCGAAACGCCCCCCGTACGTCTGTTTCCCCTTCCCGTGTCGCTTCCCCTCGAACCACTCGCCCTCGTATCGCTCGCCCTTCGCGTTGAAAAAGACTCCGAATCCGTGCTTCTTGTTCTCCACCCACGTGCCGTTGTACTCGACGCGGTAGCGGCCCTCGTCGAGCCGCCAGTACGTCCCGAACCCGGTCCGTCGGTCGTCCGCCCACTCGCCCTCGTAGACGTCGCCGTTGGCGAAGGTGTAGGATCCTTTTCCGTGCTTTCGGTTTTTCGCCCACTGCCCTTTGTACTTGGCGCCTCCGGGGAAGAAGACCGTCGCGCGCTCGCCGTGCTTGTCCGCGGGGTCGAGCGTTTCGGGCGCGCCGTAGATGTGGCCGTTCGCGTACGTCACGCCGCCGGACGTCGACGCGTCGTCCTCGACGCCCATCTATCTATCTTCTCCGCGGAAGATTGAACGAACGAACGAATGAATGAATTCCGAGGGGATCGATCGCGGACGCCTCCAAATTCGGCACGACGACAGGACGAACCGCGCGCGGGATCCGACGCGTCGACGACCCGCGGCGAGCGCGCGCCGGGGCTCGCGTCCGCGTCGGGCGAACGACGCGCGGGCGACTCGGTCTCGCCTCGAACCCGGGGTTCGAACGCGTCCGGCGAGCGTGCTAACGCGCGCGACGATGATGTGTGGCGTCGTCGGCCGCTCGCGCGACTCTCACGTTTTCGGCAGTTCACGATGACACACGCAAGCTGTCAGTCGCTCGACGCGCTTTATCCGAGGTTCCGCGCGAGGGCTTCCGCGCCGCGGCTCGTCACTCCGGGACCGCGCGCTCGCGCTTCCTCGCGCGTCCACGCCCGGCATGGCGGCCTCGATCTCGACGGCGTCCTCCGCCGTCGCGGCGGCGCGATGCGCGTCCGGCGCGCGACGTCCGTCGCGCTCGAACCCCGGGCCCGTCGCGAGCACGAGCGCGATCGCGAGGAGGAGGAGAATAATAAAAAGCGAATACCCCGACGCCGACGCCGCCGCCGCCGCGCGCGCCTCGTCTCGTCGCCGCCGCCCGCCTCCGCGCGTCATTCGCGTTCTTCCTCGCGCGACCGTCGGTCCCGCGGTCACGACGCGCGAAGAGAACGGCAGCGTGGACGAGGACGAGGACGAGGACGAGGACACGGCGTGGAACATGGACAACGCCGTGTGCATGGACGCGGAAGACCTCGAGCGGCTCACGCGCGTCTCGTCCGACTCGTTCGCGTACTCCTACGGGCAGAGCGCGCGGAAGCTCCCGAAGCGCATCGTCCTCGTGCGACACGGCGAGAGCTACGGGAACGTGGACGAGAGCGAGTACACGCGAACGCCGGACTCGCAGATTCGGCTGACGACGAACGGGCACGCGCAGGCGACGGAGACGGGGAAGCAGCTTCGGAAGCTCTTCGACGAAGACTTCGTAGTCGACGACGACGACGGAGTCTCCGCCGCCGACTCCGCCAAGAGTCTTCATCCGTACAGAGTGTTCTTCTACATCTCGCCGTACAGGAGGTCGAAGGAGACCGCGCTCGGGATCGCGCGCGCGTTCGACGACGACGCCATCAGCGGCGTCCGCGAGGAGCCGCAGCTCCGCGAGCAAGATTTCGGGAACTTTCAGGACGCGTCGAGGAAGAAGCTCGAGAAGCGCGAACGGCAGTACTTTGGCCGTTTTTTCTACCGGTTCCCCGACGGCGAGAGCGGCGCGGACGTGTTCGATAGGATAACGATATTCGAAGATCACATGGTTCGGGACATCGACGCGGGACGGTTCGACGAGAACACGAACATGGTGCTGTGCACGCACGGGTTGACGTTGCGGCTGTTTCTCATGCGTTGGTTCCACTGGACCGTCGCGGAGTACGAACGCATCGCGAACCCGGCGAACTCGACGCCGATCATCCTCGAGAGGATCGACGACCCGACGGTGAACAAGGGGACGTTTCACACGAAGGAGCTGTACCGACTGTCAGCGGAGAGCATGAAAGGGTTGAGAGGGATCTCCGACGTCATGGCGAGGTGCGTTCTATACACTGGTCCCCATACAACCCCGTTCGCGTGGTGAACGCCGTTCCTTAAGGACTTTGCCCGGCGCGTCTCTCCGCCCACCTCTCGCTTTCGATCCCCGCCCGCGTTGCCTTTCAACTCCAACTGACGCCTTTCAACTCCACCCCGCCATCGCTTTGTATGGAACGACCCTCAGGATGGTGACGCCGGAGAAGAATTGGGAACGCGCGCTGAGTCTGAGCGAGGAGGAGGTGAAGTGGGGCGGCGGCGCGGACGTCGCGCACGACGACGACGGCGTGAACAAGGACGGGTGCGCCGTGAACGCGGTGAATAATTGTTAGGAGAAGGAGAAGAGCGCGCTTATCATAACGTGTCGTCGTTACTCGTATCGCTTCTTCATTAAGGGTAAGGGTACGCGTACGGTATTATTACAGCGGCTGCGGCGAAAACAAAGACAACGAATCACGCGTGCACGACGTCGCTCCAGTACCCGTGCAGCCCGGGGGGTAGATGATCTTCCAGCGTGACCGTCGCGACCGGACCATCTTCTATCTTCTTCGCGTCGAACACGTGCAGATCCGATTTGTCCCTCCCCGCGTCGTTTACGACCACGAGCACGTATCCGTCGTCCTCGTCGACGCCCGTGGGCTTGCGCGCGAAAATCGGCTCTTGCATGAAACACCGCTCGCCGAAGTACCACACGCTCTCTTCCGCTTTGGCGCCCACCTCGGGAGCGGTGTTAAACTTCACGAGGCACTGGTTCGGGCCCCACATGACGTCGTCCTTCACCGCCGCGCCCGCGGCGTAGACGTAGTTGTACTTCTTCCCCGTGTACGCGTGATTCACCTGCGAACGTCGAGGTGGAGTTGAAAGGCGTCGGTTGAAGTTGAAAGGCGTCAAGGTGTGTCGGGATTGAAAGCGAGGCGTGGGCGGAGAGAGACGCCGGCAAAAGTCCTTAAGGATCGGCGTTCACCACGCCGACGCGGTCGTATGGGAACCAGTGTAAGATAGAACGCGCCTGCGGAAACTCCATCACGCGGTTGCTCAGACTCGCCTGCGACGACGTCTCCATCCGGACGTCCACCTCGAAGCGCGTGTACTCGACCCGGGACCCGCCGTTGTAAAACGCCGGCGTGACGGAGTCCAGGTTCATGGAGAAGTCCATGAACGACCACGGCGCGGAGTCGAAGACGACCTTCGAGGCGTCGCCGTCGCTCGGCTCGAACGCGTTGACGTGGTGAAAGAAGAATTGGTTGTCCACCGGGATGGCTTTTTGGCCAATCTTCCGCGCCGCCTCCGTTCTCGGAAGCATGTGAAGCGTCGCGCTCTTCCCGTCCTGGAACGCGATCACCTCCGCGAGCGCGCACTTTGCGAACATGTACTCCGTGAGCAGCTTCTTCGGGTCCAGCGCGGTGGGGTTCTGAAGCAGCATGTACCAGTTTTCGGTCACGAGGCAATCGTGGAACATCCCGAACGTCGCGTCGGGGACCCCAAACGTCTCTCGCTTCGCCTGCTTCCCGCTCGCGTCCCACTCGTAGAACGCGCACTTGTTCGGCTGCATGAACTCAGCCTGCGATTCGATCGAGAACGCGATCAGTCGCTTCTTCGACTCGTCGTCCGCGTCCGTCACGCGGTAGTGCGCCGCCATCTGCGGCACCTCGAGCGCCGCGCCGAGCACGGCGTCCACCTCCGTCGCCGTCGTCCGCAGCGTCGTCGGGTCCATCTTGTGCGGTTTCCCTCCCTCCCACAGCGCGTACAGCTCCCCGGCCCAGTCCACGACGCCGGTGTTCGCGACGTTCTTCACGTCGAAGTCGAACGGGTTGTAGAACGCGTCGCCCTTCGGGTTGCCGATCGCGAACGCGCCCTTGTAGAGCATCTTTCGCGCGGCTTGCTCGTCCACGAAGCCCTTCGTGCCCACGAAGTTGTGCTTGAACGTCAGCGGCTTCCCGTCCTCGAACGCGATGGAATACACCAGCCCGTCGCCGTCGAAGAACTGGTTGAGCTTCTTCCCGAAGATCTCGAGAAGCCCCGGCCCGTTGCGGAAGAGCGTGCCGTTCAGGTCCGTCGGGATCTCGCCGACGACGTTCGCGACGTCGATCGATCGCGGCGCGGAGCCGTCCGTCGTGCTCAGCGACGTGTTGCGGTAGATGGAGCGCCAGTCGTCGATCGTCTGCGCGGACGGCCCCCACGTGCCGGACGGCGGCGGCGATGGCCCCGCCGGGAGCGGGTCGCGCGGGAGCCCCCACTTCGGGACGACGGACGACGCGCGCGACGTCGACGACGCTTTCTCTTCTTTCTTCGCGGCTGGCGGTTCGATGGCCGCGCGCGCGACGCCGCGGGAGGCGGCGGCGGCGGCGGCGCGGCGCGGCGCGCGCGCGCGAAGGCGCGCCGCGCCGGGCGCGGCGAAGCGCGACGGCGGCGACGTGGCGGAAGCTCGCATCGTTCCGGGCGGTGCGCGAGACGGCGCGCGGCGAGGAGTGCCGAGCGGCGTCGACGTCATGAGGCTCGACCGTTCTCGCGAGGACGCACGAGAGCCACGGATTTCGCGCGCCAAGTGGCGTCGTTCGTCTCCGCGCGCGCGCGCCTCCGACGCACTCCCATGCGCGCGGCTCTCTCCGCCGCCGCGTCGTCGTCGTCGTCGACGACGACGACGTCGACGACGCGCGCCGCCTCGCGCGCGCGAGCGATGGCGTCGTCCGCGCCCGCCGCGCCCTCGTCGACCCCCCCCGCGCGTCGCCGCGCCCCCGTCCCGACCGTGACGCTCAACTCGACTCACGAGATGCCGCTGGTCGGCCTCGGGACGTGGCAAGCCCCGGTCGGGGTCGTCGGCGCCGCGGTCGCGGACGCGATATCGCGGCGCGGATACGCGCACGTGGACTGCGCGGCGGCGTACGCGAACGAGGAAGAGGTGGGCGACGCGCTCCGCGACGCGATGGCGTCGGGCGCCATCGCGCGCGAGAGCCTGTTCGTCACGTCGAAGCTGTGGAACGACCGCCGGCGTCCGCGCGACGTCCGCGCGGGGCTGGAGCAGACGCTGCGCGACCTGAAGCTCGACTACCTCGACCTGTACTTGATCCACTGGCCCGTGGTGTGGCGCCGAGGGACGCTGATGCAGCGCGACGGCGACGCGTCGATCGCGGAGTGCTGGCGCGCGCTCGAGGCGCTCGTGGACGAGGGGAAGATTCGCTCAATCGGCGTCTCGAATTTCGACGAGGCGCAGCTCGAGGAGCTGATGCGAACGGCGCGGATCGCGCCCGCGGTGAACCAGATCGAGCGGCACCCAAAACTCCCGCAGGACGCGCTCGTTCGGTATTGCCAAGAGCGCGGGATCGTCGTGACCGCGTACTCGCCGCTCGCGCGCGGCGGCGCGCTGTTCGCGGATCCCGTCGTGTCGGACATCGCGGAAAAACATTCCGTCGCGCCGGCGCAGGTTTTGCTGCGGTGGAGCGTCCAGAGGGGCGTCGTCGTCGTCCCGAAGAGCGTCACGCCGAGCCGGATCGAGGCGAACGCGGATCTGTGGGGGTTCGAGTTGGACGCGAGCGACGTGGAGGCGCTGTCGACGTTGGAGGATGGTGAGAGCGTCGTCGCGAGTCCGTGGGGGACGAAGCAAAAGAAAAACGTCGTCTTGCGACCGTTGCTCACCGCGATCATGTGGCCGGTGTCCAAGATCGTGCGCGTGGACGTGCAGCGGATGGGCCGGAGCGGGTTCTGGCGGTGGGCGTGGAGCGAAGGCGAATGAGTACTTAGTCACCGTGGGAGCGCGCCCGTAGCCTCGAGTTTTTTTTTCATTATTTGAATTTCTTTGGAGTGACTTCTTGGAGCGTTCGAACACTTCCCACCGCGCCGCCCCCGCCGCGCCTCCGTTCGACCATGGAGCACTTCACGGAGGACCTCGCGTGTCTCGTGTTCACGCAAGTCACGAACGTCCGCGACCGCCGCGCGCTCGCGGCCGTGAACGCGACGTTCAGGCGCGCGTCGCGTCGCGTCGAGTCGCTGCCGGTCGCGCTCGACCACAACGTCCCCGTGACAGGAACGGGCAACGGACCCGTGCTCAGAGGCGACTTCGAAGACTTGATCGCGCACGTCTTCGACCACGACGGCGCGTTCGACCTCCCCAGAGAGCGCGTCATGGAGCTTGTGCGCTTGACCGTCGCGGACACGGCGACGTTGCCCCTCATTATCTACGAAGGTACGACACCGCGCACGGACAAAGACAACTTCGATAACTTTTGTATCCACGCCGCGAAGGCCGGACGCCTCGACGTTTTGAGGTGGGCGCGAGAGAACTCAGACTGGGGCGAGTGGGATTCGATCGTCTGGCAATCTGCCGCCATAAAGGGACACCTTGACATCTTGCAGTGGGGGGAGGAAATATGGCCCAGTTCGTGTAGTTGCCCATGTGCGGCTGCCGCGTGCGGCGGTCAAATCGAAACGTTGAAGTGGTTGCTTCAAGACCGAACGTGTCCTTGTGAAGACCCTGAGTGGAGATGCGCATCAGCCGCCCGTAACGGCCAACTCGAAGCCCTGAGGTGGCTTCGCGAAGTACACGGCGACCCGTGGGACGAGAACGTTTTTATTCAAACCCTCGAGAACCAGCCCGAGCACGGGTACGGCGACAACGCGAAGAAGAACATTTCGGACGTGCTTCAATACGCGTTCGATAATCAGTGCCCTGGCTGGACTAGGTATGGGGGTCGGTGGGCCTTCGAGCCATTAAGATTCATTAAGAATATAGAGTAGGATCGCACTATGCTGGCACTAATCACATCCAGAGAGTGACCTTTCAGTCTGCATCGCGAACACAGAAGAGGAATCTACGAAGAAGAGCGAGCGAGGAGTTGTACCGACGATCGATCTACTACCAAACGTCCCTACGATTCGGCGGCTCGCGGCTCGGTTCCCTCGACCGCGCCCGACGCCCCTCGCCTCGCCGCGACGATCGCTCTCCGAACCTCCTCGACGTCGGCGTCGCCGTCGCCGTCGCCGTCGCCGCCTTCGACCCACCGACGCAGCATCCCCTCCGCGTCGTCCCGCCGCCCCGCGTCGCTCAACTCCCGCGCCGCGCGCAACACCGTCTGCTTATCCGGCTCCGTCCTGACCCGCGCTATGAGCGCCACCTCCGCGGCGGCGACCGACCCGAGCGCGTCGCGCGGCCGCAGCATCGCGCGCACCGCCGCGGAGGGCCGCCCGGACGCGAGGTGCGCCTTCGCGGCGGCCTCCATCCCGCCGCGGTTCTCCTCCGCGACGGCGAGCTCCCTCAGCGCCTCCTTCAACGCGGGATCCGTCGGAAGCAAACGCGCGGCGGCCAACGCGGCGGCGTCGCGCGGGAGCCCGCCGCGTCGTAACGACCCGAGCGCGCCGTGGACGTCGTGCAGCGACAGCGCGAGGACGCACGCGCGCTGGTGCTCGCCGCGTCGCTCCAGGCGCTCGATCTGTTTCGCGACGCACGTGGCGTAAAACGCGTGGCCGCCGCCGACGAGCGAGGCGAGGAAATCGGAGGGGATCGGGCCGTCGTGACGCGAGAAGACGACGTCCGCCGCGGCGTGGAAGTCGCCGCGGAGGATCGCCGCGTACGCCGCGCGTTCCGCGGGTTTGAACGCGCCGACGGAGGCGGCGGTTCGGGAGGAAAACGCGTCGTCGTCGTCCGCGTCGCCGCCGCCGCCGCCGCCGCCGCGCGTCTGCGCGTCCGCGTCGAGCGCGGCGCGTTCCTCCGCGAGCAACGTTCGCATCGCGTTCTCCTGTCCGGTGAACAGACCCAAACCGCGCGGGCCGTAGCCGCATTCCGTCGATTCCGCGTCGTCGATCGATCCCACGCCTCCTCCCCCGTGTATCCTCCGCGCGAGCGCGACGACCGCCGCTCGGCTCTGCGCGACGCCCTCCGCGGTGGCTTCGAACGACGTCGGTTTCAGTAACCCGCGACCGGCGGACGCGCCCTTGCGCTTCTTCTTCGTCGCCGCGCCGCCGCCGCCGCCGCCGTCGGGCGCGGGCGCGGGCGCGGATTTCTCCTCATCGCGCTCGTCGTCGTCCTCCTTCTCCGCCGTCCGCTCGCCGTCGCCGGCGTCCGCCGCGGCGACGCGCTTCTCGTCGCCCTCCGCGGTCTCCGCCGCGCTCGACGCGCCGCCGCCCGTCGCCGCCGAGGGCGCCGCCCGCGGATCCCTCGGATCGAACGCGCGCGCGGTCTGATCGTCGCCCCCGGTCACGAGCATCGCGGCGTCGCCATCGACGCGCGCCCACTTGACGCACAACGCCTTCCCGGGGACGTGCCCTCGCGACACCGCGGCGAGGACGGGCGCGCCGGAGAGGTCGTAGACGCGAACGACGCCGTCCGCGCCCGCCACGGCGGCGGCCACGCCGCCGCCGCCGCCGCGGCCGCGCGGCGCCCAGTCTAAATCCAAGAGCGCCTGGCGGCACGGCGGCGCGGACCTGACGACCTCGCCGGTGTCGCCGTCGTAGACGAGGAACGCGCCGTCCGCGCCGACGGAGCCGAGCCACGCGCGCGTCGTCTCGTCGCCGGCGTCTCCTCTCTTCGCGTTCGCGCGCGGCGCGGCGCCACCGCCACCGCGCGCGCGCCATCTCACGCGCGTCACCCGTCGCGCGTGTTCGAAAGCGCACCACTCGCGCGTGAACGACATTCCGCCGCCGGCGGCGTCGTCGACTGTTTTTTTCATCGCGTGCGCGGTCACGCACCCGTCGCTCCATCCGATCGCGACCTTGGTCGTGAACGCGTCCGCGTCTTCGCCCGCGTCGCCCGCGTCGTGGCCGTCTTCGTCGTCGTCGTCTACCTTCGGGGTTCGAATTCGAACGCGGAGCCAATCGAACGCGGCGATTTCCGCGCCGCCGCCCGCCTCCGAAGGCGGGCGATCGAACATCTCGCTCACGTCCACGAAATCACCGCCACCACCTCCTCCTCCGCCGCCGCTGCCGCCGCCGCCGCGTCGGCGGTCTTCCGGCACCGCGAGCGACGTCCATCGCCACACGCACCCGTTCCCTAACGACACCAAGACGACGTCCCCGCGCGGAGACGTTATCCACCGAACGTCCGACACAGCGCCGGCGTGGCAGTCTCTCTGTATCGCGTACCGCCCGCTCATCGCGTCGACGAGGACGATCCGGCCGTCCTCTAACCCGACCGCGGCGATCGAATTCGCGCTCGCTCTCGACCCCGACGCGTCGTCGAATCCGAATCCGTCGTCGTCGTCGATCGGACGAAACCGAACGCACGTCGCTTTCGTTCGCGGGAGCCCGCGAAATAAGACGGCGCCGCCGTCGCCGACGACGCCGCGTCCGCGGGACGCGTGGTCCTCCACGTCTAAACACCGCACGGTGCCGTCCCCGCACGCGATCGCGACCTGCGACGCGCGCTCGGGGTTCACGTCCATGTCGTACGCGAACCCGCCGAGCCCGCACGCGCTCCACGCCCTGGTCGCCGCGTCGACGCTCCAAGACGATATCGACTTATCCAGCGACGTCGTCGTCGCGATCGCGCCGCCGCCGCCGCCGGCGGACTCTCGCACGGCGAGGCTGAACACCGTGCGCGCGTGCGCGGACTCCGGCGGACCGAACGTCTCCGGCGGCGCGACGCACAGCCGTCCCTCGTCCGCGTCGAGATCGATTCGCCAACGCAAGACGTCACCGCCGTGCGACGACGTGAGCAACCAGCGCTCGTCGCTCTTTTTCTCGTTCGCGTTCGCGTTCGCGCGCGCCGCCGCCGCCTCCGAGGAGGAAGAAGACGGCGCGTCGATCGTCGCGCGCCCCGCCCACGCGACGCACAGCCACAGCCTCCCGCGCTGCGCCTCGGACAAGTGCGAGGGGCACTTGGGCAGCGGCAGCGTCCCGCGCAGGGACGCGCGCGCGCGTTTCGTGTCCCACGACCACAGCGTCACCGCGCGCTCGCCGCGTCCGCCGACGGCGAGCACAGCTGTGTCTTTACTCTTCTCGTCCCCGCGTCCTCCGGAAGCTCTCGGCGGCGCCCACGCGAGGGATTGGACCTCCGCGGCTCTCGCCGGGAGCTTCCGGACGCTCCCGTCGTCGACGTCCGCGACCGCGAGCGCGCCGCTCTGGTGCCCGATCGCGAGCGCGCCGCCGGAGTCGGCGGCGGCGTCCGCGTCGGCGTCCGCGTCAGCGGCGGCGGCGGTGTCGGCGTCGGCGTCGGCGAATTTGAACGCGAGGGCCAACACCGGCGACGCGTCCAACGGCGTCAACGCGCGCCACGGGCGATCGCCGCCGCCGCCGTACCCGCCGCACTCGCGAAACCGCCAGATGAACACCTTACCGGCGCGGTCGCCGGACGCGGCGATGGACGCGCTCGCGCGCGACGTCGCGACGGCCGAAACCTCCGCCGCGTGATGCCCGCGCATCGTCCGCACGCATCGTCGCGTCTCGACGTCCCACACGCGCACGTGCTTGTCCGCGCCGCCGGTGACGAGGAGGTGGCGCGCGCCCGGGAGCGTCGCGAACGCGAGCGCGGTGACGCGGTTGGCGTGGCCGACGAGCGCGCCGACGACGCGCGAGGGATGCGGGCTAAAAGGCGATGAAGGACGACGTCCTCGGTCGGCGGGGGGTCGATCGTCGTCGTCGTCGAGGAAGACGCCGCGCTCGACGGCGGCCGACGCGTCGTCGTCCGCGGACGATGACGAAGGCGGCTTGAGGAGGATCACCGCGTTCTTCGCGGCGTACGCGTACACGTCGCCGTCCTCGCCGCCCCAAGACGCGAGCGCGGAGCCGTACCAGTTCGGCGCGGGCGGGAGCGCTATCGCGTCCGCCATGACGCTCTCGATCGGACGACGACGACGACGACGACGACGGCGGGGGAGATCCGACGGAGGACGCCCGGTGCCTACTACCCCGGGATCCTCCTCTCCCTCTCCGCGACCTCACGTCGGACGCGTCGTCGACGCGCGGCCGCGCGCGTTTCCTATCCTTCACGCGCGCGGTCCCGCGCGCGCGCGCATGACGACGACGTCCTCGCGGCGACAGACGTGGGTCCGTGCGCTGGCGCTTATGCCCGTCCGATCGTCAACTTTCGCGCTCATCGGTTGCGGTTTCGTCCTCCAACAGACTCTCCCGCTGAACGCTCGTCTCCATTCGCGGCGGCGCGGCGGGGGAGCGCGATGCTCACCTTCTGCCCCTCGTGCGCGAACATGCTCCTCGTGACCACGAACGCCGCCGGGGCCGACGCCTCCCCGTGCCTCAAGCTCATCTGCCAGACGTGCCCGTACGCCTACGACGTCACGAAGACGCTGCGCGACGACGTGCCGGTGACGCGGAAAGAGGTGGACGACGTCCTCGGCGGCGACGACGCGTGGAAAAACGTCGACAAGACCGCGGCGACGTGCCCGAAGTGCGACCACGGGCAGGCGTACTTTATGCAGATACAGATACGAAGCGCAGACGAGCCGATGAGCACGTTCTTCAAGTGCGTGAAGTGCGGGAACCAGTGGAGGGAGGGATGAGGACGCGACGGACGGCGCGCGGATTCGTTCGTTCTTCGCGTCGTTATTATTCCGCGGATTCGATCGATCGAGTCGATCTCGAGGGACGTCGCGCGGGGGCGACGCGAGGGAGAGCCGCGCGAATCGAGGACGGACGAGACGCGCAGCGCGACGTAGACATCTTAGGTAGTAGACGTGAACGCATAGTCAGAACGTTCACCCGTCGCGCGAGCGGGCATCGCATCGTTCCCAGTGCACTATCGTTCCCACAGCAGCGCCGACTCCGCTCGCTCAAGCCGAGTCACTGACCGGAGCGCTTTATCTCCGCTCGCGTCGACGCATTCCACGCGCGCGCCCGGCACGCTCACAAGGCGACACGGGAACTATGGCGGAGCCGCAAGATGATTTCGACGAAGACGAGGCGCGTCTCCCCGCCGTCGCGTCGTCCGCGCGGTCGCCGCCGTCGCCGCGTCTCCCGGCGTCCTCCTCCTCCTCCTCCGATCCCCATCCTCCTCCCTCCCTCTCGAACCTAACGAAAAAAAACCCTAATCCCCGCCCTCCCGATTCGCGTCGCGCCGCGCAGGAGTACGAGGAGGTCTCCGAGGACGAGGAGGAGTACGAGGACGAGGACGGCGACGATGAGCCGGCCGCGGTGATGACCCCGGCCGCCGCCGCCGCGGCCGCGGCGGCGCCGCCCGCGGCCGCGACCGCCGCGGCCGCGACGCCCCCGACGGGCCCGAAAGAGTGGACCGGCCTGGCGTCCATGCCCCAGGCGACGCAGAAATCCCTCGTGGACGTCCTAAACTCCCTCCGCGAGAAGAACCAGAACGAGATGACCGTCGTCTTCGTCGGCAAGCAGGGCATGGGGAAGAGCAGCACGCTGAACAGCGTCCTGAACGAGCGCGTCGCCGTCAGCGCGCCGTTCCAGCCCGAGTCGCTGCGGCCGCTGCTCGCCGGTCGCGCCGCCGCGGGTTTCACGCTCAACCTCCTCGACACCCCGGGCCTTCTCGAGGGCGACGCGGTCTCCGCGCGCGGCGTCGCGAGCGTGAAGCTCGCGATGAAGGACCGCGAGGTGCACGCGATCGTGTACATGGACCGTCTGGACGAGTGGCGCGTGACCAACGGCGACCGCGCGGCGTTTCGCGCGCTCGCCGACGCGTTCGGCGCCGAGATGTGGGAGAGGACCGTGATCGGGTTATCGCACGGACAGCTGTCGCCGCCGAACGGGATGCCGTACGACGACTTCGTCGCGAAGCGCGCGGCCGCGCTTCGCGCCGCCATCCGCGACGAGCTTCGATCGCCCGGGTTGGCGCTGCCGCATTGCGTCGTCGAAAACGGCTCGCGGTGCGCCACCAACGGCGGCGGCGAAAAGGTTCTCCCGGACGCCGACCGAACCGTGTGGCTCACGAAGTTCGTCTCCACGCTCGTCGACGTCGCGAAGAGCCACGAGAAACCGATGGCGTACGACCCGGAGAAGGTGTACAGCTCAGCCGCGGATCCGAACAAGAAGAGGCGGTGGCTGGTGCCGATCTTGCTCGCGTTGCAGACGGCGGTGTTGAGGCCGCTCGTCGTGGGGACGATCCGACGCGACGTGAAGGGCGGCAAGGCGGGGAGGGTGTGAGGGCGCGACGATTCGATTGTAATACGTGAACGAAAACTACTACTACTACTACCGAGACGACTGGGCACCGCGCGCAAAATCTGTTGTTAGGTCAGATCTGAAGAGGACTGGCAGAATCTGAGATCTGACGCTCATAGTTCAGACGCCCCGAGGGGCCCGAATGCACGACGCGATGGAGGACGGGAACGGGGCCTCCCTCGACGATGGGAACGGGAACGGGGACGGGGTGGACGAGTGGAAGGACACGCGATGGGCGTCCACGAGCATGTTGGAGCGCGACGTCGCGGACGCGGTCGAGTCGCGGGAGCCCGATCGGTTCGCGTCCGCGGTGCGGCGGCTCGAGGACGCGCTCGCGGCCGCGCGCGAGGACGGCGACTTCAGCGTCGTCCACGCGCAGTACAGCCCCACGATGACGTTCCTCGCCGGACGCTCGAAGCTCCGGCGCGACGACGTCGCGGCGCTCGCGTCGCTCGCGTTCGAGATTTCGCACGCCGTCGTCGGCGACGTCAGCGCGCAGGTGCGATGGCTCGGCGCCGCGACGCGCGTCATCGAGCGCCACGGCGCCAAGCTGAGATTATCCGTGGACTGGCGGCCGCTCAAGGACCTCGTGCGGACGTACCTGGACGGCAACGCGACGGGATACAACGGCGCGGTGCCGCTCGCGGTGCATCAGTCCGTCGCGACGCGATGCGCGCACAAAGCGCGACGCTTCTTCTCGTCCGACGCGCCGAGAGAGATCTGGGAGTACTGCCGCCCGCTCCTTCGCTCGCTCGATTCCAGCGACTGCTTCGAGGGCGTCGCGCTGTTCCACCTCCTGATGCCGTGCATGCGCGTCGCGGAGGAGGACGCGAAGCACCCGTGGCGGGAGTGGTGCGAGGAGTGGATGGAGATGGCGGGATGGCAGCCGTCGTCGCGGTTCTGGCTCGCCGCGTTTCACGCCGTCTTCGCGCAGCTGGCGAAGCACGACGTCCACGACCGCATCGACTGGGCGAAACATCTCGCGCGGCTGTCCACGACGACGCTGTGGTTTACCGAGATTCCCGTGGGCGGCGGCGAGGGGGGCTGCCCGTTCGGTCGCCGCACGCCGTCGCGGACCGCGTACGTGTTCAATCGGACCGTCAACGACGCGGACGCGAGGATGAAGTACGCGATGAAGGCGCTGTGTCACCGCCTGGGCCGCGTTCCGACCGGGACCGGGACCGGGACCGGGACCGGGACCGGGGGGGATGCCGAGGGGGGTGCCGTTGCTGACCCGGCGATGGACGTCGTCGACGCGATCGTGGATCTCGTCGAGAACTACGCGCACCCGTCGAACAACGGCCGGTACACGTCCGTCATCGCGTTGTTCTTGAAGGACGGCGTGAAGTATTTCCGCAAACGCGTGGCGTCGAAAAAACTCAAAGCGTTTCCGCTGTCGGACGCGATAAAGACGCGGTTCGCGGTCGCGATGACTCGAATCATCGACAAAGGGATGTACAGTAAGAACAGCACGATGCGGTACGTGTCGTCGTCCGCGGCGGGGACGTTGGCGTACCTCGCGCCGAGCGTCGTGTTGCCGCTGGTGACGTCTCGGTTCGGCGAGGCGATTTCGCATCACACGGCGACGCATCAGCTCGCCGCGGCGCTGAGCGCGCTGACGTCGTGCGTCCGGCCGATGCTCCTCGTCGCGTCGAGCGAGGGTGATGACGGCCAAGACGCGAGCGTTATCATCGACGGCGGCGTTTCCGCGACGGAATATCTCGCGGTGACGCTCAACGAGACGCTGCCGGGGATCGACGCGAACGACCCTTCGAAGACGCTCGGGACGATTAAACTCTACGCGTCCGTGGTGAGTAACCTCGGCGTGTTAACGGACTTCGAACCGCCGTTTTCATTCGAGTGGTCCTCCTGGATCGACGCGCTGTTCGATCGCTTCTTCGTGTTCTTCGAAAACGTCGACTCCGGCGGCGCGTCGAACGCGAGCGGGTCGGACAAACACCGCGGCGGCGCCGGCGGCGACGGCGGCGCGTCCTATCTCATGGGCTCGTCGTCGATGTACTCGCCCTTAATGCGGCTTCTCTTCGCGCGGATGCACACCTCCACGCGCGCGAGGGCGGTCGAAAAGATCGCGCGGTTCGTGTTGGGGAGCACGCACGCGGGGCTCACCGCGGAGGTTGGGCAGATGGTCATGGCCGCGACGACGGAAGCGCCCGAGGAGGCGTCCCCGAAACTGGTGCGGCCAATCTTGCGCGCGCTCGCCGAGGAACTCTCCGTCGCGCGGCGCGCGGCGACGTCCGACGGCGACGCGCGCCCGGAGTCCATCATCTCGCCGACGCGAGAGGCGAAGCTCCGGTGGTTGAACGGCCTCCTCGGCGCGGGTCTGCACTACGGCGGCGAGAGGACGGCGGTCATCGCGGACGAGATCGCGGCGGCGGCGCGCGACATGTTCGCAACATCCGTGCTCGCGAAATCGCTCCCGCTCGCGGAGATGGGCGCGCACCTCACGTCGTTACTGTGCGGCGCGATGACGCGGACGTACGTCAACGACCTCTTCGCGGCGGAGGCGGAGGGAGGAGACGAGGCGAGGGGCGCATTTCCGAGCGCGTGGGTCGTGAGCAAGGTGAGAGAGGGCGAGGACGACGCGTCCATGCCGAGGCCGTTTTTGTGGCGAAAACCGTCGGAGAGAGAGCTCGAGATCGCCCGGGCGTTGTGCGCCGAGTTTCTCGAGACGCCGTGCCGCGCGCTCCTGGACGCGCACGGCGGCGACGGCGACGGCGACGGCGACGGCGACCCCGCTCGCGCGATGAGCAAAGAGGAAACGCGCGCCGCGCTCGCGGCGATCGGCGGCGTCGCGAGCGGCTTTCGCACGCGCATGCGAGACTTCGCGCCGACGCCGTCGCCCGACGAGGCCTCCGCCGGCCGCGACGGTGGGTTCACCGTCGTCGGCGTCCAGGACGTCCACGCGCCGTTCGTGGGCGTCGAGACGCGCGACCTCGCCGGCCGCGCGGTCGCCGCGGTCTTGAACCGCGTCTCCGCGGACGACGTGGACACGCTCGGGATGGCGTTGTCCGTCGCGGAGGACGTCCTGTCGCCGTTCCACCGAGACTACCACGGCGTCAAGGCGGCGCTTCGCACGTGGCACTCGGACGCGACCGCGCTGACGGCTCCGCAGACGCGCCCGGACGGGGATAAGACGCGACCGCGGTGGCTCGTCGGCGAGCACATGTTCTTGCGGTTCCTCTGGCGGTCGTCCCAGGCGGCGTACCACGCGGGCGGGCCCGGGTCTTCGCCGCCGACGGCGGCCGGGTACGTCCGACTGATGGACGCCGCGAGAAGGACGGCGCGGACAAGGCGCAGGCGGCGGTGAACGAGCTGTTTTTGTCCATCGCGATCCGGTTCTCGCGGTCGACGCTGCGAGGGAACGTCACGAGCGGGCCCGGCGCGGACGACGACTTCGAGTTGCATCCGGATTTGGCCGCGGCGAGGGAGGTGCGTTCTTTACAAACGTTTTTCACCCATCGCTCGGTTTCAACATTTGATCGTGTCTCCTTTCAACTGACCGACGAACCTTTTTTTGTATGGAACGACCCTCACAGAGCGTCTACGACTTGATGTCGCCCGCGGAGAAGGACCCGGCGGCGGCGGCGGCGGCGAAAGACGACGCCGCCGACGCTGACGCCGACGGCGCCGACGACGCCTCCCCCGGCGCGGTTCTCCACTGGACGTACAGCATCATGGCGAACGCGCTCCTATTATTCCTCGTGCACCCGAAGATCGACGCGCGCGAGATGGCGCGGCTGGCCAAATACGCCATGTCGTGCCTGCTCGGTCCGTCGAAGACGCTGCGGCTGCCCGCGGCTTGCGCGCTGCTGATGATCTCGCGTTACGACGCGTTCCACGACGCCGGGTCGACCGTCGTCCGCGACGTCCTCGCGAAGACCCCGCGCGCGGTGGAGATCGTGTTGAAGAACATCGCGCTGTGTCATCACGTGGAGGGTTTAGGCGGCGGCGACCACGGCGGCCACGGCGGCGGTCTTCCCGCGACTTCCCGCGCGGACGCGCTGACGCAAGCGGCGGAGAATTTGTACGGCGCGGGCGGCGACATGTCGGGGGCGCCGTGGCCGAAGTGCAGGGGCGCGGAGATCGCGACGCACGGGTGCTTCGTGACCGCGTGCGCGCGCGCGTTCCGGCTGTTCTTCAGCGTCGCGCCGGAGATTTTGATCGGCGGCGCGGTCGAGCGCGCGATCAAGGAGGCGATCGCGACGCACGGCGACCGAGGCGCGAGATGCGCCGCCGCGGAGGCGCTCGCGGGGATCCTCGCGTCGACCGACCCTTCACCGGAGACCATACGCTGGGCGAGCGCCACGTTACACAAGAGCGCGATGGAGGCGCCCGCGGACGACACCGAGGAGTGGTTGCGCGCGGTGAGATACGTCGTCCGAGGTGGGAACGAACTCGGGGGGGAGGAGGAGGACGGCGACTACGTGACCGCGGCGTCTCAGGCGACGCTGGATCTGATCGCCGCGCCGCTCGACGCGCGAACCGCCACGGTCGCGTGGCAATCGCGACGGTTCGAGCTCGCATCGCAAGCCATCGCAGAGCTCGCCTCGCCGCTGACGGGCGTGTCGTTCCAGGGCGGGTTCCTGCGGGAGATGCTCGCGCCCGGCGAGGCGTCGCCGCTCGCGAGCGACGCGCGGCCGACGCGCGAAGAAGCCGCGAAGGTCGCCGCACATCTGATCGCGTCGCACGCGGGGCCGCACGTCGCGGACGACGAGAGCGTCGGCAGAGCGGAGCTCAGAGCGCTGGCGCACGAGCTCCTGGACGAGTTCGTGGCGCGCGCGCCGAGGGCGGTGAGGGAGGCGCTCGCGGCGAACCCGGCGGAGACGGCGGCGGCGATTGAACGCGCCAACGCCGCCGTTAACGCCGGCGTCCCCATGGATCTCGACGCGCCCCCTCCCGCGGCGGCGACGCCCACGACCGCGGACGCGAGAGCGCCCCCCGGTCGCGGGCAGTCCTGGCTCGAGGGCGTCTTCCTGACGGTGATACAGCTCGCGAAGGGCGGCGACGCCGGGTCCGTCGCCGTCGCGTCTCGGCTGGCGTCGTTGCTTCCGTCGGCGTTGCGCGCGCAAGAGGCTCCGGATCGCGACTTCGCGCTCGTCGCGAAGCGCGCGCTGACGCATCTGAAGTACGTCGTGTTCCCCGGCGAAGCGATCGCGGGCGTCGTGCGAGGGATTCACGAGGGGTTGAGCGACGCGCAGTGGCACGCGCGCGCCGCCGCGTTGAAGTTCACGCAAGCCTTCGCCTTTCGTCACGCCTTCGCGTTGTCAGGTGCGTTCTATACACTGGTTCCCATACGACCGCGCTGGCGTGGTGAACGCCGATCCTTAAGGACTTTGCCCGGCTCTTCTGTCCGCCCAGCCCTCGATTTCAATACCCGCCCTCGGCGCCTTTCAACCCCAACTGACGCCTTTCAACTCCACCCCGACATTCGCTCGTATGGAACGGCCCTCAGACGCGGACCGCGACGGTCTGCGCGACGCGGTGTTTCTTGCGCTGACGGACGCGCAGATCGAAGTCCGGCTGCTCGCGGGGGAGTCGCTCATCGGGTTCATGCGCGGCGTGTGCGTCGTGAACGGCGCGGAGAGGGCGCTTCGCGCGCGGTGTTTGAAAGCGGGCGCGGACGCGGGCGGCGGCGGCGGCGGGCGGCGACGGCGAGAGACGCCGGCGGCGACGGAAGACGACGGAACGTCGATCGACGTCTCGACGCGGAGGCACGGCGCGGTGCTCGCGCTCTCCGCGTGCGTGCTCTCCGCGCCGTACGACGTCCCGTCGTGGCTCCCCGGGACGCTCGAGACGCTCGCGTCTTGGTCGTCGGATCCGTCGCGGCACGTCAAGGACACGGTGCGTCGAACGTTTTCCGAGTTCAAGAAGACGCACCAAGACACGTGGGCGGACACGAAGGCGGCGTTCACGGCGGAGCAGTGGGACAACGTGTCGATCGGGATGAGCTCGC
>NW_003315882.1:2080725-2123610 GCF_000151265.4 Micromonas pusilla CCMP1545 | reverse complement strand
TNGGGGGTGGGGAGTAGCTTGTGTGTTGTCGTCGACGAGTCTGCTGATGAGAAAAAAATCGCGTCGACGACCTGACGTCGCAAAGCGCGTGCCCAGCCGTTGGAACGAGATTTGTGCCGCGGTCGCCACGCGACGCGTTCGTCGTTCTTCACTCATCATAGACGCGCTCGCGAGGACTCCGCACGCACGCGTCATGGCCGCGGACGGCGGGTACATGCCGCTGCCCGGCGGGGACGTGGACGAAGGCCGCGGTGGTGCGCGTCGCGCCCTCCCCGCCCGCGTCGTCGTCGCGTCGTGGACCCGCGCGCGACGGTCGTTTCCAAATCTTTCCTCCCACGTCGCCGACGAGATCCCCCCCCTCACCCCGTCGCGTCGCGTCGCCGCGCCCCTCGGGCCCCCTCCTCGACAGGCGCTATCCGGCAGCCCGACTTCTCCTCCGCGTCGTCCGCGCACGCGCACGCGCGCGCGCACGCCGACGGCCGCAGCCTCATCGCGACGTGCCCGACGTGCGCGGCGCAGCTCATGATCCCCCCCGGCGCGCCCACGGTCGCGTGCGGGGCGTGCGGGCAAGGTGCGTCCCAACTCACACTGGTCCCCATACGACCGCGTCGGCGTGGTGAACGCCGTTCCTTAAGGACTTTGCCCGCCGCGTCTCTCCGCCCACCCCTCGCTTTCAATCCCCGCCCTCGACGCCTTTCAACTCCGCTTCTGACGCCTTTCAACTCCACCCCGACGTTCGCTTGTAACCCCGCAAGCCATCTCGCCGATCGTGTCCGACCCGGGGGGCGACGACGCGAACAACCCGTACGTCGCGAAGGCGCCGCCGAAGAGCATGGTGAAGTGCCCGCTGTGCGCGGCGATCGTGGAGCAGCCCCCGGGGGCGTCGCTCGCGATATGCGGCGGGTGCCACCAAGTCATCGCCATGCCGGGCGACGGCGGCGGAGGAGGAGGAGAGAGCAGCGGCGGAGGGGAAGGGGGCGCCGGCGCCGCGGGGGGGTCGGGGGGGTCGATGCCTGGGTGGCGCCCCGACGCGGGCGCGAGCGCGCGTCCGCCGCTGATTCAGTGCCCGCGGTGCGCGACGCGTCTGCAGCCGCCGCCGGGGGCGCCGCTCGTCGCGTGCGGGGAGTGCCGACAGGTGATGCAAGTTCCGGGGGTCCAGTGAGCGCGAGCGCGAATGCGACGACGCGTGTGTTTTCAATATCCAGATCGTGCGTAGCAGAGAGAGAAGAGCGCCGCGCCGCGCGCCGTCGACGCGCGGAGATCGGCCGACTATCTACCCACGACGCGCGTCGCGTTCTTCGCGTTTCCACCGGCTCTCTTCGCCGCGGCGCGACTCGACGACGAGTCCGCGTCGTCGTCCATAACCTTAGCGTCCCTCCGCTATCCGCCGCCTCCGAAACGAATCCGTCCGTCTTCGATTCGATTAGCTCCCGAGCGCGAGCGTGAGCTCGGCCTCGCACGCGAGGTCCTCGCCGACGAAGCACTGCCCCTTCATCTTCGCGATCCCGAACCGCTTGTTCATCTTCGTCAGGACCACCTTCATGACGAGCTGATCCCCCGGGACGACGGGCCTCCGAAACTTCACGCCGTCAATGCCGGCGAAGAAAAACTCCTGCTGCGTCCCGCCGCCGTCCTCTCCCGCCGCGCTCGGGTCGAGCATGATCAGGCCGCCGACTTGCGCCATGGCCTCGACCATCAGCACGCCGGGCATGATCGGTCGCTGCGGGAAGTGACCGGGGAAGAAGTTGTCGTTGATCGTGACGTTCTTCAGACCGATCGCGTACGACCCCTGCTCGATCTCGAGGACGCGGTCGACGAGGAGGAACGGGTACCGATGCGGCAGGAGCTTCATGATGGCGTCGATGTCCATCTCCATCGGGAGGGCTTTCCCGAGGCCCTTCGCGTCCGTGCCGGGGACCTCCTTCGCGTCCGCGGCGACGATTTGGAGGGCGCCGCGGCGGGAGGAGGAGGAGGAGGCGCCGAGCGCGGCCGCCGTCTTCGCGACGGGGAGAGGCGCGCGGAGCGTCGCGCGCGCGGCGCGAGGGCGCGCCGCGGACGCGGACGTCGCGGGCGCGACGCGCGCGGCGGTGGTGGAGGAGATGGCGTACATCGGCGTCGGGGTCGACGACGTGAGCGGTCGTGCGCGTGCGGGTGTGCTCGGAGACGCCGACGGGACGGACAGATGGGTTTATCCACTCGCATCGGCGTTCGCGTTCAGCCGCTGACGAGGCGCGCGCGCGAGGCGCGCGAGAAGAAAAAACACGAAAAGATGCGATGCGCGCGCGTCGTGATAATCCATCGTATTAATAACACCCACAGACTGACGCGATATCGATGCCGCCCCGTCGGTCGACTCGATCAGTACACGTACGGACAGAACCGCCACCGCACGATGGCGCAGTACGCGTCCCAGTCCTTCCCGTACTTCTCCTGGCACGCCTCCTGATCTCTCTGGTCGCGGTGCACGAGCAACACGCCGAAATAAACGACGTAAAAATACGGCACGACGTCGCGGAACCCGCACGGCAGGCACCACGCCCACGCCATGAGCCAATCGCCGAAGTAGTTGATGTGCCTCGCCATGCCCCACCACCCGGAGATCAGCAGACGCGTGCCGCGCGCGGTCGGGAGGTACTTCAGGTGCTTCACCGAAGGGTCGTTCGGGTTTTGGCGGAAACGATTCTTCTCCCCGTTGCTGCCGCGGAACACGACGTATCCGATGATCTTGATCGTCACGACGAGGCACACGAACCACGGCTCGAGCGCGACGTCGTTCTCGAGGATGTATCGCGCCTGGAGCGAGTACGTGAACGGCACCCACACGAGGTCGCCGAACGCGAGCATGAATCCGAAGCCGTCCGTGGTGACGTCCATGGTCGTGAGAATGGCGGGCTCGAACCACAGCGCGTCGAGGACGTATATCCCTTGGAACGCGCACACGAGCGCCATCGCGGGGGAGACGCGTCCGGTGTTCAGGAACTGCTGATGCGCGAACCCGAGGTCGAGGAGGAGCCAACCGATCAAGCCCGGGGTGAGCTCGCAAAAGACTTTCAAGTCGAAAGCGCCGCGCAGAAGACGCGGGTTCAACTCTCTCCCGATGAAAAAGTCGTACAGCGCGTTCCCGCTGTCGCCGCCCTTGGCGAGGAGCTTCTTCTCGCCGACGAACGACCCGACGTACAGCGCGAGGGAGAGCGCGAACGCGAACGCGACGCCCGCGGTGAGCAACGGCGCGAAATTCGCGTGCACCCATCCGAGATGCAGTCGCCCGCTCCACACGCCCACGCCCACGCACGCCGCGGTCGCGACGAAGACGGACAGCCCGTTGAGCTTGTACGTCAGCCGCTCGCCGTTCGGGAGGACCACGCCCTGCTTCTTCGCGCCCGGGAGGATCAAGTGTGTCGCGATCGTGAACGCCATCCAGCCTAGGAAGACGAGGCACGCGTCGACCGAGAAGAGCGGGACGCCCCTCGGCCATGACGGCAGCGCCGACGCGTCGATCGGCCATCGCAGCTCGCTCGGCTTGACGCAGCCGTTCTCGTTGCAGAACGCGACGAGGCCGTAGCACACCAAGGGGAGGCCGACGACGATCCCGAGCGCGCCGATCGGGCCGCCGAACTCGTAGTGCGGCGCCTCGGACGTCGACGACGACGATTTCGATTTCGATTTCGATCTCGCGCCCGCCGCGGATCGCCGAGACGCGGGCGGGGGCGGCGACGGCGACGTCGCGCGCTTCCCCGCGGTCGATCGCGTCGATCGTCTGGGCGCCGGAGCCATCGCGAGCGTGAGGCGCTCCCGCGAGCGGCTCCGCAGATCGGCGGCGACGAGGCGCGCGCGCGTTGGAATGCCAGCGCTCGACGTACGAATGGCGACGGCACGTCAGCAACGTTGATCAGTGCGGTCGTCGCAGCCGTCGGTCAAACAAAAAACGCCTCGCCGTCGCCGTCTGAGACGACCCGGCTTCGTCGCGAGAGAACGAACGGCGTGTATCACTCCGTTCACGACGTCGTCGCGCTACGCTACGCTACAACGCGGCACGCGCGCGTCTCGCCTCACTCGTTCGGGCAGTTGCTCGCCCAGTGCCCGGGTCGCCCGCACTTGAAGCAATCGCCGCCGCCGCCGCCGCCGCCGCCGCCGCGCGCCCGGACGTTCCGCGCGTTCCCACCCCCGTCCGCCGCGCGCGTCCGTCCCCTCCCGCGCCCGGCCGTCGTCGTCGAAGACGCGCGCCCGCGCCCGCGCCCGCGACCGCCCGCCGCGGCCGTCGTCGTCGAAGACGCGCGGCCTCTCCCGCGCCCGCGACCGCCGCCGCCGCCGCCGCCGCCGGAACCGGGCCCCGCCCCCGGCCCCACCCCCGGCCCCGCCCCCATCCCCGGCCCCGGCCCCGGCGGCCCCCCGCCGCCGCCGCCTCCCCCTCTGGGCGCCTCCTCCATCATTGAGATCAAATCCCGCAACTCCCGGTCGCAGAACAGACACCCGGTGAACTGCCCCATGTGCGCGAACCGCGGAGGCAACCGCGTCATTCGCATGCGCAGATCCACGAGGCACGCGGCGCCGCCGTTCACGTCGACGCACGCGGGGTCCTCGCACTCGTGCATGACGTCGATCGCCGCGGACGTCACCGCGTCCGGGAGCGCGAAATTGGAATCAGCGCGGTCGCACCCGACGCCGGAGCAGGAGACCGAGAACGACGCGCCGCCGCCGGGCCCGCGCCCGCGCGGCGACTTTCGAAGCTCGACGGGAGCGCCGCACGCGGCGCACGCGCGCACGGCGCCGAGATTTTCGTCCACGCCGGGACCCGTACCCACCCCAACGCCGCCGCCGCCGCCGTCGGCACCCGGCCCGCCGCCGCGGTGGTTCTCGTTCGGAAACACAAACTCCGCCACCGCGTCTACGAGCATACGCTGCTTCCGTTCCAAATCCCGAAACGCGTCGAGCATCGGCGTCGTCGTGTTCCGCTTTCCCGTCGGAACGTCCAGCTGCCCGAGCGCGACTCTGTTCACGTCCGCCTCCATCACCGCTCGTTTCGTCGGCAGCCACATGTCCTCCAGGCCCATTCGGTAGTACCCCGCGCACAGGGCTTCGCCGAGCTCGGTCGGTCGTAACCGGTTATCGCCGACTTTCACCGCGTAGCCGCGTTCGCCGACGACTTTTTCGATGTGCTGCGCCTGCGTCGCGTCCGTGCCGATCTGATGGTTCTCCATCTTCTGAAGGAGGTCCGTCTCTGATAACAGCTGCGGCGGTTGCGTCGCGCCGGGCGCGAGCGACAGCTCGGTCGGTTCGAACCGCTGCCCTACCGCGTACGTCGGCAGAGTGTTGTTCGCCCAACCGTCGTAGGAGACGTCGAAACGCGGACCGCCGACGGGGCCTTTGCCGTAGACGTCCAGGTAGTTCATCTCCTTGATCATCACCCCGGTCGCTTTGAACGCCTCGCCGCCGATCTCGATTTCCACCGTGGTCTTGTGCGCGATCGCGGGCAGAGAGCACGTCGCGAGGAAGTGCCTGGCGACGAAGTCGTAGATTTTAATCTGGTTCATTTTTCCGTCGCGTCTCCACGCGTCGTAATCGCGCTCCGTGGCGAGCTTCGTCGGGTATATCGGCGGGTGCGCGTTGTCGTCGTGCCCGCCGTTCCCTGGGAACCTGAACCGATTACTCGGCGCCGAGAGCGCGCGCGCGTGGAACCCGAACACGTGATGATTCGTCAGCGGCCCGATGATTCCGGCAAAGTCGAAATCTTTCGGAAAGGCGTCCGTCTCCGTCCTCGGGTAGGAAATGAAACCCGCGTTGTACAGCTCCTCCGCGACTTTCATCACCTCCGCGGGGGATATCCTACACGCCCTGTTCACGCGCTTTTGCATCTCGATCGTGTTCAACGGCACCGGCGGCCATTTCTTCGTCTCGCGCCCGCCCTCGTTCGTCACCGTCGCGATCCGCGCGGTCTGAACGAACCCGAAGAGCGTTCGCGCGAGACCTTCGTCGAACAGACGCTCGCGCGCCCACGCGAACTCCGCGGCGGCCCCGGCGTCGGGGTTCACGGCGCCGGCACCGCCGCCGCCGCCGCCGCCTCTCACGCGTCCGCCGCCGCCGCCGCCGCCCGAGCCGTCCGCGGCCGCGCCCGGGCGGTGCGTCAGCCGAATCTTCCAAAACCTCTCCGGCACGTGCGCGTCCTATATCGGGGTGGAGTTGAAAGGCGTCAGTATTAGTTGAAAGGCGTCGGGGGCGGGGATTGAAAGCGAGGGCTGGGCGGAGAGACGCGCCGGGCAAAGTCCTTAAGGATCGGCGTTCACCACGCCGACGCGGTCGTACGGGGACCAGTGTAAGGAGAACGCGCCTGGTCCCACTTCCTCTGCACGATGAACCCGAGCGTGGGGAACTGGCACGGACCGTAGCTCACGACCGCGCCGCGGCCGTCCTCGTTCGCGCCGGGGAGTCGGAATCGGTTCTGAAGCAGCATCGTGTTGAACCGCGTGAACGAAGCGCCCAAGCGGAGGTCGAGCTCTTGTCGCATGTCCACGGCTTTCGATTCGTTCTCGTTGGGGGCGACGAGGGCGTTCAGCGCTCGCGTCACGTCGTTGTGCGACAGCGCGGAGAATCGCGCGCGGAGGATGCGCAGCGTCGGCTTCACGCCGCGGCAGACGTCCATGACCTCGAACGCGATGTTCTCGCCCTCGCGGTCGCAGTCGAGCCACAGGATGAGCCACGCGGCGTTTCGCGCTTCCCGTCGGAGGTTCTCCGCGGTCTTCTCCTTGCCGCTGGACACCATCTTCTCCACGGGCGCGCCGTCGATGAGCTCTCGCGCGTTGATCCCGCCCCACTTCCGCGCGCCGCCGGTGAAGTCCAGGTTCATGAGGTGCCCGGTCACGGACGTGAACACCATGCGGCACTGTTGCCCTTGGACGCGATGTTCGAACTCCCAGATCTTGTTCCACGGCGTCTGTCCCTCGCGCATCGAGGCGCGGCCGTTGGAGAGGACGCGCGAGACTTCCTTCGCGACGGAGGGCTTCTCCGCGACGTTCAGGACGCGGATGGGGGGCATCTCGGCGTCGCCGCGGCGGCGGAACGCGACCCGTCCCCCGCCGCTGCCCAGCGCCCCGCTGTTCTGGGGGGTGCCCAGTTCGGGTGCCAAGAAAACTTGAAAAAGACGAACTGACGAACGAACTCTAGGGTGCATCTCACAGCGCGCGCCCTCGCAGATCGACGCGCCCCGAGGCGAGGCGCCGCGCCGCGATGGGGACGCTCCGCACCGAGCGATGGGCGTCGAACCTCCGCGCGTTCGCGTCCGGCTCCGTCGCGAAATCGCGCGAACGCTACGCCTCCATCCGCGAAGACCACGAGTGCGATCCGAGAGACGACGCGCACAGCCCCTCCGTGAATAATCCTCTCATGCCCGCGTCAGAGGAGACGCCGTGGGCGAAGCACTTCAAAGCGCGCGAAGTCCGCGACCTCGTCGCGAAAGACCTCGAGCGACTGCACCCAGGGGAGGCGTTTTATAACGCGAAAGACGTCCAGGCGGCGCTGTGCAACGTCCTCACCGCGTGGGCGCTCGTGAATCCGGAAGTGGGGTACAGGCAAGGGATGCACGAGCTCGCGTCGCTGATTTTTTTTTACCGAGCGTCGGACGCCGCCGCGGGGACGGGGACGGGGACGGACGCGGGCGCGACGCACGCGTGGGGAGAGGGCGGGGATCCGCCGCCGATGCGACCGATCGACGCGAACGCGCCGGCGCTGTCGTCGACGTACGTCGAGCACGACACGTACGCGATGTTCGACGCGTTCTTAGGTCCGACGCGAGACGCGCGGCGGCGGCGGGCGAACGCGAACGAGCGCGGAGACGACGCGACCGGTCCTCCGTTCGTGAACGTCGTCGCGTACTACGAAGACGCGGAGCGCCGCGGCGGCGCGAGCGAAGTCCAGCGCGCGTGCGACAGGGTGTTCGCGGTCCTGGACGAGATCGACGCGTCCACGAGCGAGCGCATGCGCGCGCTGGGCGTCGAGCCGCAGTTGTTTTGTCTGCGGTGGCTGCGGCTCGCGTTCACGCGGGAGTTCCATCTGGACGACGCCGCGAGGGTGTGGGACGCGATCGCCGACGCGAACGCCGGGGATGATCGCGGCGATGGCCACGCCGCGATGGATTTCATGGAGGCGTTCGCGGTGAGCATGATCGTTTTCGTCCGCGGCGACGTCGCCGACGCGGAGGACTTTGGCGGCGTGGTCAAACGGTTGCAAAAGTTTCCCCCCGCGTGCGACATTGACGTGTTAGTATCTCGCGCCGGCGTCATCGCGCCCGCGGTGAAGGCGGTCAGGGAGGGGAAGGACGTCCCGACGGAGGTGCTCGCGCGCGCGGGGATCGAGCTCGGGATTCCCGCCAACTCGGTCGCGCCGGGGACGGGGACGGGGACGGGGACGGGGACGTTCCCCGGCGCCGCCGCGTCCGCGTCTGCGTCCGCGTCCGCGAGCGGGAGCGGCGTCGGCGGCGGCGGCGACGACGCGCGGCCGCAGCTCGGCGCGAAAGCGAACGAGTTTTTGATCAAGGCGAAGGACGCGTCCGCGGGCGTCGGCGCGAGAGCCGCGGATCTCTTCGCGAACATCGGCGCGAGGGCCAAGGCGGCTATGGCCAACGCCGGGCATTCCGCGAGCGCGACGCCGAGGAAGAACAGCGGCAACGGCAACGGCGGCGATGGGCGCGGCGTGGAGGTGGTCGATCAGGCACGGTCGATGCCACCGTCGCCGAAGGAGCTCGGGAGCGCGTTCGGGGGGTTGGGGTTCTTCGGCGGCGGCGGAGGGAGGGGGGGGGGGGGCGGCGGCGGGACCCCCGCCGAGCGCTTCGAAGCTCGGCGCCGCCGCCGCGCTCGGTAACGCCGCCGCCGCGGTCGACGGCGTGTTACTGAACGCGTCGGAGATTGGCGACGACGTCGTGCACGCGGAGCTCATCTCGGTAGCGTCGAAGCTGCGGGCGGTCATCGCCCGATTGAAGGGCGCGTAGAGGAGAGACGACCGTCGGTATACGACGCGCTAGCTAGGTTCGTAAAAAGTTCACGCGGCGGGGAGTTTAGTTTACATCGCTACAAATGGCTAACGGACTACTAGGGATATGATATACGTACTGTAGGTTTCTTCTTCCACGACGTCCATCTGACACGTCATCACAGCCACGTAACACGTGTCACAACCGCAACCACTCCTTCTTCGCGAGCTGCGACAACAACGCCGACGTGTCAAACTTCCCGTGCTGCTCCGCGGTTTGCCTCGGCAGCCGCCCCTTCTTATCCGTCGCGAGCAGGTTCGCGCCGTTCTTCACGAGCCACTCGCACGCGGCGTCCCTCCCGTGCGCGGCCGCCCACAGCAGCATCGTCATCCCCTCGTTGCTCTTGATCTCCATCACCTCGAGCTTCCGTTCGTGCACCGGGTACGCGCGGAAGATGAGCTCCGCGGCGTCGTCTTCTCCGACGAATCCGCCTTCGATGATGAGGGCGAGAGTTCATTCATCGGTCAGTTGAAAGGAACCCACGCGATCGAATGAATGTTGAAACCGAGGGACGGGTGAATAGTCTAATAAACAGAAACGCGCGCGCGGAAACCACCCGCACCTTTGATCGCCGCGAACAGCGGGCTCTCGTTCTGGTCGTCAAACTCCCCGCACGCGATCACGCCCGCTTTTTCGATGACGTACTCGACCATTCGCTTCCCCCCAAACCTCGCCGCGAGCGCGAGCGGCGTGCGGCCCTTCGCGTCTCTCTCGTCGTACGTGTCGTTCTCCCCCCCCGTCCAAAGCCTCGCGATCTGTTGATACGTCCCCGGGCATCCCGCCGCGGCGGCGTGCAAAAGCGCGCTCATCCCCGCGTCGTCTTTCGCCTCCACGTCCGCGCTCACCTCTGGATTTTTCAACAGCTTCTCCACGACGTCGGACTGAGGGCCGTTCCATACGAGCGAATGTCGGGGTGGAGTCGAAAGGCGTCAGTTGGAGTTGAAAGGCGACGCGGGCGAGGATTGAAAGCGAGGGGTGAGCGGAGGGACGCGCCGGGCAAAGTCCTTAAGGATCGGCGTTCACCACGCCGACAGGGTCGTATGGGGACCAGTGATAGAACGCACCTGCGCTTTACACGCGGCGTGCATCAGCGGGGTCATCCCTCGCGGGCCCGAACGCTCGACCGGATTCGCGCCTCCGTCCAACAGCGCCTGGACGCACTTCACGTGCCCGGCGCGGCACGCGAGCGACATCGCGGTGCATCGCGCGACGTCGCCGCCGTCGTCGAAGAACGTCACCTTCTTCTCCCCGGGGTCCACCCCAGCCTTCTCCGCGGCTTCTTTTTCTCTCTTAGGGGCGTTTTATACGAGCGAACGTCGGGGTGGAGTTGAAAGGCGTCAGTTGGAGTTGAAAGGCGTCGAGGTGTGTCGGGATTGAAAGCGAGGGCTGATGGGCGGAGAGAGACGACGGCAAACGTCCTTAAGGATCGGCGTTCACCACGCCGACGCGGCCGTATGGGGACCAGTGTACGGAACGCGCCTTCATCTGCTCCGCCTTTTCCTTCGCCAATTCCAACCCGCTCTTGTCATCCTCCGGCCCCGCGAGCCGCGACGCGATCGCCTTGCCGGACATGAGCTCGATCAGGACGCGGACGACGTCGTCGTGCCCTGCTTTCGCGGCCGCCATGATCGGCGTCTCCCCGCCGTTCGTCGGCCAGCGCAGAAGCGCCTCCTTCGCGCCGTCCGACGACGTCACCTTTTCGTGCGCGAAGACGTTTTGGATCGTAGCCACGCGGCCGTTGTGCGCGGCGAGGTGGACGACGTTCGCGCCCACCTTGTCCACCGCGGTGATATCCGCGCCCGCGTCGAGGAGCGCCTCGAGCGCCATCCCCGCGCCTTTGCTCGCGGCGCAGATCACCGGCGTCGCGCCGGATTCGGTCCTGCATTCGATCCACGCCCCCCGCGCGAGGAGCTCGCGGATCGTCTTGGCGTCGTCCCCGAGCGACGCGAGGAGGAGCGCCGGGCTCAGCGCGAGGTCGTACGCGGGCGCGTGATGCAGCCGGTCGCCCTCGCGGCCTTCGCGCTCGATCTTCGCGAGCGTCGCCTCGGTGAGATCCTCCGGTCCGGAGTGCCATCGCTGCGGTTCCGGCCACTGCGCGTTCGACGCGAGATGCGCGCCCGGGGGTGGACGGTCCGCGAACGCGGGGTTCTGCCGGTTGTACTGCCGGTTCGTCGCGTGCGTCACGCCGCCGTCGAACGGGTCCGCGGCCATGGCGATGGCGATGTCGTCGTCAGCGCGAGGCGCGAGGCGCAAGGGGAACGTGCCCTCGGCGGCGCGGCGAGTGCGCTGCTCCGCTCTCGGAGATGCCGAAATGGATGGCGTCTTCTAAGAACCCCTCGCCGCGTTTCAACGTCTCTTCCGAGACGACTGATGGAGCGTGTCGGAGCATCACAGCGACTGCGCGCGAACGCGGCCGGCGGCGGAGCGACGCCCGGCGCCCCCGCGCCCTCCGCGCCCTCCGCGATGGGCCGGCGACCGCTTCCCAGAGGCCTGGCCCGCGTCGTGTGGAGGCAGGCGGCGGACATCGTCGCGCGGCTGCTTCGCGCCGACGGCGCGCGCCGAGGCGGCGCGAGCGTCAAATCGCTCACGCTGAGGGATGGGATCGCCGCGAAGAAGGCGACGCACGCGGTCGTGTGCGAGTGCCTGAAGCACGTCCCGCTGCTGCGAGAAGTTCTGGACGACGCGCGCGTGCCGTTGACGGAGGACGCGGAGGAGGACGGCGACGACGAGGAGGAGGAGGAGGAGGAGGAGGAGGAGGAGAGGAGGCGAGCGCGCGGCGGCGGTGCCGACGCGACATCATCGCGGGATGCGGACGCGGACGACGAGCGAACGCGCCGCCGCGGCGTCCCGCGCTCCGCGGCGTACGTCCTGACGTACGAGCTCCTCTTCGGCGCGGGGCTCCCGGATGACGCGGAGGAGGAGGAGGAGGAGGCGACGAGGAGGAGGCGCCCTCCCGACGTCGTCGCCGACGTCGTCGCCGCGCGCGCGACGCTCATCGCGGGCTACCGCGACGCGCTGACGCGATCGTTACGGACGCGGCTGCGACGCGCGAAAGCCTCGTCCGTGGAGGCGTACCTCCGCGCGCTCCCGGGCGGCGACCTCGTTGCGAGCGTGTCGACGCACTCGCGGCACGCGCGCGTGAACGTACTCAAGATATCCGTCGCGGACGCGATGAAGCGGCTGTCGCGGCTTTCGCCGGCGTTGGGCGCGTTCGAATATCACGCCGGTCCCCGTACGACCGCGTTGGCGTCGTGAACTTCATTCCTTAAGGACTTTCTCTCCCGGCGCGCGTCTCTCTCCGCCCATCACCCCTCGCTTTCAACGCCCGATCGTGATGCCTCACAAAAACCCCGACTGACGCACCCCTGTGCACCGCCCGCCCCGACGTCGATTCGCGCGCGACGACCCTCGACCCTCGACCCTCAGACCCGCACGTCCCGAATCTCGTCGTCGCCCCCCCCGGCACGGACCTCCACGCGCACGCCATGGTGAAGCGCGGCGAGCTGATATTACAAGGCAAGAGCAGCTGCTTCCCCGCGGTCGCGTTGGGCGCGCGGGCGGGGTGGCACGTCGTCGACGCGTGCGCGGCGCCGGGAAACAAGGTGCGTTCTATACACTGGTTCCCATACGACCGCGTCGGCGAGGTGGACGCCGATCCTTAAGGACTTTGCCCGGCGCATCTCTCCGCCCACCCCTCGCTTTCAATCCCCGTCCTCGACGCCTTTCAACTTCAACTGACGCCTTTCAACTCCACCCCGACGTTCGCTTGTATGGAACGACCCTAAGACGACGCACGTCGCCGCCGTCGTCGGCGCCGGCGGGAGAGTCTTCGCGTTCGACGCCGACCGCGCGCGATTAAGGCGGCTCAAGGCGAACGTCGCGAGCGCGGGCGCGGGCGAGATCGTCGTGGCGCGGTGCGAGGACTTTCTGAGCGTGGACGTGAACGATCCCGAGTACGCGGAAGTGCGCGCAGTGCTGCTCGATCCGTCGTGCAGGTACGTTCTATATTTCACCCATAGCTCGGTTTCAACACTTGATCGCGTGGGTCCCTTTCAACTGACCGATGAACTTTTTTTGTATGGCATTTTCGTGCAGCGGCAGCGGGACGTCCGGGACGCGCGGGGACTACCTCCTGGCCGCGGCGCGCGGGGACGTCGTCGGTGGCTCGGGTGCTGACGTGGCGGGTGGCTCGGGTGCTGACGTGGCGCCTCCGGACGCGCGCGTCGCGGCGCTCGCGGCGTTTCAGACCAAGGCGCTGCTGCACGCGCTGTCGTTTCCGTCCGCGGAGCGGGTGTCGTACAGCACGTGTTCCGTGCACGCGCTCGAGAATGAACGCGTCGTGAAAACGGTCGCGCCGAGGGCGTTAGAGCTGGGGTATACGTTAGAGAAGGCGCTGCCGGCGTGGCACCGCCGCGGGTTAGAGTCGGAGAGCGCCGGATTAGAGGCGATCGGCGGCGCGGAGTGTTTAGTGCGCGCGGATCAGAGAGAGGACGACTGCGAGGGTTTCTTCGTCGCCGTGTTCGCGAGGCCGCCGCCGCCGGGCGCGGCGGAGCGCGCGGCGGCCGCGAAGGCGAAGCGCGAGGCGGAGGCGGAGGCGGCGCGGGAGAAACGCGAAGCGAGAGCGGCGAAGAAGCGCGCGCGGAGCGACGGCAGCGAGGGCGTCGTCGCCGTCGGAGGGAGCGGCGGCGGCGGAGGCGGGAAGAAGAAGAAGAAGAAGAAGGGCGCCAAGTCCAAACCCGGTCGGCTGTTCAAGTGACGACGAGCGATGCGATGCGATGGATCTGATCTGATCTGCCGACGTGGAATACCTCATCGAATCACGGCGCCGCGCCGCTCACTACGCGTCCACGTGTCCACCGCTCACGCGCTCTCGACTTTCTCCTCGTCGCTCCACGACAGCGCCTCCTTGACGTACTTAAACGTGAGCCCCGCGCACACGGCGGCGACGGGCGCCGCGCCCGCCTGCCACGGCATCTGCTCCTGGTACGCCACCCCCCTGGCCATCATCGCCGCGGCGAGAGGGATCGAGCCGATGGCGAGCAGCTCGCCGTTGACGATCTTCTGCATCCGCGCCGCGAGCTTCTCCCCGAGCGCCGGCTTCTCGCCCTTGCTCTGCGCCGCCGCCATCGTGATGATCTTGATCGTGTTGAAGAGACTCGAGGACCCCATGACGCCGAAGAGGCCCATCTTCACCCAGAAGATCGGCTCGTGCGCGTAGAACTCCCACCCTTTGCCGTACTCCGTGACCCGGAGGTAGCCGGTGTACAGGACGAGCAGTCCCGCGATGCCGTACACGCTGTCCGCGATCACGAGCGTCTTCGCCTCCTCCTCCGTGAGCTCGGGCTTGATGAGAAACTTCTCCGCCACGAGCGTCGCGACGACGAGGACGAGGCCGAGGTAGTGGCCGTACGCCGCCGTCGCGGACGCGACGGGGGAGACCGCCGCGGAGGCCATCTCCGGCGACGCGAGCATCGCGAGCGCGGGGAACGCGGCGAGGACGTTGCGCGTCGCGTCCGCGGAGAGCGGCGCCGGCGCGGCGACGTCGCGCGAGATGTTTTTTTCGCGATCGGCGTCGGCGTCGGCGGACGACGCGCGGACGACGCGCGCGGGCGCCGCCGCGCGGGAGACGCGGCCGCGGCCGCGCGACGCGGACGCGCGCGCGGGGAGCGCGAGCGCGGGGGCGCGGAGCATCATGAGAGCGGCCATCTCGATTCGGTCGAGGCGTGCGGTGCGACGACGGGGGCGGAGGCGGAGTGATGATGACGTCGCCCGTTATCCGGTTCTCGAGGTCGAGCTTGCCGCTCGCTTCTGTTCGGAAGAAGTCGGCGCCCTGCCCTCGTCGACCACGCGCCGCCTCTCCGCGCGCACTCCCCCCCGCGCGCACCCCTCCCCGCGCGCGCGTCGCCATGGGCGGCCAGAAGAAACCCGCGAAGAAGAAGAAGTCCTCGTCCAGCGGCGGCGCCAAGGTGTCGTCGCAGACGCCCGTGTTCGGCTCCATCGAGGACGGCGACGCCGAGGAGTTCGCGGAGTGCCTCGCGCGGACGCCCCAGTGCGTCCACGAGACGAACAAGAACGGGTGGACGCCGGCGCATCAGGCGGCGTTCAGCGGCGAGGTCGAGATGCTGAAGACGCTCATCGCGAGAGGCGCGGCGGTGGACAAGCGCGATCACGACGGCGACACGCCGGTGCACTACGCCGCGGCGCAGGGCGAGATGGATTGTATCCGCGCGCTCGCGGACGCGGGGTGCGCGCTCGAGCTGAAAGACAACGACGGCGAGACCCCGGTGGACGTGGCGTCCAAGGCGGTGAAGAAGGACTTGAAAGCGCTCATCAAGGAGAGGGCGGAGAGGGCGGAGAAGAAGGGCGAGGAGGAAGGAGTGGGGGGCGACGGGGGAGTGGAGGAGGCCGCGGCGACGCTGGCGGCGGCGTCGATCGAGGATTAGAATCGTAGATCTTGTCACGGCGCCGGCGCGGCGACCGGACGACTTCTTTTCATGTCGAAGGCGGACCGTTTCGCGAACCGTTTCGCGCCGCGCGTCTCCCATCTCCCCACTCCCGCGCGCGCCAGCCACGCCGCTCGACTCGACTCGAAAGCGCCGCATCGCACATCGCGCATCGTTCACGCATGACGAGCGTCGCGAACGCGTGGTACGGCCGAGGAAGCCGCCCTCCCGCGGACGCGTCCGCGCGCGCGCCCCTCGGCGGGGACGATCGAAAACATCGTGCGACGACGACGACGACGACGAAAAACGACGACGATCCGCGTCTCGTCGGGCGAAATCTCCATCATCATCGTTCGTCGTCTGAGCGAGGCGCGACGCGTCGTCTCCGCGACGGACTCTTCTCCGAGCTCCGCGCGCCGCCGCCGCCGCCGCCGCCCGAGGACCGATCGCCGTGCGCGTGCGCGAGCTGCCGCGCGACGCGCTCGCGGTTGTACGCGCGCCCGGGGAGTCGCCACTCGAACATGCCGAAGGGCGCTTCGCGCATCGACAGCGCGGTGAAGTTACGACTCGTTGGGTACCGCGCGAGGAAGCAACTTTGACGCGCGCGGTACGCGACGTGTCGACGACGCGGCGCGACGCGGCGCGCGTTCGCGCGAAGTGAGTGAGGTGCGGTGATGAGCATGTACATCGCGCTGTCGATCGATGAATCGTCGTCGCGAACGTCGTCGCGAACTACTCAGTCGTGTATGTAAAAAAAAAGACTTCTGTTCGCGGCTCTGCTCACAACGTGACGACGCCGCCACCGCCGCCGCCGCGCCTCGGCGCGCCGCCTTTTCCCTTTCTTCCCCGTAACAACGCCTTCTCCTCAGACGAACCGTTCGGCGTCCACTCCCCGCCGCTCATGGGCTCGCCGGCTACGAACCGCTTCAGCATGACGACCGCGTTCTTGGGCTGGTCCATCGGGACCATGTGCCCGGCGAGGGACACCCTCAAGAACGCCAAGTTCCCGGACTCGGTGACGTCGCCGCCGGTGACGCCGTCGACGACGAACGGCTCCGGCCGCGCGTCGTTGAACGCGTCCTTCCCGCTCCACTCCATCGCTCGCACCCATCGGTGGTTCCCGAGCCAGTTACAGATGAAATCCTCCTCGCCAGCGTAGATCAACACGCGAAGCCCGGCTTCGAGCATCGGCGGAATCGTCGGCTCGAGGTCGCGCATCCAGTCCGCCATCATGTTCCGATGCACGCTGCCGTCGCACGCCTCCCACGTGATGTTGCGCTTCACCCCGAGCGATACCTTCACGGAGGGCTGGTTCAGGAACTTGTCCGCGTTCGACATGTCGTAGCACAAATCGCCGACGCATCTCTTGCGGACGTCGTAGACGTTGACGTCGCCCGCGTCTTTAATCACGGGGCCCCACACCTTCTCGGAGCAGTACTCGACGGCGGCGAGGCATAGTTTCCTTCGCGCTTCGCTCTCGCGCGTCGGGCCGTCGCTCCCGGCGCCGCCGCCGCACTTTCGGATCATCTTCGCGCAGGTCGGGTAGTTCTTCTTAGAAATCTCCGCCGCAGCTTTCGAGACGACGTCGACGCCCAAGCCGTAATCCGCGTACGCGCCGTACTGGATCTCGGGTTCGGTCAGCCCGTTCCCGATCGCGAGTCCTTTCAAGCGCATCCCGACCCCGACGCCGTCGCTCTGCTGCGCTTTGAACGCCGCGTACGACACCGCGGGGACGTAGTGCCCGGCGTACGACTCGCCGGTGACGTAAAAATCGCGCCCTCTGAGGGGCGTTCCATACGAGCGAACGTCGGGGTGGAGTTGAAAGGCGTCAGTTGGAGATGAAAGGCGCCGAGGTGTATCGGGATTGAAAGCGAGGGCTGGGCGGAGAGATACGCCGGCAAAAGTCCTCAAGGAACGGCGTTCACCACGCCGACGCGGTCGTATGGGGACCAGTGTGAGGAGAACGCGCCTGAGTTCCGGGTGCGCGTCGACGAATTCGGAGAGAAAGTCGAGCATGTCTTCCGCGACGACGCGCTCGTCATGGACGTCGTCCCTCGGGTCGTCGCTGTACGAGAACCCCGTGTTGATCGGCTGGTCGACGTATATCAGGTTCGAGACCGTGTCCCAGCCGTGCTCGGTCACCGCGAGCGTGAGATCGTCGAGGATCCGATACGGCCCGTTCTCGTAGAAGAGCGCGATCTCCGAGGAGCAGCCCGGCCCGCCCGTCATCCACAGGACGACGGGGGCGTCCGCCGCCGCGTCTCTCGATCGGAAGTAGAAGTAGAACATCTCCGCCGCGCGCGTGCGGTTGAGCGCGAAGTATCCGGCCGCGTGATCGAACGGCGTAGGCGGCGAGGAGGCGGTCGGGGAGAGGTGCGCGGAGAGGTCCAGCGTTTTCTCGAAGAGACGCGGGGACAGCCGCGTCGTCGTCATCGCGTTCGTCGGCGTCGGCGTCGGCGTCGCGCGCGCGTCGCTCGCGACGTCGGCGTCGGCGTCGATCGCCGCGGAGACGCCGCCGAGGAGGGCGAGGAGGACGGAGAGGCGCGCGAGGCGCGCGAACCCGCGCGTCGGCATCGTGCGGATCGTCATCGCGCGGCGCGCGCGAGTGGCGACGGGGCGTCGCGTCGGGGCGCTTCCCGTCCGTAGTCTCGGAAGCGGAGAGATTTCATCACTTCGGTTCAGCTGTCGCGACGAGCGCGTCATTGCTCGCGCGCGCGCCGTCCGAGAGGCATGGCGCCGTTCTCGCCGTCGAAGAAGAAGAAATCCGCCAAGGCGGCCGCGGGCGTCGCGGATGCGCCCGCCGGGCCGGCCGTCGTGCCGTGGAGCCAGATGAAGACGGACTTGCTCCGCGGCACCGTGCGCCTCACGGAGCAGCTCGACGTCCTGAAGGCGCGTCGACGAGAAGATAGATTGTTGACCGAGCCCTCGCGTCCGTCCGCCCGTCGCGCGGCGTCCGAAGCCGCGTCCGACGCACCCCGCGCGAGTATCGTATCGTCATCACGCTGACGCGCTTATCGCCCCATCGCAGGTTCTGGACACCACCGCGGTCGCGTGGCCGGGCGTCAACGACGCGGTCTTGGTGCGTCCCCGCGCGAGATTCCGCGGCCCGCCCGCGCCGCGTTTCAACGGCTTTCCCGAAATCAGGTCGATCCATCGTTCGTTTCGTCTCTTCGAACGTCGTCGTCCCCGCGCGCATCTCATCGTCCACCTCCCTCCCTCCCCCCCGCGTCCACGCCCACGACAGTACATCCGCGATAAGATCGAGGTCGCGTTCGCGCGCGCGGACGCGAACGAAGCCACCATCGCGCCGTTGAAATCGCGCGTCGCGCGGCTGGAGGATGACTTGCGTCAAGCGCGCGGCGACGTCGCGGAGATGCGCGGCCTCCGATTGGACGACGAGGCCGAGATCAAGGGCCTGCGCGAAGACCTCGAAGAGCGCACGCGCGGGTTCGAGATCGAGTGCGAGGAGAAGGAGGAGCGGATCAAGGAGAGGGACGAGCTCGCGACGCAGCTCGAGTTTCTCGAGGCTGAGCTCGACGGCGTGCGCGCCGCGGAGGTGCGCGTCAATCAATCAGACTACTCGCCATACGACCCCACCCGTTCGCGCGTTGGGCGTCGCTTCTCGAGGACTCGACTTGACTTCTTCGGCCTCGACGGCCGTCTTTCTTCGTCCTCGCCGTTCGTTGCGCGCCAGCCACACGATATGCCACGTCATCGAATCTGATCGCTCGCTGACCAATCGTACGCGCGCGTTTCCGCAGGCGGAGTTGCGCGCGGAGGTGAAGGCGAAGACGGAGGAACTGAAGGACCTGACGGCGTCGCGCGACGACAGCGACGACGAGGTGCGGAGGCTGAAGGACATGAGCAACACGCAGGCGATCGAGGCGGCGAAGATGCGCGTGCAGCTGGAGGATCTGCGCGGGAATTACGCCAAGGTGAGCGCGGACGCGATGAAGTTTCGGCTCCAAGCGGAGACGCTCGAGGGGAACAACGGGCGGCTGCAAGCGAAGACGACCGCGGCGATCGACGAGGCGGAGAAGCTCCGGAAGTGGCACGACTGGGCGAAAGCCTCCGAGGTGGTGTCTCTGCAGGGCGAACTCGACGTCGTGAAGCAAGAGAGGGACATGCTGCAGAGGGATTTGCAGTCGAGACTCGCGGAGAGTCGGAGGCTGACGACGCAAAACGAGGAGTGGGCGAAAGACGTCAAGGCGCTGCGAAGCGACGTGTTCGCGCGCGAGGGGAAACTCGGGCGGTGCGAGGCTGAGCTCGCGGCGTTGAACCGGAGCTTGAAGCAGAGCGAGACGGAGCTCATGGTGGCGAAGGAGCAGAGCGAGCGCAGGGCGGAGGACACCGCCAAGGCGGCGCTCGACGCGGTGAAGTTAAGGGCGAAATTCGAGGAGGAAAAACTGAGGCAACAGGCGACGTTGCTGTCGATACGGTCGGGGCATCAGAAAGAGATGCACGAGGCGAAGGATACGCACGCGATGGAGATGATGGCCGCGCGGAAGGACGCGCAGGCGGCGTGGACGCTCGCGCGAGAGCTCGAGGCGAAGGTTTTAGTGCAGAGCGGAATGCTCTCGAAGAACCAAAAGGATCACGTGCGCGCGATGCGCATCGGGCAGCGGATCACGGACCACAAGGCTGAGGAGCTCGAGAGGGCGAAGGCGGAGATGGACGCGATCAAAAAGGGGAGCGCGAAGTACGAGAAGATGTTCCGTCCCGCGCAGGATAGGGACCTTCCGGAGCGATGGAAGAATGAGCGGTTGGAGAGCATGATGGCGCAGACGCGTTCGGAGGTGGGCATGCCGGGGGCGCCGAAAACGCCTGGTTAATGTCCGTTACTTACGCGTCCGTCCGTTCGCGCTGGTTGTAATACGTCGACGTCGCTAGCTAGCTTCTACATCTTTCGCGTCGTCGTCTGTCTCGTCGCGTCGTGCCTCGCTCGTTTGCGCGTTCGGACTCTTTCTCTCGTCACGCCCTCGGTTTCCGCGCGCGAGGTTTCGCCGGCGCCCGCCGCCGCGCCGTCCCCCCAGTCGCGCCTCCGGGACCCCCCTCGAACAAATCGTCCGCGACGCTATCCGCGGCGCGCTCCGCCGCGTGCCTCGCCGCGACCGTCGCGTCCTCCCACTGATGCAGCGCGTCGTACGCGTCGTCCGCGTACTTGACGACGAGCTTCCGTCGTCGACCCGCCTGCGTGGGTGAAGCGATCGGTCAGTCGAACGTCTTACCGGTCAAACGTTGAAAGGGAAGCGCGGGTGAAGAGTGACGACGGGAAAAGTCCTTAAGGAACGGCGTGCACCACGCGAACGGGGTCGTATGGGAAGCAGTCTCACCGCCGTCGTCGCCGTCGTCCGCGCGGCCGCCGCGTCGGCCCCGCCGCCGCCGTGGACCGTCTTCTTGAACTTCTTGAAGTTCACGCCGGCGGCTGCGGATGCCCCGACGGCGTCGCGCTTCTTCGGCGTGACTATCAGCGGCTCGTGCACGACCGTCGCCTTGCCCTCCGCCGCGGCGTATTCTTTCTTCTTCGCCGCGGGCGCGGGGGCCGCCTCGTCTCGCGGTGGCGCCGGCGGCGTGTCCGGCGCGTTCGCTTCGCGCGCGCGCCGCCGTTCCCGCCCCCACTCCGCCGCCGCCGCTGTCGCCGCCGCGAGCGACACGTCGCGCGACGGAGGACCCGCCGGCGCCGCCGCCGGCGCCGCCGTCGTCGTCCCGTCGCTCCCGCGAGAGTCCATCTCCGGGCTCATCATCGCGTCGTCGCCGCCGTCCGTCGTCGCGTCGTCGTCGCCGCCGCCGCCGCCGTCGTCGTCGTCGTCGTTCTCCCCCGCGTCGCCGCCGCCGCCGTCGAACACCCACGCGTCGCAGCCCGCCGGCGGCGGATGCGCCGCCGCGTCCGGCGGCGGCGCCGACGCGTCTTTTCGCGTCTCGCGCAGCGCGCTCAGGGTCGTTCCATACGAAGCGATGTCGGGGTGGAGTTCATAGGCGTCAGGTGGAGTTGAAAGGCATCTAGGGCGGGGATTGAAAGCGTGGGACCCTGGGCGGAGAGAGACGAATGCAAAAGTCCTTAAGGATCGGCGTTCACCACGCCAACGCGATCGTATGGGGACCAGTGTATAGAACGCACCTCAGGAACGACGTCCCGACCGCGGGGATCCCGGACCGCTTGAACCTCGCGATGAACGCGGCGTCGATCGCTCCGCGGCTCGCGGACGCGACGGAGTGGTCGCGCACGAGCAGATGCGTGCACGCGTCGAACCCGCATCCAGATCCGGATCCATCGCCGGCGCCGGCGCCCAGACGCACGCGGCACCTACAAAGCGACGTCGGGGTGGAGTTGAAAGGCGTCAGTTGGAGTTGAAAGGCGTCGAGGGCGGGGATTGAAACCGTGGTGTGGGCGCAGCGACGCGCCGGCGAAAGTCCTTAAGGAACGGCGTTCACCACGCCGACGCCGTCGTATGGGAACCAGTGTATAGAACGAACCCCGTCTCCTCCGCGAGAGCGACGATCTCGTCGTTCTCGACGCGCGTCTCCTCGCCGCCGAGGACGTGGAGCACGATCGGGACGTGCGTCAGCGTCGCCGTCGTCGGCGTCGGCGTCTTGCACCCGAAGACCAACGTCGCGGTCGCGATGCTCTTCCCCGCCGCGCACGGCAGCGCGACCGCGCCGTCCGGGGAGGACTTGCCCACCTTGCGTCCGTCGACGCGCGTGTGGAATTTCCCGAGGTCTCGCACGAGCACCGTGGGGACCGTCCCGGCGAGCGCGGCGTCGTCCGGCTTTTGTTTCTTCACGATGATCTCCGCGTGCACGCGGCTTATCGACGGGTCGTCCGCGATCGTCACCGTGCAGTCCTTGCGCCCGACGGTGTACCTGCGAGGGGCGGGGCGGGGTGGTCAGATCTCGCGAGAGGGCAAAGTTGGCACCCCTCGTCGGGATCGGGCGGGACGACGAGAGAGAGAGACCGAGGGCGCGCGCGACGACGTACTTTCCCGGGATGAGCGTCCACGACTTGACGACGTGATGCTCTTCGCCTTCGCCGCCGTGCAGGTCGAGGCGATACGGCATCTTCGCGTCGTCGCGCCCGCGGGGAGATGCGCGCGCGACGCGGTGTGCGACGCGCGAAGGTTTTTTGCAACTCTTTGGGGTGCCCTAAGTTCGTACTGTACGTGCCCTAAGTTCGTACTGTACGTGCCCTAAGTTCGTACTGTACGTGCCCTAAGTTCGTACTGCCTAAGTTCGTACGACGCGTAACACCCCACGTGCTACGTCGTCGTCGAAACACCACCACCACTACAGTCTACGTCGCGCCACTATTAAGGTTCCCCCGATGAGGTTATACTATCTCGTCGTCGCCCGCGCGACCGCCCACCGCGCGAGCCCCGCCGCGAGCGGCGCGGCGGCGACGAGGATGATCCACGATTTCCACCACTTTCCGTTCTCCCCCGAGCTCGGCGCCGCGAACAACGCCTCCGCGCGCTGCGCGCTCGCCGCGAACCTCTGCCCCGCGTCCCCCACCGCGCTCGCGATCGCCCAGCCGAACAGCGCGAGCGCGAAGGCCGTCCCCGATCGATCGTCGATAAGGTTATTAGGGCCGTTCTATACAAGCGAACGTCGGGGTGGAGTTGAAAGGCGTCAGGTGGAGTTGAAAGGCGCCGAGGGCGGGGATTGAAAGCGAGGGGTGGGCGGAGAGAGACGACGGCGAAAGTCCTTAAGGATCGGCGTTCACCACGCGAACGGGGTCGTATGATAACCAGTGTATAGAACGCACCTTATATCTGCGCCAGAGGAAATACGCCGTCTGCGCGACGACGACGGCGGCGAGCGCCGCCCACGCCGCGCACGACGCCGCGTCCGCGACGCTCGCGCCGACGTCCTGGCCGCCGTCGCGGCCGTCGCGTATCTCCGTGAGGAAGTTCACGAGGTCCACGGCCGCCCACGCGGCGATCGCGGAGGCGGTGAACGCGTCCGTCATTCCCGCGACGACGCCCGCGGTCGCGGTCGCGGTCGCGGTCGCGGGCGGCGGCTTCTCCGCCGAAACCGACGCCGCCGCCGCCGCCGCTTTACGCCTCTCGTACATCGCGCCCTTCTTCCCCCCACCCCCTCCCCCGCCGCCGCCGCCCGCGCCACGCTGACGCCGTCGTATCCTCGCCAACACGAACGCCTCGATCGCGATGGGCAGCGCGAGAAATCCAATCGCGGCGGCGCGCCACGCCGCGAGCTTCGTCGAGTCCGACGCGATTCCGGGATGGTAATCCATGTACGTCCACGCGCCGTTGCCGCCGACGAGCCACGCCGCGGTCGCGCACGCGTGCGGGAACTCCATCGCGTCGTTCCTCGCGAGGAAGATTGCGTGCGTGAAGCACGCCGCGGTGAGCAGGAACGGCCACAGGACGTGTTTCCACTCCTGCGTCCACGCGACGTCGTAGAACATCCACGCGAGGACGGACAGGTGGTCGAGCGGGTCGAACGCGAGGGACGACGACGACGACGACGACGACGACGACGACGACGCGTCCGCGCTCGCGCCCGCGCTCGCGCCGCCGAAGGTTCCCGCGTCGTGCCACGCGGAGGAAGCCCCCGCTGCGGGCTTCGCGAGCAGCGGGAGCGTCTCGTCGGCGACGCCGCCCGCGTGGTGGGACGCCATGCGCGGCGCGCGTTGTGATCGATCGCGAGTCGAACACAATGACCTAATATTACCTTCGTAAGTTATTACTCGTCGTCAACGCGCGAGCTCGCTCGCGCGTTGACGCTAATAACGACGGCCCCATCCCCCCGTCACGTCACGCCGCCCTCGGCCCCACCGCCCCCCCGTCGAACCTCTCCACGGGCTTATCCTCCCCCACTCTCCACGCTAGCCGCAAGATGGGCCACAAGACGACGACGACGCCGAACGCGAACCCCCACCACAGCCCGTACACCTTCCACGTCGTCCCCAAACACAGCCACGCCCCGCACGGTATCCCGAGACACCAAAACCCGATGAAATCCGCGGCGATCATCTCCCGCAGCATCCCGACGCCGCGCAGGCACCCACCGCCGACGACGCGCAGGCCGTCCGCGGCCTGGTAGACGGCGATGACGGGTAAGATGGCCACCGCCACCGCGTGCACGGCGGCGTCGTCGGTGAACCACCAACAGATGTTCCGCCCGAGGGCGACGAAGATGATCGCGTTGATGCCGACCGCGATCGCGCCGCGGACGATGGCGACGCGCGCGGCGCTGTTCGTGCCATCCTGATCGCCCGCGCCCACGTTCTGACCGACTTGCACCGCGCCGAGGGCGCCGAGCGCGAGCGGGAGGACGTACGAGATGTCCGTGAGGCACTGAGGGCAGAGGGCGGTTCCGCGCGAGGCGACGTCGGGGCGGAGTCGTGAGGCGTCAGGTGATGGAGTTGAAGGCGTCGAGGCGCGTCGGGATTGATTGACAGCGAGGGGTGGGCAGAGAGAAACGCGCGCCGGGAAGAAAAGTCCTTCCTTAAGGAACGGCGTGCACCGCGCAGACGCGGTCGTATGGGGACCGGTGTGAAAATAGAACGCGCCTGAATGATCGCGTGTCCCGCGGCTTCCGTCGTGCCGCACCGACCGGCGAAGATCTGCATCGTCGCGAACGCGCCAAACTCGAGCAACATCTGCCCGCCGATCGGCAAGCCCTGCCGCATGAGCGTCGCCGCGGACGCCACGTCGCCTCTCCGGTGCAGAGGCCCTCGAAACGCGTCGCGTTTCGCCAGAGGCTTCCGCGCGAAGAGAAGCAGCGACGCCAAAAGAATCCACCGCGACGCCGTCGTCGCCCACGCCGCGCCATCGAGTCCCATCGCGGGGATCACGCCGCCGCCTAAGAACGGCGTCAACATCGAACCCAAAACGCCTTCACTCCCGAAGATGAGGACGTCGTTCATCGCGACGTTCGCGACGTTGCTGAGCACGATCGCGTACACCAGCGGCGCGAAGAGATTCGTCCCCGAGAGCGACAACCGAAACGTCTGAAATAAAACAACCGGAAGCATCCCCCACGCTTCGATCTGGCAGTACCCCGCCGCCGCCGCCGCGTGCAGCGGCGGCAGCCCGCACAGCGTGAAGAGCGGGTGCGCCATGAACTGCGCGCACGCCGCGCACGCGGCGAGGAAGCACCCCGCGCGGACGCCCGAGCGGAGATGTTTTTTCACCGCGTCGAAATCGTTCGCGCCGTGCGCCTGAGAGCCGCCGACGGTCCGCGCGAAGCGACGTCGGGGTGGAGTTCAAAGGCGCGTCAGTCCGAGTCGAAAGGCGCCGAGGGTGGGGATTGAAAGCGAGGTGTGGGCGGAGAGAATCGCCCGGCAAAGTCCTTAAGGAACGGCGTCCACAACGCCGACGCGGTCGTACGGGGACCAGTGTGAGATAGAAACGGACGGGACGCGCCTGCGACGTCAACGGATCGAGCGCGCCCACGAGGCCGTTCATCGTGACGACGACGAGCCACGTCATCGTGCCTCCCAGCGACGCCGCCGCGAGCGCGGTGTCGCTGACGTGGCCAACCTGCAGCGTGTCCACGATCCCCATCGCGATGAGTCCGAGCTCGATGAGGAAGACCTGCAGCGCGTGCGTCGCGGACTGATGAGGGTCGTTCCATACAAAGCGATGGCGGGGTGGAGTTCAAAGGCGTCAGTGGGCGTTCAAAGGCGTCGCGGTCGGGGATTGAAAGCGAGGGGTGTGCGGAGAGATGCGCCGGGAAAAGTCCTTAAGGATCGGCGTTCACCACGCCAACGCGGTCGTATGGGAACCAGTGTATAGAACGCACCTGATTCTCGTCGCCGGACGCCGAGATCGACGTCGCGGGCTCCACGCTCATCGCCGCGCGCGGCAGCAGCGACGCCCTCGCGACGACGTCGTCGTCGTCGCCGCCGAGCCCCCCGTCGCGCGCGAGCTTCCCGTCCGGAGAGCTCCGCGCCACGTGCGACGGCTTAGGGTTTAGGAACGACGCGGCGCCGATCGGGAGCGCGGCGGCGCGACGCGATTTCGCCGTGGCGAACGCGTCGAAGGGCGCGGCGGGTTTCCCCCGAGAGACGACGGGCGCGCCCGCGCCCGCGCGCGACGGCCGTCGCAGCTTGTTCGTGTCCGACGTGTTGGGTTGCCCGCGCGTGACGCCGTGCGTCGGCGCCACCGCGGGCGGCATGTCGGGATTTGGCGGCTCCACGGCGGCTCCACGGCGGCGGACGCGCGCCCGGGGCTGCGCGCGGTGATTCATCCCCGCCGTAGGTCGACGCGCTCGAGCGTTCCGCGGACGGCAGCGCTCCGCGGTTCGTTCAAACGCAAATGCGACGGATCGGATTCAGTTTCGATTCTTCATCGGTCGCGTTTGGCGACCTGAACCGGCGCGCGCTGCCAAAAAAAGGTCAACGCGTCTCGCGCGGCGTTCGCGTCGCGAGACCGCCGCGCGCGCCGCACGCGTCGCGCCATGCCGCGTCGAAGATATCAGCGCCAGGAGTGAGCGAAGGCGACGGAGACAGCGCGAGAACGCGAGAGCGCGAGCGCGCGAGAACGCGAGAACGCGCGCGCGCGGGACGAAGACGAAGACGAGGATCTGATTGATCGATGGCGTCGTCCTCGGACGCGCGGCCTCTCCGCGTCGAGCGCTCGGCTCGCCGCGCGACGAAAGCGGCGCCGTCGTCGCCGCACGATTCCCCGAACCGCCCGCCGATCGCGAGCGCGGGCTCGACGTCGTGCGATACGACGACGGAGAGGGACGCGCGCGCGGCGGGCGATCGCGACGCGCGCGTCGCCGCCGCCGCATCGCGAGCGACGACGACGACGAGCTACGACGACGACGCGAGGACAAAGAAAAAGTCGTCGTCGTCGTCGTCGTCGCCGCCGCTCCCGCGCGCGATGCGCGACCTGCCGCGCCTCTACGACATCGCCGACGCGCGCCGCATCGGGAAGGGCGGGTACGCGAGCGTGTTCGAGGGCGCGCGACGCGCGGACGGCGTCGCCGTCGCGGTCAAGCGCGTCGACACGACCGGACACTCCGCGAAGAAGCGCGAGCGATGCGCGCGCGAGCTGAACCTCTGCGCGTCGCTGCCTCGACACGACAACGTCGTCTTCCTCCTCGACGCGTTCGCGTCCGAGGACGCGCTCGTGATGATCTTCCCGCTCGCGCGCGGCGGCGACCTGCGAGGAGCGATACGCCGGCGACGGCGAGCGCGCGAGCGCTTTCGCGCGCGCGACGTGTGGACCATCTTCCGCGGCGTCGCGCGCGGCCTCGCGCACCTCCACGCGCGCGGGATCGCGCACCGAGACGTCAAGCCCGCGAACGTTTTGCTCGGCGACTGCGACTCGTCGTCGTCGTCGTCGTCGTTCGCGGACGTCAAACTCGCGGACCTGGGACTCGCGGTGCGCGTGCCCGACGCCGACGACGCGAGGCCGCTCAGGAGTAAGGTCGGGACGCCGTTCTACCTCGCCCCAGAGGTGGTGAGGGGAGGGGGGTACGGACTCGCCGCGGACGTGTGGAGCCTGGGGTGTCTGCTGTACGAGCTCGCGTCGTCGCGGTCGCCGTTCGACGAAAAAAGTGTCGACGGAAGTAGAGGGAGGGAGAACGACGCGCGGAGGAGTAACGGCGCGAATGGGGACGTTACGACGACGAAAGAGAGGATGAGGAAGAAGAAGAAGAAGAAGAAGACGGCGGCGGCGACGGCGCCGAGCGTGAAGGACGTGTTTCGCGCGGTCGCAGAGGGCGCGTACGCGCCGCTCGAGCCGGAGACGCACGGCGAGAAACTCGCGTCGCTCGCGAACGCGATGCTCGACCTCGACGCGGCGCGACGCCCGAGCGCGAGAGAGGCGCTTCGCCGCGCGGAGGATGCGCTGCGCGAGCTCGAGAAGGAGGAGAAGGCGGCGAAGGCGGCGCCGCCGGAGACGGCGAGAGGGGAGACGCGTCGGCCGTCGCCGCGCTCCGGGCGGTGGCTCGTGGATAAACATCCCGCGGCGGTCTAGTCTAGCACAGGTTCTCATCAGACGCGATCGACGAGGGCGCGCGGCTGGCGTCGTTCGTTCCGTCGCCGGCTCGTCGTCGCGTCACACCCTTCCGTTCTTCTGCCGCACGATGTGCGCGCCCTTCCCCAACGCGCCGAACAAATCTCGAACGTCGCTCCACATCCCGCCGCTCTTCCTGCTCGTCGACGCGCCGTCCATGCGCCCCCCCTCCGCGAGCCTCGCGCGCGCGTCCGCGTCCAGCGCCTCGCCGGTGACGTCCACCGTCGTGTTGATCATGTCCGCGAACGCGGCCTCGGCCTGGTCCTCCGCGGAGGAGAGGCCCGCGCCGGGGGACATCCCGGAGGCTTCGCACGCGCGCGCGGCCGCCATCGACGCCGCGATCGACGCGTCGTCGTCGTCGTCGACGTCTTTCTTTTTCTTCACGTCCGGCGCGGCGACGCGCGCGGAGAGGGGCGCGTCCGCGTCCGCGTCCTTCTCCGTCGCGCGCGGCGGCCGCGCGATGGACCCGCGCGCGCGCGTGAGCGCGCGCGGGGACGCGACGTGCGTCGGCGGTCGGCCCGCGACCGCGACCGCGACCGCGCGCATCTCGAAGTGGCTGACACGTGTAAACGTGTCATGGAAGATTCGCCGCGAGAACTGCCAGCGAGGACAAGGATTAATAAATCGTGGGCCCTCGCCGGCCGTCGTCTCGACGCCGCGCCACTCTCCCGCCGCGCGACGCCCGACGCCAGCGCGAAACCCGTCGCGATGCCCGTCGTGATCGCATCCACGCGCGGCGCGGTCGCGCCGTCCGCGGCGCGCGCGCGCGCGCTCTCGTCCCGGATCCACCGCGCGTCCCAGATCCCTACTCGTAGCAGGAGGGGATCTACCGGCGACGCCGACGCGACGACGTCGACGCGCGTCGTCGTCTCCGTCCGCGCGCGCGCCGTGAACGAGGACCCGTCGAGATCGCGCATCGTCCGCGTCGTCTCCGGCGAGGAAGTCCCGGGGCGGCGGCGCGCGTCCGTGTCCGCGACCGCGTCCTCCCCGCCGCGCGTCGACGTCGTCGCCGTCCGCGCCGCGGCGAAGGACGCTCTGGAGACGTTCGCGTCGAACCTTCTTCGCGCGCGGCGCGTCGTCGCCGCGCTCGCGCTCGCGTCGGTCATCGCGCTCTTCGACGCGTCCCCCGCGCTCGCGGGACGCGGCGGCGGACGCAGCGGCGGACGCATGGGCGGCAGCTCGTTCCGCCCGTCCGCGGCGCGATCCATGGGAGGAGGAGGAGTCGGCGGCGGCGTGATGGGAGGCGGCGTCGGCGCGGGCGCGGGCGCGTCCCGCCCGCCGCGAACCGGCGCGACCGGCGTCGGCTTCATGCCGTCGTTCTTCTTCATGCCGTCGTTCGGGGGATGGGGGTACGGCATGGGATACGGCATGGGCGGCGCCGCCATGATCGTCCGCGTGCTCATGAACGTCCTTCTGATGTACGTGTTGTACAACTACCTCTTCGGCGGACGCCGCGGCGGGCGCGGGGATCCGAACGCCGCGTGATCGTATCGTAACGCTTTGTGATAATGCGTTACATTTGTTTTGTCGATAGCTAGTACCCTTCCCTCTTGTGGTGCGCGAAGGCACGACTTTTACAACGCGCGGCACGAAGCGTTCGGTTCGGCGTTCGGTCCTTCTAAAATTTCCTCGTCAAACGTTTGCAAACGTTCTAGCTACGTCGTCACTTCCACACCTTCACGGCGGCGTCCCTTCCGCCGGTGACGAGCACCCTCCCCGTCCCGAACCCGGTGACGCACATCGCGAGCACCGCGTCCCTGTGACAGTCGTGCCGCCCCGCCGCGGACGCGATCGCCTCCGCGACGCCGCCGTCGCCGCCGGCCCGGAGCCCCGCCCCCGCCGCCGCAGCCTCCGCGCTCGCCGACGGACGCTCCTGCGCGACGGGTAAATTCGACGCGTACACCTCCTCGTGCTTCGGTCGATCGTTCCGCCCCAGCGGGCCGTGCACGACGCGCCCGCGCGCGGGCTCGAGCGGGCACCACAGACGCACGCACGCGTCGCCGCCGCCGGCGAGGAGCGCGCCGTTCGGGAGCGAAAAGAGGCACCGCGCGCCTTCGCTCCGGGGGGCGCCCGTCGTCTCCTTCAAGTCGTCGACGCGGAAATCGAGCATGCCGTCTTCGTCTCCGCCGCCGCCGCCACCGCCTTCGACCCCGCCGCCGCCGCCAGCCTTCGCCTTCGCCCACGCGCGAGGATCGCCGCACGTCGCCGCCGCGCGCGTCAGCCTCCCGCCGCGACGCAAACTGCTCGGCATCGTCCGCGCCGTCGTCTCCGACGGCGGCCGCAGCACCCGCGCGACTCTCCGGCACGCGCCGACGCCGACGTCCCACAGCGCGAGCTCGTCCCCGCCCGCCGCCGCCCACACGAGCGCCGCGTCGTTCTTGTGGCCCGCGCCGACGCCGTCCACGCCGAGAGCGATCGCGTCCACGCGCGAATACGCGCCGTGCGGGTGCCGCCACTCCGCGACGGAGAGACCGAACCGCGCGTCGACGAGGCACAACGCGCCCGCGGAGGTCCCGTGGCACGTCCACCGAGGCGACGCGCCGGCTTCCGCGACGACGCAGGTCACCGCGCCGAGCCGCGGCGGGACGTCGACCGCGAACGCGTTACCGAGAGTCCCGCGGCCGCGGTCGCGGTCGCCGCGCAAAGGCGCGCGGAGGTCCCAGCCGCGGAGGCCGCCGCGTTCGGTCGCGACGCACGCGACGTTGGCGGAGAGTTTAATCACCGCGGAGCACGCGCCCTCGTTCGGGGACGCGCGCGCCACCTCGCTCGCGCTCGCGGGCCGGGACCCCGGGGGTCCCGAGCCCGAGCCCGAGCCCGAGCCCGCCGCGAGCTCGACGCGCCACGCGTGCACGCTGCCGTCGTCCGCGGTGGAGCAGATCGTGTGGCCGTCGTCTGATAACGCCGCCGCCGCGGTGATTTTGCACGCCGCGTCGGACGCGGACGCGGACGCGGACGCCCCCGCGCGATGCCCTCCGTACGTCGCCCTCGACCGAAAGAACGCGTCCCGCTCCGCGTTGGCGACGTCCCACGCCTTTAAGCATCCGTCGTCGCTCCCGGTGACAAAGAACGCGCCGTCGTCCGACGCCGCGACGGCGTTCACCGCGCCGCGGTGTTCCGTGAGGTGCGCGACGAGGACGCCGCGCGGAGTCCACGCGTCTCCGGTCGTCCCGGACGCGTACTCACCCGCGACGATCGACGGTTTGTCTTCGCCGTTCTCCTCCGCGACGAAATCCGCGCCCGAGGACGTGCGCGCGTGCCCCTTCGCGGCCGACGGGGCTTCTTTCGCCGTCGCCGCGCCGCCGCCGCCGTACAGGTGCCCCACCGGCGGCGGCGGCGCGCGCGCGCCCGGAGGCACCAGCGGCGGCGACCGCGGGCCGAAGACCGCCGCCCACGCGTCGTCGTCGATGAGGTCCGCGCCGCCGCCGCCCGCGCCCGCCGATTTCGCGTCGCCGCCGCCGCCCGCGCTCGCGCTCGCGGCGTCTTCGAAGAACGACGAAAACTGCATCCCCGACCCGGCGGCGCCGAACCCGCCGAGTCCCCCCGGGGACGCGTACGAAAACGCCCCGCCGTCGTCGCTCGGCGTCGCGGCGGCGGCGTCGAGACCGCGCGAGGAAGGGTCGTGAAGGTTCAGAGGGTTCATGCTCATCATCCCATCGAGCGGGTTCGTCGACCCGCGCGCGTCCGCCGACCCTCCGAGGTCCGCGCCACCGCCGCCGCCGCCGCCGCCGCGCGCCGCCGCCGCGACAGCCTCTCGCGTCAGCCCGCCGCACACGATAGACGCCGGCGTCTCCGCGTCCTGCGCCCTCCGCGCGCCCGCGAAGCTCTGGACGTACGTCGCGAGCGCCGCGAGCGCGCGCCTCTCTTCCCTCGCCGCCTCCGGGTCCATCGACGCGTCGTCGTCGTCCGACGGCGTCGCCGTCTCGCCGCGGTAGATCCCCGCCGCGGCGTCCACGGCGGCGTCGAACGCGCGCCGCCGCGGCGGCGTTCTCAGCGCGGCGCGCAGCGTCGACTCGTCCGCGAGGAGCCCAGACAGCGCGGGGCCAGGGCACTTCGCGAAATTTTCAGACAGGAACGGCGTCGCGTGTGGCAATACGCTCGCGAAGACGTCCGCGGGTCCCAAGCGTCGACACGCGCGCGCGACGAACCGCGTCGCCGCGACGCGCACGGACGCGCACGGGTGTAACGTCGCCGGCGCCGCGCGCTTTACCGCGGCGACGATGGAGCGTTTCTGGAGAATCATCGGCGGCGCGGAGGAAGCGGCGAACGCGACGCTCCCCGGCGGAACGTTTTCGTCGACGGAGGCTTCTTCGGGCGGCGCGACGAGATCGCCGAGGCACTCCAACGCTCTCGCGACGACGACGTCGCTCGCGTCGGAGAGGCACCGCTCGATGCACGGCAGCAAGAACGCCTCGCACGGCTCCCGTCCCACGAAACTCGCGACGGACGCGATCCGCCGAAAGAACGTCGCGCGCAGCGACCACGCGCGGTCGTTGAGGCACGTGATCAAAAGCGGCAACAGAAAGTCGTTCGCGTCCGCCCGGCCGAAGAACGACGCGAGCGCGGGCGCGTCCGAGAGCAGCGCCGCGCGCGTGGACGGGCCGTCCGCGCGGCCGGAACCGCCGCCGCGTCGTTTCGATAGTCTCCGGGCGCGCCGTCCGGGGTCAGGTAATCGAGCACGATCCCGCGAACGACGTCGCGTAGACCCGCGAGATCGTCCTCGAACGACGCGACCTCGGCGGCGGCGGCTTCCTCGTCGCCGCTCCCGCCGCCGCCGCCGCCGCGTCGTAAAAACCGTTCGCTCGCGCTCGCCAGCGCGGCCAGCGCCGCGGCGTACGCGACCCTCACGCTCTCCTCCCGGTCCCTCGCGAGCCCGCTCAGGGACGGCCATATGAACTCCGGGAACACCTTCGCGTCCGACGCCGGGTGCGATCTCACCCTCGGCAGCGTCGACGCGAGCGTCTTCACCGCCGCGGCGCGGACGACGGCGGCGGTGTCGCCGACGCGGTCGATCGCGTGCGGCACGATCACTTGCAAACGCGCGTCGTCGTCCGCGACCGCCGCGACGCGCGCGAGGAGTTTTAGCAACGCGCGCCGCGCGGACGGCGACGACGCGCCGCGGAGGGTCGCGCAGACGAGCGACGCGACGAGCGCGGCGCCGGGGCACGTCGCGCCCGCGGCGGCGACGGCGTCGAGCGGGGAGGCGCCGGCGCCGGCGCGGGAGGAGGAGGAGGCGGAGGCGGACGGCGAATCGACCGACCGCGACGCGGCGAACAGGTCGTCGCCGCCGTCGCCGCCGCCGCCGGCGTCGCTCGTGACCGCGAGGTTCGAGATGTCGGCCATCAACCCCGCCATGGACGACTCTTTCTCCTCGTCGGCGTCTTCGCCGCCGTCGCCGCCGCCGTCAAATTCCTTCAGAGACGGCGCGACACTCCGCGGCGACGGCGTCGCGCGGGAAGCAGTCTCGCCGCCGCCTCCATCCTTCCTCCACTCCTCCTCGACGATCGCCGCCATGAGCGGATCGAACGCGCGTCTCACCTCCGCCGCCACCTCGTCCGCGTCCGCGGTCAGCAACCCTCCGCAAAAGTCGTGCAACGCGTCGAAATACGCGGGGAAAAAACCCCCGCGCTTCGATCGCGCGTCGAGACACGCCTTCGCGCTCGGTCGCGCCGCCGGGTCCCTCGCGCACATCTCCGCGATCATGTCCACGACGTCATCGTCTCCCACGGGCGCGAGCGCCGCGCGAAGGTCGAACTCCCCGCGTCGATACGCGAGGAGCTGCGAGTAGTCGAACGTCGCGGCGCCGTCGAGGAAGAGCTCGCCGAAGACGCAGCCGAGGGAGAAGACGTCCGCCGCGGGCGTCGCGCCGCCGCCGGTTCGATCCCCGCCGCCGTCGCGGAACCGCTCCGGGGCGACGTAGCACCGCCTTCGTCCGCCCGTGTCGAAGTAATACGAGTAATCCGCGGGGTTATCCGCGGGCAGCGACCCGGGCTTAAACGTCGCGAAGTCCGCGAGGAACGCCCACCCTCTCGAGGTGAGCAACACGTTTTCGCACTTGACGTCCCCGTGGACGACGCCGCGCTCGTGGCACTCGCTCAGCGCGTGCAGCAGCTGGAACGCGATCCACTTCTTCTGGACGCGCGAGAGGAACGGCCGGGTGAAGAGGCGGTCGTACAGCGTGCCGTGCGCGTACTGGCGCATCAAGTACAACGCTCTGTCCGTCTCGAGTTCGCGCGCGAACGGCGCGCAGTGCGGCAGCGTCGGCGGCGGCGAGAGCAGACGCTCGCGCGACGTCCGGAGGTTCTTCGCGTGCGTCTCGATCTCTTCGCGCGAGAGCGCGTCCGGGGACCCGCGTTTGAGGTAGGCTTTCACGACGACGAGGCCGCCGCCGCCGGAGGTGCCGGGCTCGTCGTGGCGGACGAGGAAAGTCTTGAGGAAACGTCCGCCTGGCGAGATTCGACGAACGTCGCGGAGGGAGGGAGGGAGGGGAGGGAGGAGGGGGGTGTCGGACGCGCGCGGTGCGAGTTGGGTTCGGGTTCGGCGTCGCGCGAGGGGGGGACGAGCGCGCGGGAGGGAACAGAGCGCGTCCGCGATGATGATGGACGCGGCGGGGACGACGAAGACGCCGCCGACGCCGCCTCGGCGTTTGAATGAACGCGCGGACGAGACGAGATGCGACGTCGCGCGCGCGACCGAACGCCGACGAGAGGCGCCACGACGCACCTCCGAGGCTGTCCTTGTACACGAGGTTCGGGACATCCGAAGCGAGGAGCTCCCCGGGCTGCACGCGCGGGGGGGCGCTCAGCTGGTTCCCCATCCCCGCGGCCCGGCGCCCTCCGCTGTGGCGTCGTCTCTTCGTTCGCCGGAGCGAACAACGACGACGCGGCGCGAAACTCCTGTCGTCGTCGTCAGATCCCACGCTCTGCGAGCCAGAGTCCACACTCGCGAGCGCGCGCGTCATGCACTGGCCGCCGCGATCCTGGTCGCAGGCGTCCGTGTACGTCCTCTCCCTGGGGTTCGCGTACGCCGCGCTGACGCAAGCGCGAGAGTTCGCGCGAGCGGAGACGCCTCCGCGCGCGCGGTAGGCATCGCGCCGCAAGAGCGGACCGTCGCCCGGGTGCCCACAGCCGTGAGCCACGCGACGCGAGATGCCCGTCTCCGCGTCCATCGAGATCGCCCCCGGCGTGCACATGCCGAGGATCGGTCTCGGCACGCACCGCATCGGCGGCGACGTCCTCGTGCGATGCGTCCACGCCGCGATGGACGCGATCGGCGACGCCGGCGTCCTCCACGTCGACACCGCGTCGTGTTACAACAACGAAGCCGCCGTAGGAGACGCGATCGAGTCGTCGTCGTTCCCGCGCGAGCGCGTCTTCATCACGAGCAAGATCGCCCCGAAGGAGATGGGACGCGAGAAAACCCCGCGCGCGATCGACGGCATGCTCTCGCGGCTGCGCGTGGACGCGCTCGACTTGCTCCTCGTGCACTGGCCCGCGGCGGCGAAGGCGTCTCCGGACGATCGCGCCGCGCACCGCGTCGCGAGACGAGAGACGTGGGACGCGATGGAGCGCGCGCTCGCGGCGGGGAAATGCCGCGCGATCGGCGTGAGCAACTACACGATCGATCACATGACCGAGCTGCTCGCGCACGCGTCGGTCAAGCCCGCGGTGAACCAGATCGAGTTTCACCCGCGGTGCCCGCAACGCGAGGCGTCGGCGTTTTGCCGGGAACGCGATATCGCCGTCGTCGCGTATTCGCCGCTCGGCGTCGGCGCGTTGATCGACGACGCCGCGGTGAAACGCGCGGCGATGGCCTTTCGATGCGCCCCCGCGACGTGTTTGATCGCGTGGGCGCTGCGTCGAGGTGTGGCGGTGCTGCCGAAGAGCGCGACGCCGGAACGCGCGAAGGAGAACGCGTCGCTCGAGCGGGCGTCGGACGTCGTCGACCGGATGGACGCCGCCGCCGGCGCCGTCGGCGGGGGCGGAGAGGCGCGCGACGCGCTGGAGGCGATGGACGCGATGGGCGACGGCGACGGCGCGGAGAAGTACTGTTGGGACCCGAGCGTCGTGAGATAGTCGTAGGAGTAGGTGTAGGTGTGTCGTACGGCATGACTAGGGTAGTAGGCTACCATCCAACTACTGTAGGCTATCATCCAACCAAGACCACCCTTTCGGGTAAGATATGAACTTGTAGAGGAAGTCCGGCACCTCCTGCACCTCCTCGGACAAGATCCTTCTCAACGGCCGCGCGAGCCCGGCGTCCTTGTCCGTGAAGAACGCGGTCGCGAGCCCTTTATTCCCCGCCCTTGCCGTGAGTCCGATGCGGTGCACGTACCCATCGATGTTCGAGGGGAGATCGAAATTGATGACGTGCGAGACGTGAGGGACATCGTCGAGCCCGAGCGTGGCGACGTCCGTCGTGACGAGGATGGGCGTCCGCCCGCTCCTGAAGGAATTGAGCGCGTATTCGCGCACTTGCTGCGTGCGGTAGCCGTGGATGCTCGTGCTCGGGAAGCCCTCTCGGCTGAGCCAATCCTCGAGCTGATCCACGCCGGTTTCCGTCTCCACGAAGACCAACGTCAGCCCCTTCACCGCGTGCACGAGGTCCATGAGCATGCTCTTCTTCTCCTCGTACGATCGAAGGTACTCGATCTTCTGCGTGAGAGGGACTGACTGCCGTATCCACTCAAACACTTCCGGGCGGTTCACCGCGCGATCAGCACAATGCTTCTTGTCCCACGGACATCCGTTCGCGCGCGCCCATTGCAGCACCTCCAAGTGGCCGCCACGCACGGCTTCCATGCAAGTCTCCTTGTCCCACGGAGCGCCGTTGTCTCGCGCCCACTGCAGCACCTCCAGGTGGCCGCCTTTCGCGGCTTCGGCGCAAGTCCTCTCGTCCCACGGAGCGCCGTTCGCTCGCGCCCATTTCAGCACCTCCAGGTGGCCGGCAAGCGCGGCATTGATGCAAATCAGATCGTCCCACGGAGCGCCGTTCGCGCGCGCCCATTTCAGCACCTCCAAGTGGCCGCCTTCCACGGCTGCATAGCAAGTCTCCTTGTTCCACGGAGCGCCGTTCGCTCGCGCCCACTGCAGCACCTCCAGGTGGCCGCCTTTCGCGGCACAGGCGCAAGTGAACACGTTCCACGGGCATCCGTTCGCCCGCGCCCATTGCAGCACCTCGAGGTGGCCGCCATAAGCGGCAAGGCGGCAAGTCATCTCGTCCCACGGAGCGCCGTTCGCTCGCGCCCACTGCAGCACCTCCAGGTGGCCGCCTTCCGCGGCATAGGCGCAAGTCGACTCGTCCCACGGAGCGCCGTTCGCGCGCGCCCACTGCAACACCTCCAGGTGGCCGCCACGCGCGGCATGGGCGCAAGTCATGTAGTCCCACGGAGCGCCGTTCGCGCGTGCCCACTGCAGCACCTCCAGGTGGCCGCCTTCCGCGGCTACGGCGCAAGTCTTCTCGTTCCACCTAAACCCATCCCACGGAGCGCCGTTCGCTCGCAACCACTGCAACATCTCCAGTTGGCCGCCGGAAGCGGCTTTGTAGCAAAGGTCCGGATGTACGTCAAGTTCGCTCACGCAACCTCGTTCCTTCGCCCACTTCGCAACCTCGACGTTCCCAAACTCTGCGATGCACTCGAACGTATCCTTGTCCCACGGACACCCTCGCTCCTTCGCCCACGCCATCCTCCCTACTGACCCGACGAAGTTTCGCACCCTCGCGAGCTGTCTCCTCACCGCCGCGACGTCCCTCACGTCGCCGACGGGCGACGCGAACACAAACTCGCGCATCTTCTGGTTCACCATCGCGAGCACCGCGAGGTCGCCGTCGTCGAGCCGCGGGAGCACGTGCCTGTTGAAGACGTCGGGCGCTTCCTCGACGAAGCGTTCGAGGATCGGGACGCGCGCGGCTTCGCGTTCTTCGAGAAGGCGAACGCGCGCGAGCAGACTCGTCATCGTCATCGTCATGAACGCGGGCTCCTCGAGCTCCGAGCGCTCGCGATCACGCGCACGCCCCGCCGACGGCGACGAGCCGTCCGCGCGTCGCGCGGCGTCGGCGCGCGCGGTCGCGCTCTTCTTCAGCGCGCCGATCTCCGCCGCGAGCGCTTCGTTCTCCGCCTCGAGCGCGTCGATGCGTCTGAGCGCGTCGTCGAGACTGGCGGGAGCGCCGGCGCGAGGAGACCCGCCGGCGGTCGTCGCGCGCTCGCTATTCCTCTGTCGCGGAGGCGCCATCGCGTCGCCGTGGGGCGACGGGGGTGCCGCGTCGCCCGTTGTCACGCGAGGGCGCTCGCCAGCGGCATCGAAACCTTACATTCGTTCGTGCGAGTCGGCAGATCTCTCTCGGATTTTGTCCTCGATTTCATCGGAGCGTTGAAAGGCGCTTAGAGTCAACTTTTGAAACCATGATACGGGTGAAAAACGCGGAGTTGAACCTGAAGATGATCGAGCGGAGCAGTGCAGGGCTTTTGACGATAGACCGCTGCGGTGCAGTCGCGCCGCGATCGATGGCACTCTCGCGCGCGCGCTCGCACTCGACGCGCACACGGAGACGCACGCGCGCTCGCCGAACATGGCGGACCCGGAGGACGAACCCGAGGTGCGTCTCGCTCGATCGTCGTCGCCGTCGATCGGCCGCGCCCGCCCGCGGGTCGCGTCCATCTTTTCGTCTCGCGGCGGCGCGCGCGCCGCGAGGTTTTCCTTTCGAACGCGCGATCGACCGATCGATCGGTCGGTCGATCGCCGCGGCGCGTCGTCTGACCTGACCGCCTCCCCCTCGCCCCCTCTCGCAGGTGGACTTCGATCCGAGCCTCAAGAAGAAAAAGAAGAAGAAGGTGACCCTCGCGGACGACGCGGACGGCGGCGTCGCGGAGGCGACCGAGGAGATGGACGAGCTCGCCGTGGACGACTTCGGCGAGAAGAAAAAGAAAAAGAAGAAGGACAAGAAGGACAAGGACGGCGGCGACGACGGCGACGACGCCGGCGGCGACGACGGCGAGTTCGGGAAGAAGAAGAAAAAGAAGAAGAAGAAAGTCGACGAGGACGAGGACGACGCGGAGGGCGGCGACGGCGACGACGGCGCCGCCGCGAAGACGGGATCGGGGCTGCCCTGGGACGGGACGACGCGCGATTACCACTACGACGAGCTCCTCGGCCGCGTCTTCGGCATCTTACGCGAGAAGAACCCGGCGCTCTCGGAGAAGACGAAGACGATCATCAAACCCCCGCAAGTCCTGCGCGAAGGCACGAAGAAGACGGTGTTCGTGAACCTCATGGAGATTTGCAACGCGATGCACCGAGCGCCGGAGCACGTGATTCAGTACCTCATGGCGGAGCTCGGGACGTCGGGGACGCTGGACGGACAGAACAGATTGATCTTGAAAGGGCGGTTTCTTCCGAAGGTTTTCGAGGGCGTGTTGCGGCATTACTTCATCGATTACGTCATCTGTAACATGTGCAAGAGCGCGGACACGCTGCTCGTGAGGGAAGGAACGACGCGGTTGAGCTACTGCCGTTGCCAAGCGTGCGGCGCGAGTCGATCGCTGAGCAAGATTCAAAAAGGTTTCCAAGCCGTGTCCAGAGGCGACCGCCGGAAGCAGAGAAACGCGACGTGAACGGCGTGAACGACGACGCGAAGTCTTTTCTAATACATACCTACGACTACTACGACGACTACGCGATCTATCGCTGTCGATGCGCTATCCTATCCGACGCGCGGCGACGTCACTTGACCGCCGCCGCCGCCGCCGTTTTCTTTTTTTCTTCTTCGCCCTCGCGGTACGCCGCCGCGGACGCCGCGAACGACCCGGCCATCACCAGCGCGATCCCGAACCCTTCCGTCCACCCGATCGTCTCTCCTAAGATGAAGTACCCCGCGCCCGCGGCGTACACCGCGGACGTGTAGTGCATCGGCATGACGCTCGACGCGGACGTCAGACCCAACGCGGCGGTGACGCACAGCTGTCCTCCGAATCCGGTCAGCGTGCACGAGATCCATAAAAACATGAGGTACGCGCCGGTCGCCGTGCTTTTATGGATATGCGGCGCGGACGGGGTCGTCATCACGAGCAGCGACATCCCGACGAGGCACACCGCGTTCGTGTAGAGCATGATCGTCAGCGGGTGCTCTTTCTGGATGTTCCCAGGCGCAGCCGCGGCGAACGCCTCCGAACGCGAACGCGATTGCGAATGCGAATGCGTTCCCCCGCCGCGAGCGTTCAACCCGCCGGATAACACGCGTATGAACAGCTTCGACGCGCCGCCGAACAGCGCCTGCGCCGCACCGAATCCGACGCCCACGGCGCGCAGAGAGCGAGCGTCGGAGCCGAACAAGAACGACGGCTGGATCACGAGGAGCGCGCCGACGCCGCACACCGGAAACGCCGCCCACACGATCGCGGGCACCCTCTCTCTCAACACCGCGGCCGCGCCGATGGTCGTCACGAGCGGCGAGACGAACGACGGCACGGACGCGTCCGCGAGGGGCAGGTACGCCGCCGTCGCGAAGAAGCAGTAGATCGCGGCCATGCCGACGACGCCGCGCGCGACGAGGACGCCGCGACGGCGTCCGAGGGGATGCTCCACGGCTCTCGCGCGGAGCCCGAGCGCGCAGAGCGCGAGGCCGGCGATCGCGCGGAGGAGGAGGACGACGTCCACGGGGACGCCGGCGTCGTGCATGAGACGCACGGACAGAGCCGTGAGCGAGGCGAAGAAGACGCCGAGGAGGTAGATGGCCATGCCTCGCGCGCGCGGGGACAGAGATCCTCGCGCTTCTTCCGGGACGCCGTCGCCGTCGCCGTCGCCGTCGCCGCCGCCGCCGCCGCCGCCGCGCGTCGGCACCAGCGGCGCGGACTCCTCGTCCTCATCTCCGGACGCGTCCTCCGCGTCGCGCGCGGGGACGAGCTCGACCGACGACGGACGACGACCGTCGCCGTCGTCGCCGTCCGCGCCCATCGCGGAAGTGACGACGCGCGCTCCGGATGCCGGACTTTTTTACGAAGCTGCAGCTGTTCGGATTCCGACCAGTCGTGATGACGAGAGGTCGGCCTGTCTGTCTCCGCCGTCGCCGCCGCGCTCGTCGTGGGCAAACGGTTTCGTTCGTCGGGTACAAGGTCGAGGGCGTCGTCGCTCCGCGCGCGACGCCCTCGTGCTGCTAGTTAGTTATTTGTTACACTACGTCTTTCGTCGCGGCGCCGCGCGTCCGCCCGCCTCGCCTCGCCTCTCGCCTCACGCCTTCTCCTCCCACTTTTCTTCGTCGACCTCGCATCTACTGAACGCCTCGTTCGGGTTTTCGCCGCAGTGCCACTTGGCGTCGGGTCCGAGCGCTTTCGCGACCTCCTCGGGCACGCGCCGCCATTTTCCGCACGTGTCGCACGCGATCCACTCGTCCGCGGCGGCGGAATTCGAACCGACGCGGTGATTCGAACCGCCGCCGCCGCCGCTCTTCTTCTTGCCCTTCTCCGCCGCCGCCGCCGCGTTTTGCGCCTCCACCTCCGCCAGCATCTTCTCCCGCGCGCCCGGCGGCGGCGTCGGCCCCCACCGCACGGTCTGCATCGAAAGCTGTAACACCTCCTTCCCGCCGTCGTCGTAGTACACCTCGTGCTCGCCCGTCTCGTTGCGATACGACGCGATCGTGCCGCCGTAGAACGCGTTGTCGCTCGGCCAAAAAATTTCAATGTGCCGCCCGACGCTCCCGTCCCCCGTCTGCCCGCCGATCGTCCGCAGCCACTTCCCCATCGTGTCGCCCTGCTTATACCCGGTCGGGGTGATGAGCCGCAGCGATTGTCGCCACTTCTTCGCGGTGCCCTTCCCGCCGAGCCGTTCAAACTCCGTCGCGGGCACGGTGAACTCCGCCATGACCCCGGGCGTTGACGCCGCCCGCGGCGCGGCGTATCGAACCAGCTCCTCGCCGCGTTTGCCGCCGGGCAACAGCACGCCGCGCATGCCGCCGCAGCCGACGGGGATGGGCGGCATCGCGAACGCGATCCCGCCCTCATCGGCGGGGGGCTCGATCTTCATGTCCAGAGGGATAAACTTCGTGGGGATGTACCGCAGGAGCTGGAGGAACAGGTAGCACTTGAGCTCGGAGCCGTCGAAAAAAGTGACGTGATGTTCACCCGTCTCCGCGTCGAACGCGACGACTTCGCCGACGCGCCACGACGTCGCGCCCTTCGCGGCGAACTCCGGGGAGGACTTCTCCGTCCGCGCCGCGTCCGGCCGTAAAATCTCGAGCGTGCACCCGATCGCGGGCTTGCCCCACGCCGCGCCCTGCCGCAAGAGCCATCCGCCGATGGGCTGAGACGCGCCGCCGCCGCCGCCGTCGTCGACGACGCGCAAGTCCCGGCGCCAGTCCGCGCCGGCGAACGTCGCGACGTCGACGTACTCGACCGCGGGACCGGGCGGCGGCGGGGGCGAGGAGGGCGGGGGGGGTGCTCAAGATA
>NW_003315882.1:2015454-2080625 GCF_000151265.4 Micromonas pusilla CCMP1545 | reverse complement strand
CACCCTCGGCACCCTCGGCACCCCCCTCGGGGAGCGCCGGTTCCGGTTCCGGCGGCGGCGGCGGCGCGTCCCGACTCGATCGCGACGTCCTCCGCACCCGGCTGAAACGCGCGCGCGAGCTTCGCCGTTTTCCCGTCGCCGGACCTCGCGACGACCACCTCGGGCGGCCGCACGACCTGTATCGCCTCGAGCTCGCACTTGACGTCCTCCTCCGCGTCCCCGGGCTTAGGTTTGTTGCCTCCCTTCGCGCTGGATTTGCGCTTCTTCTTGGGCTTGGGTTTCGGCGCGTCGTCGTCGCCCGGCTCGCCGTCCGCCTTGCGCTTCTCCCCGGTCGCCGGGTCGATCGTCGTTTCCATTTCGCCGCCGGCGGCGGCGTTCGCGTCCAGGGTCTCCGGCGGCGGCGGCGCGATCGGCATCGGCGGGTCCATCAACCCGCCGCCGTCCCCGCGCGACGGCGGCGGGATCTTCGAGGGATCCGACCCCGGGTCTTGAAGGAATAGACGCGTGTCCGCGAGAAGACGCGCGTGCCGCGTGACGCGCGGATGAAACGCGCGGTTCCACGCGAGCACGTCCCTGAAGTCCATCTTGAGACACGCAGCCGCCGCGTCCACGGTCTCCGCTTCGACGCAGTAATACGTCTTGATTCCGTCTTCCACGATCGTGACGCCGGGCGGCGGGCCCGCGGGAGCCGTCGGCTCCGGCGCGTCCGGCTTGTTCATCATGCTCGGATCGAACCGCAGCCCGCGGCCAGCCTTGGTGCCCGCGCCCTTCGCCCTCGGCTTGGAGCGACCGGATTTCGAGCCGCCGCCGCCGCCGCCGCCGCCGCCGCCGCCGCCGCCGCCGCCGCCGCCGCCGCCGCCGCCGCCGCCGCCCGGCGGCTTCTCCTCCGGCGGCAACCGCTCCGGGACCCCGTCGGGCCAACGCGTGGACTGCAGGCACAGGTACAACCACTCGCGGTTCCCATCCGCGTACATCACCTCGTGCTCGCCGCTCTCGGGCTTATACGACGTCACCTCACCGGCGTAGTACGTCCCCTCCGTCGGGTGGAACACCTCCAGGGCTCTGCCGACGACGGCGTCGCGGTACGACGCGCCGATCTCGCGGAGGTACTTCCCCACGGGTAAGTTTTTGAACTCGTCGTCGTCGCCGACGAACCGAAGCGACTGGCGCCACTTCCGCGTGCTGCCGCGGCCGCCGAGGCGTTCAAACTCCGTCGCCGGCACCACGAGTTCTTTCCCCTCGGTACCTCCTTTCGGGACGTACCGCACTTGCTCGTCCCCGCGCTTGCCCCCGGGCGTGAGCGTCCCGACGAGGTCGTCCCCGCAGGAGACGGCGACGTCCCGAGCGCTCAGGACGCCGTGGTCCGCGTCCTTCTCTAGCGCCGCCGCCCTCGCCTCCGTCTCCTCGGTGTCCGGCGCGACGTCCCCGGCGTTCGGACCGAGCTTGAGCGACGCGAGGTCCACCGCCTCGGGGTGCTTCTCGTTCCTCCGCAGCGTGATCTTATCCGCGCGGTCGAGCGCGCACACGGCGAGGACAAACCCGAGCGCGTCGCCGAGCTCGGCGTGGTCCCAACGCGTCCGCGACGCGGTGATGATCTCCGGACGAGCGCGTCGAGCCATGGACACCTTGACGTTCGCCGCGGGGACGAAGGCGTCGGCGCCGGGCGCGCGACCTGACGCCGCCGCGCGGAGCGTCCGCAGGATTTCGAGCTCGAGCTCGGCCATCTGCGCGTCGGTGATCTCGCCGCCGTACGGCGCCGCCGGCGCGGAGGACGACGCCTTCGCCGTCGATCGAAAGTCGCTCGCCGTCGCGGACAGGAGATGCACCGGGATGCCCTCGGTTCTTCGAAGCAAACGCTCGGCGCGGATTTGCTCCTGCTTGGCGCGTTCCGCGTTCTCCTCCTCCTCCTCCTTGACGCGCGCCCTCGCGCGCTCCGCGGCTTTCTCGATGTTTCGCTCCAAAAACGGCCGGACGCGTTTAAACATCTCCGCCATGATCGCCTCGCGCTCCGTCGGGTCGATGTCCTTCTGCCGCAACCCTTTCAACGGTCGGCCGAGCACCATCGGCTCGTCCACGCACTCGTCGCCGAGCAGCGCGCCGTCTCGCGGCCCCTTCGCGATGCCCGCGTTTTGCGCCGCCTGCGCCGCCGCGAGCAGCTCTTCGTCGCGGCGCTTCCGCTCCGCCTCGGGGTCGACGAGCTGCTCCGTCGCGTTTGAAACCGCGTTTGAAACCGCGGTCGAAACCGGTGCCGACGCCGGTTCCGGGGTGGGCGGCCTCGGGCCGAGCCACACGCGCGTGCGCTCGAGGAGGTACGCCTTGGCGTGGAGCCCGGGAAGGTCCGGCTTGTTCCACGACAACAACTCTCCGACGTCGAGCCCGAGCTTCTCGGCGACTTCGTCGAGTTTCATGCTTCCCTTCGTGTAGTACGCGTCGACGCCGCCGAGGGTGATCGTGTCGCCGGGCTGCGGGTCCAGCTCCTCGGCCTCGTCCTCCCACGTCCGCGCCGCGCCGGCGCCGGCGCCCGCGGCCGCGGCCGCGGCAGCCGCCGCGGCGTCCTTCGGTCGTCGGCCTTTCCTCGCGTTCTTTTTCGGGCCCTCCATGCGCAACAAAAAGTGCACGAGGTCCGTGAACGTGGCGTGCGCGAGCGGCTTGGACCGCCCCGCGGTGTCCAGCGGCAAGTCGATCTCGTGGTCTCTCTCCTCGATCCACGCGTCCGTGAGCGCGACTTTCGCGCCCATCGTCCACCCGGTCGCCGCGGCTTCCTGCGTGGGTGAAGCGATCGGTCAGTCGAACGTCTTACCGGTCAAACGTTGAAAGGGAAGCGCGGGTGAAGAGTGACGACGGGAAAAGTCCTTAAGGAACGGCGCGCGCCACGCGAACGGGGTCGTATGGGAAGCAGTCTCACCTCGGCCTCGTCGCCGCCGTCCTCGAGCCTTCGCTCTTTCGCCCACTTCACGCACTCGGCGTCGCATCGAATGAAGCACGCCTGCGCGGGGTGCCTCTGTCCGAGCGCCTGGAACCGCTTACACTGCCCTATGATCTCCGCGCTGGACGGGAGGTGATCCTCGCAGAACGCGCGCGGGCAGGCTTCGCAGCGAAAGAGCATCCCTCCGACGGCGGCAGATTTCCGTCCGCACTCGTGGCACGAGTGATGCGGGCACGCCCATCTGGTCGCCTTCGCGAGCTCGTCTTGCGTGACGCCGATGCACTCCGCGTGCACGGACACGGGACACAAGTCGCAGCACACGATGTCGCCGCCGTCCCAGCACGCCTGGCACGTGTACGAGTGTCCGTAGTCCCTCCCGGCGACTTGCGCCCGCTGCTTCTTCTCCGCTTGCGGTTTTTTTCGGGACTCTCTCACGTGCACGCTCGGCTCGCCATCTTCGAGCGAGTAGTTGTTCGCTTTCAGGATCGTGTGCCCGTCGACGACCATCGTCGTCGTCTTCCGTTCCCGTTTCCCCGTGAGTATCTGCGCGTTGACCTCCGCGGCGATCTCCTTCATCGTTTGATTTTTATTCCTTTTCCCGCCCGCGGCGTTTGCGGCGTCGTCGTCGTCGCCGCCGCCGCTCGCCTTCACCGAGCTCGGCATCACGTACGTGCTGATCGGCGCCGCCGCCGCGGCGCCGCCGTCCGCCGCGAAGTCCGCGACCGTGTGCTGCACTTCGCTCTGCAACGACGCGAGCTCGCGTCGTCGCGCGTTGCCTTCGGGGGTGCGGTCCATCAAGATTTCGAGCTCGGCGTCCGTCGGCGGCTCGCCTGCGTCCTTCGCGAAGACGGCGTCAACGCCGAAGCGCAACATCCCGTACAGATCGTTGTTTTCCAGCTTGCCGAGCTCCTCCGCTTGCTTCGTGCTGCCGCGGCTGACCATCTGCTCCAAGAAGAGCTTCTTCTCCGCGCGCTGCTGCATGCGCTCTTCGACCGAGTCCGCGGTGATGAGGCGATACACGTGCACGGGTTTCTTCTGCCCGATGCGATGCACGCGCGCCATCGCTTGCGTGTCGACTTGCGGGTTCCAATCGCTGTCGAACAGGATGCACGTGTCCGCGGTCTGTAAGTTGACGCCGAGGCCGCCCGCGCGCGTGGATAAGAGAAACGCAAACATCGGTGAGTTTGGGCGGTTGAACGCCGCGATGTCCACGGATCGCTGCACGCGGTTCGTGCTGCCGTCGAGTCTCGCGTACTGAGGGTCGTTCCATACGAAGCGACGTCGGGGTGGAGTTGAAAGGCGTCAGATGGAGTTGAAAGGCGTCGAGGGCGGGGATTGAAAGCGAGGGAACCTGGGCGGAGAGAGACGACGGCAAAAGTCCTTAAGGATCGGCGTTCACCACGCGAACGCGGTCGTATGGGAACCAGTGTATAGAACGCGCCTGATACCCGCGGAGGGTTAAAAAATCGCTCAGAATGTCGAGCATGGACGTGAACTGCGAGAACAGAACGACCCTGTGACCGGCGTCTTTCAGCCGTCTCAAGATGCGATCGAGGACCGCGAGCTTCCCGGACGCTTCGACGAGCTCCTCGATCGGAACGCCGTCCTCGGGGACGTCCGTCCCCGCGAACAAGAACGGATGGTTGCAGCACTTCCGAAGCTGCATGAGGAGCGACTGAAGCTTCTTCTCGCCGCCGCCGCCGCCGCCGCCGCCGCCGCCGCCCTCGGAGGACTTCGCGCCGTCGCCGCCCCCACCGCCGCCGCCGCTGTGTTTCCTCAACATCGCCGACTCGGCCTCGTTCAGCGCGCCGCTCTCGCGCATCAACAGCCGACGGTACCAAAACGTCTGCGCGGGCGACAGCGGGCACATGATCTTCGTCTCCGTCTTCTCCGGGAGACTCACCTCCACCTCGCCTTTTATCCTCCTCAAAACGAACGGCTTCATCAAAAAGTGCGCGTGATTTAACGTCCCGGAGTCCACCTTGTGCTCTTTGCTCCCCAAGTCGAACGCCGCGTCGAACGCTTTCGCGGAGGTGAAGACGTCGGGGTGTAAAAACGCGAGAATCGCGTAGAGCTCGTGTAGATTATTCTGCACCGGCGTCCCCGTGAGTAACAGCGTGTGCTGGCGGTGTACCCTTGATAACACCCCATGTGCGGCCGTTTCTTCGATCTTCACCTTGTGCCCCTCGTCCAAGATCATCGTCCGCCAGTAGACTTTCTGCGACAACGTCAGATTAAACGTCGGGTTACACGCCATCTCGTACGTCGTCACCGCGACGTCGTACGACCCGACGTTCATGACGACCTCTTTCCTGAGTCGCTGCCGCTCGTTCTCGTCCGTGGAGTGCAGCCTCACGACGCGGAACGACGGGCACCACTTCTGGAGCTCGTCCATCCACGACGACAACACGGACAGAGGGCAAATCACCAGGTGCGGGCCTTTCACGTTTCGCATCTCGTGGAGGCACGCGAGGAACGAAATCGACTGAAGCGTCTTCCCGAGGCCCATCTCGTCCGCGAGAATGCACGAGCACCCGTCGTCGTACATCCGCGTCATCCACCGAATCCCCTCGAGCTGGTACTCTCGCAGCACGGCCTTGATCTTCTCCGGTTGGTTGTCCACGGGCGTGAGGATCTTTTCCGACGGCGCGTACGCTTCGCCGTCCGCGATGATTTTATCCCGAACTTTTTCCTCGACAAACGGCGCCAACGCCTTCATGTGGTTCTTCAGGTAGTACGCCCTCTTCTTCTTCGCGAGCTCGATCTCGCGCATCATCTCTTTGTTATGCCGCGAGTTTTCCTCGTCCGCCTCCGTCATCACTTTCGGCTTGCGCGGCCCGTACGGCTTACGCGGCTTCCCCTTCTTTTTCTCCTCGAAGACGTACGACGTTCGCATGCCAGCCTCGCGGCCCTCCTCCCGCGCGTCCTTGTCCAGCTCCTTATCGAACACCGACGGCTCCCCGTCCTCCATCGTGTACGCGTTCGATCGAAGCACGGGTTCGCCGTCGATCATGATCACGCGCGCTTTGGTTTTCCGTCCCGACCGTCGCCCGCCGCCCTCCTCCGCGACGAGCGCCTCGCGAAGGAGCTCGGGAGGTATCGCCGCGGCCACCTCCGGGTCGACCCCTCCTCGCGCCGATAACGGCTTCTCATCGGCCGTTTTATTCTTGGAGCCGCCGCCGGGACCAGGACCCGTCGCGGCGTCGCCGCCGCCGGTAGACGTCGCGGCCGTCGCGGCTTTCTTCGTCTCCGTCTTCGGCGGCGCGTTCGGGTCTTTCTTAGGGCGGCCGCGTTTCTTCTTCGGCGGAGGCTCCGGCGCCGCCGGCGCCGCCGCATCCGCGGCGGCGTCGTCCGTCTCCATCGCCTCCGGGGCTTCCGCCTTGGCGCCGGGCGCGCGCTCGGGAGGCGCGGCGGCCGGTGGGGGCGCGGCGGCGTGCGCCCGCGCGGCCGCGGCCTGCGCCATGGCCTGCGCCGCCGCCATGGCCTGAAGAGGAGGAGGCATCAACGCGCCGGGAGGAGGAAACGGCGACGACGACGGCGCGGCGAACGGCGCGGGGAACGCGCCGCCCGTCGCGCCCGCGCCCATCGCCGCCATCGCGTGCATCGCCTGCGCCATCGCGGCCGGGTTCGCGAGCGCCGCCGCGAGCGCAGCCTGGCTCTGCATCGCGGCCTGCATCGCGTGGAGCCCGCCCGCGGCGGTCGCGTGGGCGGTCGGCGCGGGCCCCGGCATCATCGCGGACGCCAGCCACCGCTGCTGCTGCTGCTGCTGCTGCTGCTGCGCCGCGAGCGCGCGCGCCGTCTGCGCGGCGGTCGCGGCGTCCATCCCGGGCGGCGGCGGCGCGGTCGGCGCGGTCGCGCCCGCGTCCGCGTTCACGTTTTGCCCTCCCGGCGGCGCGTCGCCGTCGCGCGGCGCCTCGGGCGCGTCGCCGCCGCGCGTCATCGTCGCGCGTCCCTCCGCCGCGCGTCGAGAAAGCGATCGCGCGGCCGCGTGTCGCTGTCGGCGACGCTCGCGCGCAAAAGGCCAGGGGTCGTCCGCGCCTTCGGTTCCGAGGGACGCGGGAGGTCTCTCGAGGGGCGTCGCGTTCGATCGATCGAACGGCTCGGACGCGCGCGAGGAATGAACGCGCGGGAGCGCGCGCGCGTCGGCGTCGCGTCGGCGCCGTCGGTGTGCCGCGCGCGTCGCTAGGTTTTCGCCCGCGCGTCGAAAAGCCAGGCTCTCGCGAGCCAAGCGCGGTCGGTGCACACGCGCGCGCGGATCCGCCTTTCGCGGGTGATCCCAGGGGAGATTTTTGTTCGTGCGGGCAGCGGGGGGGGTAATCGCGGGCCGTCGCAGTGTGCACCGCACGCGCGATCCGCGGGGAAGCGGCGCGCGAGAGACGGACGTCGAGACCGGCGGCGTGTTCAGGGAAACCCGCACGGAACGCGCGCAGATACCATGGCGGTGCGCGTTCGCGCGACGTCTCGCGATCTCGCGGGGCCCCGCGATTCTTTTTCTTCCCGGGACCCGCTGGCGCGCGCGTAAATTATCTATCGCGTTGTTGAATGAGGGCGCGCGCCGAGATCGCGCGCGGACGCGACCGCGCGCGACCGCCGCGCGCGTCTCCTACCGCGCCGTGCGCCTTAGACACGGGCGCGAGCCCGTCGGGCGCGCTCGAAGGCGACGGCGCGCGTCTCCGCGCGCGTCGACCCCCGTCGTCGTCCGCGTCTCGATTCGGTCGTCCGAGCCATTCGTTCGTTCGTTTTTTATCCGTCGTCCCGATCGAACGACCGATCGAATCGTCGTCTCATCCATCGTCGATCTCCCCGCCCTCCTCTCCTCGTCCCCGTCCAACAGTCGTGGGCCGACGACGACGGCGCGGAATTCCACTCCGCGCCTCCCCCGGGCGCCGGCGCGTTCAACGTCTTCGGCGCGCCGGGCGGCGTCGGCGGGTTGAACTTGAACCCGTACGCGGGCGCGATGCTGGGTCAACCGCTGGGTCAACAACCGATGATGGGCGGTCAGATGGCGCCGCCGCCCGGGATGGGCGCGTTCAACTTCGGCGGCGGCGTAGGCGGCGCCGCGCACGCCGCGCCGTCGTACTCGTTCGGGTCCTCGCCGCCGATCTTTGGAAACGCGGCGGGGACGTCGCCGACGTCGACGCGCCCCGCCAACGCGTACGAATCCATGTTCGGGCCGGTCGGCGCGACGACGACGCGACCGACGCCGCAGCCGGACGCGCCCGCCGCGAACGCCAACGCGGCCGCGGACGGACCCGGACTCGGACCCGTTGGCGGCGGCGGCGGCGTCGCGGAGTCGTCGCGGCCGCAGCGGCCGAAGATTCCAATCCCGTCGGAACCGCCGTTCACCGCGTTCGTCGGGAATTTCCCGTACGAGTGCCCGCAGGACGAAGTCGTCGGGCTGTTCGTGAACGACGGGTGCGACGTCGCGGACGTGCGGGTCGTTCGCAACCGCGACACGGACCGCCCGCGCGGGTACTTCATCGAGTTTAAGGATGTCGAGTCGCTGAAGAAGGCGCTCGTGTTCGACGCGAGGGATCTCGGCGGACGGCCGCTGCGGGTGAACGTCGCGGAAGGGAGGCCGGAGGGCCGCGGCGACCGACGCGACCGACACGGCGGGTTCGCGGATCGATACAACGAACGCGACGGCGGCGGGCGCGACCGGCGCGGGCTCGGCGAGGGTCGCAGCGGCGGCGGCTTCGCGGAGAGCTACAACCGCGGCGACCGCGGCGACGCGCGCGGCGGCGGCGGATCGTTCGGCAGACGCGAAGGCGGCGGCGGGTACCAAGAAGCGCACGGCGGCGGCCGCGATCGCCGTCGCAGCGAAGACGTCGTCGGGTCGCCGCCGGGCGGCGGCGCGAGGAACTTCACCGGCGGGGGGTACCACGCCCCGCGAGGCGGCGGCGGGCGCGAGAGCTTTGGCAGGGATCGACCCGCGCCCTCGCCGCCGGATCCGAACGCGCCGCCGCCGCCGGAGCGAAAGAAGCTGCAGCTCAAACCGCGGAGCGCGGACGCGGACAAGCTCGCCGCGGAACCCGCGACCGCGGCGCCGTCGTCGAAATCCAACCCGTTCGGCGCCGCGAAGCCCGTGGATTCCACCGCGAAGATTGCCGAGGCGGAGAAGAAGATCAAGGAGTACCACGACGAGGTCAACGCCAAGGCGGGCATCGTGAAGCTCGCGCCGGGGCAGCTCCCGGCGCCGAAGCCGATCGCGAAAGAGATCGCCGCCGGGTTTATCCCCGCGAACTCAAACTCAAACTCGAACTCGAACGCGGCCCACGGCGCCAAGCGCGAGGCGAAAGGGCCGGTGATTCACGTCCCGGAGGAGAAGACCATCGAGGCGTCGAACGTGTTTCCGCTGTTGTCCATGGACGATGACGACGGCGACGACGAGGAGGAGTGAGCGGCGAGAGCGAGAAGGAGGAAGACGACGGACGGAGAGGGCCGCGGGCGGGCGGTTTTGTACAACTACGTAAACCACGACGGGAGCGACGGGATAGGGACGTCGGTGATAAATACGATCTAAGATGCAATCAAAGCGAGTATAAATATAAAGCGACGCGCGCGACGGAGACGACTGACTACCGTCCCTCGTTCGTCTCGTCTCGACGCGACGGGAACCGACCGCTATCGCAACCGCCGTTGCGTCGGCTGCGGCTGCCCCGTCGCGGCCCTCCAACTCCTCCGCGGCACGAACCCGTCGTTCTCCACGAGCGTGTTCTCCACATTCGCGACCTTCGCGAGGTCGATCAGGATGGGAATCAGGTCCAGCAGATCGTCGTCTCGCGGGTCGTCGATGAACGAGCTCACCGGCAACGCGTTTTGCGGCTGAGGGTCGTCGCCCATACGAAGCGACGTCGGGGTGGAGATCAAAGGCGTCAGTCGGAGTTGAAAGGCGTCGAGGGCGGACGTTGAAATCGTGGGGTGGGCGGAGAGAATCGACGGCGAAAGTCCTCAAGGAAAGGCGTGCACCGCGCCGACGCGGTCGCATGGGAACCAGTGCGAGAAGAACGCGCCTGAAACGCGTACGAGTGCGGCGAGTTGTCTATGATGATCGTCTTGTGCATCGGCCTTCCCAACGACGTGAGGTCTTTCACGTAGTTCCCTTGGTACGGGTAGCAGTGCTCGCGGAACAGTCTCCACCGGATCACGTTCCCGACGTCGAGCAAGTCCAGCAGCGGGTCCGCGTATTTACTCAGAGACGCCGTGAACACGACGATCTCGTAATACTTTCCCATCTCTTCCATGAAGTAATCTACCCACGGCCGCTTCAACACGTACACGTCCGTGTTCGAGCCGTCGATCTCCACGGGGACGATGTAGTCCGCCCCCGTCACCGGCTTGAACGACGAGTGCACGAGGGTCTCGTCCAGGTCGAGGACGAGGCACGGCTTCCCTCGGTCCGACGACAGCGCCGGGCCGATGAACGGGTCGCCGACGTGGACGGCTCTCGGGCCCCCGCGCGGGGCGGCGCGCTTCGGCGGCATCAGCGCTTCTTGCTGCTGGTAGTCATTATTACGAGTGGGGGGGGGGCGGGGGCGGCGTTCGTTAGAGGGAGGTGGTGGTCGGGGCGACGTCGGAGGCGGCGGCGGGGAATTCGGATTACCACCCCTCGTGGAAAGGCGGAAATCGTTCGGAGAACTGAATGTTGTTGAATTGGGACGGAAGCGGCATCGCTCGCTCGAGGCCGCCGACCGACGCGGCGCGTGCGCGCACCTGTCTCGGCGAGTCGTCGTCGTCGCGCGGCTTCCCGCAGCAAAACAGCGCGGCGAACCAGCCGCCGCCGCCGCTCTTCTTGTCTTCCCGTCGCGCCCCCCCCGCGGCGGCGTCCGATCGCGATTGAATCCGATCGGGCCGCTTGAACGACTGCGGCTGATTATCCCTCCCGTACTTGGGCCGCTCCAGGCCGCCGGACCTGGTGACCTGCGTCATGACGCTCGCGTCGTCGCCGCCGCCGCCGCCGGACGTGGACGCCGACGCGTCGTCCTTCGTCCATCGCGTCCGCGACCCGATCCTGGTCGGAGAGCCCGGCGTGCCGCTGCCGTCGGGGACGGAATCGTCGTCCGCCACGCCTCTTCGCGTCGAGGCGTTCGCGGCGTCGACGTCGAGCGGGCGATACGCGCGCGTCGGCGTCGCGGACGCGTCGGTCATCGCGCTCGCGCGACCCCGGAGGCGTCGCGTGGACGGCGTCCGGGGATGGCGCGCCGCGTATCGGTCTCACGGGCGTCGCGCCCGCGGTTGTGGCGGCGAAGGTCGTCAAGTTGGGGCGATAGAGACTGCAATTTGTGTGTGTGTTATTTCAAGTCTCCGTGACGTGCAATTGCATTCAGTTTCGCGCGCAGCGCAGCGGTCGAGTCTCGGAGCGGATCGTCCGTCGTCGTCATCGCTCCCCGCGCCCGCCGCACGCTCGCGACCTCTCGCGATGTCGCACCGCGGCGCGAGACGCGCGCTCGCGGCCGCGCTCGCCGCGTCGATACCCGCGACCGCGCGTCCCGTCGCGGACGCCGCCGGCGCGCGCGTCGTTCGCGCGAGACGCGCGTCGACGCTCGAGACGAGCGGCGCGCGTCGTCGCCCCGAGCCATCATCATCGCGCGTCGGCGGCGTCGCGCTCGCCTCCGCGGCGGCGGCCGCCGCCGCCGCCGCCGCCGCCGCGGCCGCCGCCGCCGCCTCTCCCGCGGACTGCCGCGAGTGCGTCGCGATCGGCTCGCTGCCGTACGACGCCGCGGAGCGCGTGCAGGGATGGCTATTCGCCGCGGGCGCGAGCCTCCATCGCGTGGAGATCCGCCCGATCGACGCGGGCGCGTCGGGCGGGCACGCGGAGGACCACGGCTTCGGGCTCTTCGTGAAGAAGAACGAGGACGACGCGAAGAACGCGGAGGAGAGCGAGACTCAGAAAACGTCGAGCGCCGCCGGCGCCGCCGCTTGGCTCTTCGGCGGCGGCGCGAAGCCCGTCGTCCTCGCGTCCGTGCCGATGCGACTCGCCGTCTCCGCGGACGCCGCCGCGAATCACGACACGCCCGCGGGCGCCGTCTTCCGCGAGATGCTCGAGTCGGGGGAGATCGACGAGAGGCTCGCGGTGATGCTCCTGCTCATCGTCGAGCGTCGCCGCGGCGAGGGGTCGCCCATCAAGGCGTACGTCGACGCGCTGCCAAAGCCGGGCGAGCACAAGACGCCGCTGTTCTACGACGCGAACGAGATGAAAGCGCTGCGGGGCACCAACTTGCACCGCGCGGTGAGCGCGCAGAGGCGGCGGCTCGCGAGCGTTCTGAAGGACAGCGCGATCCCCGCGGGGAAGAAGTTGATGAGAGCGGTGGCGTCGCACGTCCCGCCCGAGGAGAGGGAGAAGAAGACGGGAGGGGGATGGTTACCCTGGTGGCTCGGGGGCGGAAACGGAAAGCGAGATTTAAGGCGTCGACGCGCGACGAAACCGTCCGCGAAGCCGATCACGATGGACGAGTTCCTCTGGGCGTACGCGACGTTCTGGTCCAGAGCGCTCGCGCTGCCGATCGGCCCGGACCCTGAAGCGTCCGGCGCGGTCGAGGCCATCGTCCCCGGGATAGACTTCGCGAACCACTCGTGCGCGAGACCCAACGCGCGGTGGGCCGTCGCGAACGCTTCGGGAAGAGAAGGCGCGACCGCGGGGGAGCCGACGGTGACGCTCGAGTGTTTGAGCGTCCCGGGGCCGGGGGAGGAGGTGTTGATATCCTACGGAGATAAACCGAACGAGGAGCTGCTCTTCGTGCACGGGTTCGCGGAGAGGGAGAACCCGCACGACGCGCTCGTGTTGCATCCGCATTGGATGAAGCACGCGGACGACGACGACGACGGCGGCGGCGGCGGCGGCGGCGGACCCGGGAAGAAGACGTTCGACGAGACGACGGCGGAGGGCCGGGCCGCCGCGGAGCTCGACGCGGAGGTCAGAGGCGCGCGGCTGACGCTGAGCCGCGTCCGCGGGATCCCGCTGCAGGTGATCCTTCCTCAACACCCGCCGCCGGGGGGGTTGAAGGATCTTCCGACGGACGTCGTGCGGACGTTGGAGGTGTGGGGGTTCACGCCGGAAGCGCTCGAGGCGGAGCTCCACGCGTCCTTCGGCGGCGCGATCGAGGGAAACGAAGAGGCGGCGAAGGCGGGGGGGGTGCGCGGCCGGCCAGACGCGGCGGCGCGGAAAACGGCCGCGATCGAGGGGTTAAAGCTCGCGCTGGAAGCGCAGAACGCGAGGATGGACGCCGCGACCGGGATGGGCGGCGGCGGCGGCGGCGGCGCGGAGACGTCGGCGCCGGCGGGGAGCCGAAAAGCCATCGCGGCGGCGGTCGCCGCGGCGAGCTCGCGGAGGGTCGACGAGGTCGTCGCCGCGGACCCGCTCGCGCCCGCGGTCGCGAGGCAGGCTGCGGTGTATCGAAGCGGCGTCGCGAGGATGACGAGGCGGTACGTGGACGAGGTGAGCAAGTGGCGATGACGCGCGACGCGCGAGTCGTATCATCTTGAAATTTCATTCTTCATGCGCTCTTACGTATTGTTCGTTCGTTCGTTCGTCGTGTCGTCCTCCTCGTGCCGCCGCTTCTTCTTCATTCCGTGTCCACCCTGCCTTCATTCCGTGTCCGCGCTGCCTTCTCGAGCTTCGGTTTCTTGCTCGGGACGGCCTCCGGGTTCTCGTTCTCGGGCTCGTCGCCGGAAGAAGAGGTGTCCTCGTCCGCCAAGTCGGGGAAGTCCGCGAAGTCGTCCTCGTAGCCCCCACCCCTCTCTCTCAAATACTCTTCAATGTTGAAGGGTTTGTGGACGATACCGTCGGGGATGCGGAACGCGATCCTGAAGCCCGGCGTGCCGGCCGCGCACCGCTCGTCGTAGAAACGCTTGCACGCGAGCTGCGCTTTCGTCGGCTCCATGACTTCGCCGCTTTTGAACGCCTTGCCGCCTTCTTTTGAGATTGCGACGTGCGTGAAAGCGACGGGGGCTTTACATTTGAAGCCGTGCTTCAGCTTCTCTTCGTCGGAAAGGAACACACGCTTGGCGTAGCACCCGGGCCACTTCGAGATCTCCGCGGCGAGAACCTTACCCGCGGTTTCGGGGAGGTGAAAGTCGATGAGAGGCTTGAACGACTCGTCCGCGTAGTGTTTGACCACGAGTTCGTCCAGTTGCTTCCCTTGCCTCTGGTAGTGCTTCACCTCGAACCTTTCTCCCGGCGCCTTGACGTACAGCGAGAATCCCCCCACGTTCCCAAAGGAATCCATCTCGAGGTTCTTTACGTAGTCCGCTCGCAACTCGGGCTTGAGGAGGTCCTCGATCGTCGGCGTGCTCGGGTCGTCGCTCGCCTCTGAGAGTTTCGAAACGAAAAGAGCTTCCGCGTCTTGCAAACTTTTAAGCGCGCCCTTGGAGAGCTTCGAACGGTCCGGGCCCGCGGGCGCCATCGGCCACGCGAGCTTCTTCGCTATGTATTGCACGCAGTGGACGTCGTACATCTCCGCGCCGGCGAAGAACGACATCTTCATGTAGTTCTTCCACTCCGGGTCGCCGGTCGGGTAGACGACGGCGGGGCGGTCTTTGTTGCGCGGCATACTTCTCACACCTGCGGTGGTTTGAAAAGCGAGCTCGAGGGGGCGTCGTTAGGACGCGCGCGAAGGGGTCGCGAGGACGATCGCGCGGCGGGAGCGGCGCGGAGGCGTGCGAGGGAAGTCGCGAGCGAGCTCGCGGGGGGCGATATCGGCGGCGAGGCGCGCCGCGCGCGTCGTGGAAGTGCCGCGCTCGCTTACAACACGACGCGGACGACGAAAAAACACTTCAAACCGAGGAAAGGACGAGGACGCGGACGCACAGCTGTGCGACCGCACTTTCGCCGCGCGCTGGACGACAGACCCGCCAGCCGCGGTCGCTCCACCTCGGCGTCGACGAGACGCGCGGACTCGCTCGCGTCCTCCTCCTCCTCCTCGCGGACCCCGCGTCGTCGTCATGTCGCAAAGAGCCGCGGCCGCGGCCGCGGACGCGGCTCGGATCCGCGGCACGCTCGCGGCGATGGAATCGCGCGCGGAATTCCGCTCCAACCTGCCGTACTACGCCCTCGCCGCGCTCGGGGCGACGACCGCGGGCGTCGGATACGTCACCGGGTTCGAGCGCACGAGGAAAGCCGTCGGCGAGCAGATGGCGCTCGCGGAGGCGGAGGCGGGAGGGACGATGACGCCGGGGAACGCGTGGGTCTTGCGAGCGATGGGCGTCCTCCTCGGCTCGACCGTGGGCGCGAACGTCGGGCAGTCGTACGCGGTCCGACGCGGCGCGATCGCTGGCGCGGGGACCTTCGCGCTCTTCGGCCTCTTCGCCGCGGAGCCGAGCGCGATCTACGCGCCGTACGCGGGGAGCGTGCTGTTGAACGGAGGGAGCGCGGCGTGGAACGATCTCGGCGCCGCGGCGTGTCGGGCGTTTCGAGGACCCTCCAAGGCGGAGGAGGAACCGGAGAAGGCGAAGAGAGAGCGCCGGGGGTGGAGGTTCTGGAGGAAGAAACCCGTCGACGGCGACGGCGGCGGGAAATAGGTAGTGTAGGAGGAGGAGGAAGCTCGCGGACCGGAAGACGAGTTACGTAGAGCATCCATCATCAGTCGCGAAATACTGATCATCATTCTAGACTCGCCGAGGCGATCGCTTCTTCGCCCTCCTTATTCGCGTTCAGCGGACGGTTAAACCGCGCCGGGCGCTCGCCCTGCTGCCGCGCCGGCAGCGCCGCCTCGAGCGCGTCCGTCCACTCCTTCCCCGCGTACTTCTCGCACAGAACTTTCAGCGCGGTGTCGATGTTTAAGATTTGCGACGTGCACCGAGGCAGGTGCTCGCGAATCGGCAGCCGCGCCGTCCGCATCCCGGCCGCGCGCGCGCGCGGGAGACTCGTCGCCGTGCCCCTCGCCGCGAGGTCCACGATCCCGCCGATGACATACACCGTGTCCGCGTCCACGTCCTCTAGGACGTCCTCCGCGTCGGGGGACAGGTACACGAGATCAGTACCCGCCGACGCCGACGACGCCGACGCCGACGAGAAAATGTCCTCGACTTTCCTCGCGTCTCTCCGGACGCCGACCCATCGCTCCGCGTTGAAGTGCTCGACCGCGTGCGCGCCCACGGTGCCGTCCCAGCTCGCGAACGTGAGGTCCACCGTGACGTCCATCGCCTTGTTGGTCTTGCGCGTCACGCCCAGACACTCCGAGAGCTGCTTCGCGACTGAGGGCCATTCCATACAAAGCGATGGCGGGGTGGAGTTCAAAGGCGTCAGATGGGGTTCAAAGGCGTCGCGGTCGGGGATTGAAAGCGAGGGGTGTGCGGAGAGACGCGCCGGGCAAAGTCCTTAAGGAACGACGTTCACCACGCCAACGCGGTCGTATGGGGACCAGTGTATAGAACGCACCTGAACGTATCGCACGTTGCGAATCTTGCTCGTACGACGCGTCGATCGCGACCCGCAGCGGCGGTCTCGGCGTTCCGCCGCTCGCGGCCGCGCACTCCTCCTCCTCCTCCGCTTCCGCCACCCAATCCGGCGTCGCCGCGTGCACGTACCCGTCCTCCGCCTTCGCGCGCGCCGCCTCGCGCGCGCTGAACGCCGTCGACGGCGTCGGGACGACGCCCCCCGCGCCCGCCGCCACCGTCATGAACGTCCGCCCTCGCCGGCACAGCGCGATTTCGACGACGCCCTCGTACCCCACCTCGCGCATCGCCGCCGCGATCGGTACGCCGGATAAGAAGACGTGCCGCGGCGCGTGGTCTCTCAGCGCGCGCAGTAACGGCGCGTACTCGTCGTCCGTCGCGCCGCCGCGTTTGCCGCCGCCGGGGCCGCCGCCGACGGCGACTTGCCGTCCGAACGGGAGGTTGCTCACGATCGCGGCGACGCGCGCGTCCTCGCGTCCGGTCGTGGCCTTGACCGTCGCGGCCCAGTCCGTGGGCGCGGTCGCGTCGTTTTCGAGGACCACGGGCGGCGGCGAGAGCAAACCGGTCGTCGCGTCGAGCGTTCGTTTTCCGCCTCTCCCCTCGTTCGCCGCCGGGGCGTCCGCGTCGTCGTCGATAGCGAGAAGCGACGCGTGCAGCGCGGGCATGTGCGGCCGGAACGACGCGATGTTCCCTCGCGCGTTGCTCGCGTTGAGCGCGATGAGCTCGCCGCCGACGGCGCGGTGCCCGCGCGCCCATGCGGCGTGTAAGATGGTCCCGCCGCCGCAGCACGGGTCGATGACGACGTCCGCGTCGCCGCCGCCGCCGCCGCCGCCGCGCGTCATCATCGCCACGTTCACCGCCGCCGCGGCGATCTCCTGCCGTAACCCGGCGCTGTAGTTGTTCGGCTTCCGATTCCAGTCGCACTTCGCGAGCGGCCGCGGAGGCGCGAACGTCGCGAGACCGAAGACGTACCCGCGACTCGTCTCCGCGAGAACGAATCGCAGGGTCCGCCGCGCCGCGTCCGTCGCCTCCGCGGTCGTCGGATCGTCGAACCGCGCGTACATCCCGTGCTCGAACCCGCCGCCCCAGGTTTTCATCGTCTCGTGCAGCGCGTCGGTTAGCGTCTGCGACGAGACGCGGTCGCGCGAAGCGCGCCGCGCGACGCAATCGTAATGGAGAGCCACGGGGATCGAGCCGGGGAGATCGATCGCGACGGGAAGCGCGTCCACCGCCGCGAGCACGTCGTCCGCGTCCTCGCCGCACGCGAGCGGGCACAGCACCGCGCGCGTTCCCGCCATTCGCGTCAGCGTCGACGGCGGGAGCGGGGCCGGGAGCGCGAACAGCCCGGTGGTCAGCGCGCGCGAGCCCGGAGACGCGACGGCGACTTCCAGCGCGAAGGCGTTGTAGAGCGATTCGTTCTTGTGCGACAGGAGCAGCCGCCAGCCGGAGGCGTCGGAGGAGGCGTCGGAGGAGGAGGAGGAGGAGGAGGAGGAGGAGGAGGCGTCGCCGCGGTCGCGGAGCATCGCTTCGATCTGCAGCCTGACCGCGTCGCGCGGCGTCCCCGCGCCGTCGCGCCATCGCGCGCACAGATCGCCGAGGTCGTCGTGCCCGCCGTCGTCCGCCTCGGAGGAGGACGCGAGCGGATGCGCGGACGTGGACGGCGTCGGCGGGAACCGCCCAGACTTGGACGCCTTGGACGCGCGCAGTGGCCAGCTCGGGGCGCGGATCGGCGGGGGACGTCGCGACGACGGCGTCGACGGCGACGGCGACGGCGCGAGCGAGGGAGAGACGGCGCGCGTCGTCGTCGTCGTCGTCGTCGACGAAATCGAGATCGTCGTCCGTCGACCTCGACGACGGACCCGCGGCGACGTCGTCAGCGCGCGTCCCGCCGCCGCCGCCGCCGCCGCGCTCGCGCCGTCCATGACGCGCGAGACGACGCCCACGGCGGCGGCGAACGCCCTTCTGAGATGACCGGGCGTGGTGCGCGGAGGACTGAGATGCCGCGGAGGACTGCGCGGGTCCTCTCCGGGAATTTGCTTTTTCCGAGACCAGCAGATTCAACGCGCAGCGAGACGCCGCCTCCACAGAACGGGGCGCATACGCTCCCGACCGCCGCGCGGCGCGTCGAGACGAGATGACGACGTCGTAGATGCATCGCCTCGACGCGCACCTCGCGCGCCTCGCGCGCTCCGCCCCGCGCGCGACCGCGGTCGTGCTCGTGAACGACGAGACGGCGTCGGAGACGACGACGCGCCTCACGTGGACGGAGCTGGATGGCGTCGTCGACGCGCTCGCGGCGCGTCTTCGCGCGAGCTGGAGGACGTCGAACGACGACGACGACGACGACGACGACGACGCGCCCGCGCGCGTCGTCTCGCTGTGCCGCGACGGCGTCGCTGCGGTCGTCGCGCTGCTCGCGTCCTCGCGCGCGCGTCGCAGCGTCGTCCCGCTCGACGCGGAGGCGTGGCCGCGCGCGAGGATCCGAGAAGCCGCGCGCGTCGTCGGATGCCTCGGACGCGACGACGACGACGACGCGAGGACGACGCCCACGGTGCTGTGCGCGACGCGCGAGGAGATCCCGCGCGCGATGGAGATATTCGGCGCGCGCGCGGACGTCGTCGTCGTGAGCGACGTCCGCGAAGACCGCGCCGCCGCGACGGCGGACGCCGAACCCGCCGCCGCCGACGACGCCGCCGACGCGGAGCTCTACGTCGCGTTCACGTCCGGCACCACCGGCGGCGGCGTCAAAGCCCTCCCCGGGTCGCACCGCCGCCTCCTCGCGTACGCGGCGCGCAAGGCGTCCGTCGAGCGCGTTCGCCACGACTCGCGCGTGTGCCTCGCGTCCAACGCGACGTTCGACGTCCACGCCGGGGACGTCGCCGCCGCGTTGATCGCCGGCGCCGCCGTCGTCGTCGCGTCCCGGGGGCTCTTTCAGCGCGATTTTGCGCGGGTGTTGATCGCGGGGGCGGTCACGCACGTGTGCTGCACGCCGACGTTGTTTTCCATGGCGTCGTTGAGAGCGAAAGAGGCGCCCGCGTTGGAGGTGATCACGCTCGCGGGAGAGAAGATGACGGCGGAGACGATCGAGGCGCGTTCTATACACTGGTCCCCATACGACCGCGTTGGCGTGGTGAACGCCGATCCTTAAGGACTTTGCCCGGCGCGTCTCTCCGCCCACACCTCGCTTTCAATCCCCGCCCGCGTTGCCTTTCAACTCCAACTGACGCCTATGAACTCCACCCCGACAATCGCTTGTATGGAACGACCCTGAGACGTGGGCCGCGGAGGGCTCCGGCGCGACGCTGTACAACGCCTACGGCGCCACGGAGACGACGGTGTTGCAGACGTACGCGAGGATGGAATCGGTGCAGTCGAGACGGTTAGTGTCTTCAAAACGGTCGAGGAATGACGGTTACGATGAACCGTCGCGCGCGGGGAAGGCGTACGACGGCGACGGCTTCGCGTTCGTTCGCGTCGCGAAAAGCTTTCGCGACGACGGCGCCGTCGCGGAATTCGCGGATCCCGGCGACGCGAACACGGGGGAAATCGTCATCGGCGGCGCGTGCGTGTGCGAGGGATACCTCAACGACGCCGCGTTGACCTCGAAAACGTTCGTGGACTCGCCGTTAGGGAGGGTCTATCGCAGCGGCGACGTCGGGTTCGTACACGTGGCGTCCGGGGACTTGATCCTTCTCGGGCGGATCGATCGAAGGGTGAAAATACGCGGGAACCGCGTCGAGCTCGACGACATCGAGGCGGCGCTTAAAAACTGCGCGCTCGTCGCGGACGCGGCGATAGCGTTCGACGCGACCGCGCAGGTCATCACCGCGCACGCGCGCGTGAAGGCGCCGACGTTCGACGCGACGACGGAAGCGTGGATGTACGCCGCCGCGTGCGAATTTCACTGCCGGTCGACGCTTCCGAAGCACGCGACGCCGAGTAATTTCGTGTTCATAACGCACGACAACTGGCCGTTAACATCCAGTGGGAAGGTAGACAGGGTGACTCTGGACTCGTGGTTACGCCAAGGTAAAACGCGCGTGTTCAGACCAGACGCGGTCACCCCGGAGCGGGGACTAGAATCGATCGTCGCGCGCGCGTGGTCGGCGGCGCTCGGCGTCGACGCCGCCGCGATCGGCGCGCTCGACTCGATCGATCAGGTGCGTTCTATACACTGGTCCCCATACGACCGCGTTGGCGTGGTGAACGTCGTTCCTTAAGGACTTTTCCCGGCGCATCTCTCCGCCCACACCTCGCTTTCAATTCCCGTCCTCGACGCCTTTCAACTCCAACTGACGCCAATGAACTCCACCCCGACATCGCTTTGTATGGAACGACCCTCAGCTCGGCGGAAGCTCGCTGAACGTCCTCGCGGTGTCCAGGGCGTTAGCGTCGAACGATCGGCTCAGCGGCGGCGGCGAGAGAGGCGGCGTGGTCGGTCGCGGGTCCGGGTCCGGGTCGGTCGGTCTGCGAGACGGCGAAGCCGCGGCGTTGCTTCGCGCGGACGACGAGCCCGCGGCGTGCGCGTTTGGCGCGGCGGACGGACCGTTCGCGCCGTGCGAGATCTTCGCGCGCCCGGTGTTGAGGGACTACGCGACGTACCTGCGCGAGAACGGCGTGGACGTCGTCGCGGACGATGACGACGAAGAAGAAGAAGAAGAAGAAGAAGAAGACAGTATAACGCCCAACGTGCGAGCGTTTTCGCGGTCCGCGGCGTCGTCCAACGAGCGTCGGTGCATGCTCGCCGCGTGCGGCCTCGGCGCGCTTCACGTCGTCGACGCGCTGTTGCGCTCCGGGATGCCGCCGCTCGGGTCGCACCTTCGCGCGGCCGCCGCGTCGCTCGCGCCGACCGCGGCGGCGGTCGTCGACGCTCTGCTGGCCGCGGACGCGGGCGGGGGGTACGATCGTCCGACGCCGATTGAAGACATCGTTCACGACGCGTCCGACGCGGGGACGCTCGCGACGCACCTCGCCGCCGCGCGCGGGTGCGCGAATGCGCTCGCGTCGCTTCTCGCCGCGGGCGCGCGCGCCGGCGCGAGGGACGCGGACAAGCAAACGATCTTGCACCTCGCAGTGAGGAGCGGCGATCTCGAGACGACGCGCGTCGCCGCCGCCGCGTGCGCGTCGTTGAAGCCGCGGAAGGGCGGGATCGAGGCGTGGGACCGATGGAAACGACGCCCGCGGCGTGGGCGTTACTATTAGGCGATGCCGACGCGCTCGCGGTGCTGCGCGACGCGGGAGCGGACCTCACGAGGACCGAGCGCGAGGTCTCAGAGTCGACGAACGACGAGATGCCGCCGCCGCCGCCGCCGACGACGACGACGACGGCGGAACCCGGGACGCTGAGTCGTCGAAGCGAAGTGCAGCTGAACCAGCGCCCGGCGAGGAAGTCGCGAGCGCCGATCTCGGTCATGCGAGCGCTCGCGAGAAAACTCAGCGAGGGGCTGGATGTGGGCTCGAGCGACGACGACAAAAGTGGAGATGCGAACCGTCGCGGCGAGAGAATGCGAACGGACGCCGCCGAGCGCCTTGAGGCGGTCGCGGCGTTGCGCGCGCTCGCGTGCGCCAACGCGGCGAACCGCGAAAACGCTCGCGCGTTGGGCGTCATACCGTCCCTGTGCGAGATCGCGCGGCGCGAGCACTGCGTCGAAGCCATCGGCGCGCTTCGGAACCTCGCGCACAACAGCGAGGCGAACGCGAGCGAGGCGGGCGCGTGCGGAGCGATAGGCGCGCTCGCGGAGATCATCCGCCGGCGTACAGCTGACGCGCGCGCGGGCGGCGGCGCCGACGCGTCGACGTCTTCTTCGCGCTTCCCGCTCGCCGGGGAGGACAGGCGGGTCGTCTTCGCCGCCGCGAGCGCGCTGACGTCGCTGACGGTCAAGCACCCGGAGAACGCGGCGCGGTTGGAGAGCGAGAAGGACGTGAGGGAGATCATCGAGAAGGTCATCGGCGAAGGCGCGGGGGAAGGGGAGGAGGAATAACCGTGCTTTTTTGTCTCAGCATGGAAATGGTAGAATAGATACTGTAGACCACGAATTTCATTCGACGTCGCGCGCGCCGCCGTCGACGCGAACGCGCGATGGCGCCCTCGAACACGACGCCGTGGTGGGAGAGGAAGAACGCGGACGCGCAGAGCCGCGACGGCGGCGGCGACGCGTGTTCCATCCGCAGCTCGGAGACGGTGCGCGGCGCGCGGCGAGATAGATCCCCGCGCGGGATCCCTCCCTCGTCTATTTCCTCCGCTCGCTCCCTCGGTCGTCCTCTCGACGCGCGACCGACCCCGCTCGCTCCCCGTCGCCCCCTCATCCCGCGACCGCAGTACTCGTGCCGAACCGCGCCGGACGATAACGGCATCATGCGACGCAAGTGCGAGCGCATCGTGAAGAAGTTCAGGATGTGCCCGGGACGGTGCGTCCGGACGTAGCCCCCGCCAGATCCCTTCGTCGCTCTTCGTCAATCGACCGCGACGCGTTCGTCTCGTCGTCGTTCCGATCGCTCACGCGCACGCGGGCTTCGTTTCCTACCCGCCCTGACGCTTCCATCCCGCCCGCGTCGCGCCGCAGAGCCCCGGAGGAGATCGAAAACTCGCGCGAGGAGACGGAGGAAGACCCCAAAGGCGGGCTCTTCGGCGGCGGGTGGTCCACGTCCAGGGAATGGAGTTCCGAGACGCGCGGGGGCGGCGCAGGAGGACCGACGCCGGAGCTGCCGTTTCCGTTCAGCCTGTTCTTCGAGCTCGACGACGACTCGAGCAGACCGAACGCGGAAGAAGAAGCGCGTCGGCGTCGCGGCGGCGGCGACGCGCGCGAGGACCTTCTGAGAAAGAATCTCGACGAGCTCGGGGAGGAGTTGGCGCGTCGTGGGCGGAGGCGAGGGGATCCGCCGCCGCCGCGGGAATCGGGGTCGCGGAGTTTTCTCGGAGACAGGGAGTTCCGGGACAGGCACGACGAGCGCACGCTGCTGGACTATCTCCTCGGGACGAAGCCCTCGAAGCGCTCGGAGCGCCAGCCGAGCTACGACGACGCGAAGCGCGGCTCGAGAGAGGCGTAGGCGCGGGCGCGGGCGGATACGCGAACTAGCTAGCTCTATCGCCGTTTCACGCGCGCGCTTCGACGCTTCTACTGTACGCTTCCTATGATCGTCCCTCTCCCTCGCGACCCTCCGTCCCCGACTCCGCCGCCGCCGCCGCGCGTATCAACGCCGCCGCGGCGTCGTCCGTCATGTACTCGCACGCGCCGTCGACGTCCTCGATCAACACCGCGGACATGTCCGACAGCACCGTCGCGCGCTCCTCCGCCTCCGCCCGCTCTCTCCCGCCCCCGCCGCGGAGGACGCCGAGGCTCCGCGTGGTCCCGTCCGCGACGGCTTTCGAAACGGCTTTCACGTGACCGTTCACCGTGCTCACGCCCTGATGTATCCCGTCGGAGATGATCATGACGCTCGTGACGACGCCGTCGTGGACGTCTTTCACCCCGGAAGACGCCGCGTTGGCGACGTGCGTCGCGCCGAGGGACACCGCGCCGACGCCGAGCGCGACGGCGTCGACGCCGGCGACGACGCCCTCCTGGACGACGCCCCACGCGCGGCTGGCGTCGTTTTTCTTCGCGACGCCGCCCGCGGAAGCGTCACTAGTTGTTGTACTGACGAGAGAAGGTTCAGGTTCAGGTTCTCCTCCGAAGAGTCCGCGCAGGCGGCGTCGCCACGCGTCCGGGTCCGCGCCCGCCGCCGCCGCCGCGAAAGCCGCGTCCTCGGCTTCGCGATCCGCGCGTCCGTCCTCCTCCGCGCCCTGGTGCGCCCCCGTCGCGGCGACGACGAGGACTCCCGGCGGCGGGAGCTCGCGCAGACGCGCGGTCGCGGCGTCGCAGACCCACCCGCCGTCGCCCATCGCGAGCCGCGCGTGGAAGCGCACGAGCGCCGCCGCCCACGCGCCGCCGTCGCGCCAGCGTCGCAGCAGCGCGTTCGCGCGCACGTCCATCGACTCAATACGCGCGCGTCTCTCGTCCGCGTCCATCTCCCCGGGGTGACGGAGGGACTCCTCGCGGACGGCGTCGAGCGTCTCCGCGACCCAACGCGCGACGACGACCGCGTCGGAGGAGGCGGAGGCGTCGCGCGTTGGGTTGGACGACGACGACGACGACGACGACGACGACGACGACGACGCGCGCTCCACCGCCGAGGAGATCGATCTGGCGAGGCTTCCCGAGATGTGTTGGCACGGCACGCGCGAGGGCTCGCGCTCGCCGTCGTCTTCCGCCGCCGCGCCGGCGTCGTCGCCCGACGGAGACGCGCCGTCGTCGGGCATGTCGTTTTCGACGACGACGGCGGCGGCGACGACGCGCGTCGGACGACGTCGGGAGCGCGGTCGCGACAGCGAGAGGACCGGCCTCTGCCTCTGCTGGATATTTCTTTCCCGGTCAAACCAGCCAGCGCACTTCGCGCGGGAATGAACTGAATCATCCCGTTCCGGCCCGTCCTCACACGTCGCCGCGCCGTCTTCAGGCCGACGCGCACGATGCCCGAGGAACCCCCAGTCGACGGTGCGCTTCCCCGCGCGACGGACGCGCTCGATCGACGCCTCGCGACGACGCGACGCCCTCCCCGCTCGCGTCCGTCTCGTCTCCCCCGTCCCGGCCCCCGTCCCCGTCGATTCTCTCTGACCGTTCGCTTCGCCGTCGTCGCTCGCTCGTGCGCAGCCGAGGTGGAAGGCGAGGAGGCCGCCGCGCCGGAGCCGGAGCCGGTGCCCGCGTCCGAGGACGCCGGGTACGACAACCCGGAGGCCGCGGCCGCGGCGCAGGAGGCTGCGCTCGCGACGCAGAACAAGCTCGACGTCCAGGCGCTGCCGATCCGGCAGTACCTCGAGCAGGCGGTGGTCCCGATTTTGCTCCAAGGGATGCAGGCGCTCGTGAAGGAGCGCCCGGGGAACCCGGTGGAGTATCTGGCGGCGTACCTTCTGAAGAATAACCCGCAGGGGCCGTCGAACCCGCCGCCGGAGAAGGCGCTCGCGAACCCGCCGCCGCCGGAGGCGGAGGCGTCCAAGTAGAGCGGCGGGGACGCGCGGTTCGGGTACTGAATGTATTTTTCTACGTAGGAGATCGCTTTCGTTACACGGTCGGAATGAATCGTCACGACGTCCCGTCGCCGCCGCCGCCGCCGCCGCCGTTCGCTATCCGCGGCGGCACCGCCCCGTACCCCGCCGCCCTCGCCATCAAATCCACCGCCCGCTGATCCAGCAGCTGCTGCCCCGCGACGCCGCGGTCGTACGGCTGAGCCATCTCGCGCATGAACGTTCGCGCCACGTGCACCGCCATGTCCGTGCTCAAGTTCAGACGCTCCTCTTTCAAGTGCGTCGTGATCCACCCCGGGAGCTTCCCGCGCTTGTCGTGCGAGTTGTACCGCTTGTCCGCGAAGACCATGAGGCCGTAGTCCGCTTTCGAGCGGATGACGCGGCCGACGCACTGCGCGGCTTGTCGCACCGCGTCGAACGCGAGAAAGTCCGCCTCTTTGATTTGAAACGTCTCTCGCAAGTACTCCAACCGCGCGCGTAAGATGCGCGAGAGCGTGTACTGGTACGGCACGCCGTACATGATGACCGCCCTGCCGTAGTGCCTGTCGAAATCGATGCCTTCCGCGACCTTGCCGCGCGCGACGGACAAGAAAACGGCTCCGCGGCCGCAGTTACACGCGCGTCGGTAGTTATCCAACGCCAGAGACGTCTCCACGACGTCTTGGGTCTCGATGAACACGAGCTTGTGCTGCATGACATTCTGTAACACCCCAGTCTCGTGCCACTTGCTCACGATCTGCTCCATGTACGAGTACGACACGAAGAACGCGACGAGGCCGTCCGGGACGCTCGCGGCCATGTCGATGAGAATCCGCCCGTAGTTTTGAATCACCCCCGGATCGTCGCGCATGTCAAACTTGGTGCTCACCGCCTGCTGGTCCGCGCCTCTGGTGATCACGATCGGACACAGGCAGTCCCGGGTCAGCGTCATCGGCAGCGATATGCACGCGACCGGGTTGAAGGACAGAAGCTTGGGGTACAAGTCGATAGGGGACAGCGTCCCGGAGGTGATGAACACGTTGTCGAAGCGTTCAAAGACGGGCGCGATGGCGAGCGACGCGTCGAGGCACGACAGCTGCAGCACCGGATCCGGAATGTTCGGATACCGCTCGTCGTACGGCTCCAAGATGAGCGCGAAGCCCTTCTCGTACGTCCCCACGAGCGTGCCAAAGTCCGCGACGAGCGACACGGCGTTGAACTCCTCCGTGTCCACGATCTCGAGCGTCTTCAAGAGCGACGTCAGACGGTCGTGGCAAAACTTCAACGTCTTGCCGTCGATCGCCGCCGTCTGCGACAGGTGCGCCAAGAACGCCATCGGCGTCTCCTGCTCCACCTGCGTCGCTTTAAGCCGTTGTTTCAGGTACTCCACGAGCCGTCGCATGAACGCGACGAAGTGCTCCGCCCTGCGAATGTTTCCCGGCACCGCCTCGCGTAAGATGTCCGCGGGGATCACCGGATTCGCGATGGCGTCCTCGCCGCCCCCTCGCGGTAACACCCCTTGATTCGCCAGCCCGTTCACGAGCGCGTCGTACTCCGCGCGCAGCCTTCGCTCGTCCGTCTGCTTCGCGCGCTCGATCTTCGCGGACAGCGCGGTGATGTTCCGTCCCGCGACGTCCAACGTCTGCTGCCGCAAGTTCACCGACAGCGCCTCGATGCACACGTTGTCGATGTTGTGCGCCTCGTCGAACACCACGACGCACTCCTTCTCGAGCTCCCTGCTCACCAGGCTGCTCACCTTGGGATCGAGCAAGTACTGATAGTTGTACACGATGACGTTGCTGCACTTGATCATGTGCCGCGCGGTGAAGTACGGGCACCAGCCTTTCGTTCTTCCGAATTGCCGCAGATCCGCGAGGGTGTACACCCCCGGGGGAAGCACCGCGTCCGGGCCCTCCCTCTCGTAGTCCTCGAAGAACTGGCACAGCTCCGTCGTCGGCTCCTCCCCGCTCGCGAGCGCGCTGTTATGTTTCTCGCGGACCCACGACGCGGTGAGCTGCCGGCACCGCGCGTCGACGGACTCCCTCGAGCCCTCCTCCGCGACTCTCGGGTGCACGCACATGTTTTTCCTCGAGCTCAGCCCCAACGCTAACATCGCCGCGGCCTCGCCGACGTGTTTCTCTCGGTACGCCTGCAGCACCCTCAGCTCCGCGAGGACTTTCTCCATCTCCGGCACCGTGCGCGTGCAGTAGATGAGCTTCCCGCACTCCGGGTGCGCGAGCTGATAGGACGTGATCAGCGCGAGGCACGTGATCGTCTTCCCCGTGCCCGTGGGCATCTCCAAGCATCCGTGCCCTTTCGCGTCCAGCCCGCGCTTGAGCTCTTGCATGTACTTGTACTGCTCCGGGTAGAGGTACTCGTACGGGAAGTACACGGTCAGGCCCTCGAGGTTGAAGATCATGGCGACGGCGGGTGGGAGGGGTCGGCGGGGATTCGATTCGTCGCCGCCGCGCTGACGACGAGAGAGGGGCGGATTAATTAATAATAATCACTCGGCACCGGCGATCGGATCTGACGACGACGGACCGCGCCGCGGCGAGAGCGTCCAGTCGCGGCGGCGCGACCCCCGCGCCTCGCGTCTCGCCGACGGCGGGGAAGTCGCGCTCGCCCTCGAACGGCGACGCGCGGGTTCCTCTCGCCGCGACGGACGTCGCGCGGCCGCGAGTGACGACCACCGCACCGCCGGCGAAATTCCAGTCGCAGCGGTCGGCGTCGGCGTCGCCGACGACGCGTCGCGTCGACCGAGAGATTGCGCGCGAAACAGCCTGCCACTTCAGCCGGCGCGGCGCGACGACGGCGATGGCTCGCACGACGCGAGCGTCCGCGAAGCCGCCCGCGGCGAAGCGCGCGAAGACGAAGACGGAGAGCCCGTGGGAGGACGTCGTCAAGCCGGAGAAGAACGACGCGAAGACCGAGGCGGCGTCGCCGTCCGTCGTCGACGTTCGCGATGGACGCGCGATCGTGGTCGCGGACGCGACGACGACGTCACCACCCTCGAGCGGCGCTTCGCCGTACCCGACGCTGTCGCGCCCCACGCCGGAAGAATGCTGGGCCGCGCGCGACGCGCTCGCGCACCTCCACGCGGAGTACTACCGCGACTTCCTCCGCCGAACGAGCTTGGGGGCGGTCGGACCGGGCGCGGACCGCGGCGTCCCGGCGCTTCCCGCCACGCCGGCGATCGGAGGAGGAGGCGACGCGAACGCCGCGGCCGTCGCGGCCGTCGCCGCCGTCGCCGCCGCCGGCGACGCGGACGACGCGGCGCATCACCCGAAGTGCGTCCTGGACTCGCTCGTCGGGACCATCCTGTCCCAGAACACGACGGACGTGAACAGCGCGCGCGCGTTCGCGCGCCTCGCCGCGACGTTCGCGCCGTCGAGGGACGGACGCGGGCGTCTCAACTTTTGGGAGACGATTCGCGCGGCGCCGTCGGCGGAGGTGGAGGCGGCGATAAAGTGCGGCGGCCTCGCGGAGATCAAGACGTCGCGGATCAAGGTCATCCTGAACACGCTCGTCGAAGAGCGCGGCGCGCCGTGCATGGAGTACCTCAGGGACATGTCCGACGACGACGTCAAGTCGGAGCTGTCGCGTTTTAAGGGCGTCGGCCCGAAGACGATCGCGTGCGTGCTCGTGTTTTGCCTCAGGCGCGTCCTCGGAGCATCATCACACTGGTCCCCGTACGACCGCGTTCGCGTTGTGAACTTCATCCCTTAAGGACTTTCTCTCCCGGCGTGGCGTTCGTCTCTCTCCGCCCAGCTCCCGGTTTCAACGCCCGACCTCGACGCCTTTCGATTCCGCTTCCGACGCCTTTCGACTCGCGGACCCTGAACCCTCAAAAACAGACGCGCCGAGTTCCCGGTGGACGCGCACGTGTGGAAGATCGCCATGGCGTTAGGGTGGGTCCCGAAGTCCGCGAGTCGGGACGCCGCGTACGAGCACCTGAACCGCCGCGTCCCGGACGCGTGTAAGCTCGACCTGCACGTGCTGTTGGTAGAGCACGGCAAGGCGTACAAAAACGACGTCGGCTGGCTCCGGAGCGCCGTCCGAGAGCAGCTCGAGAGCGGCGGGACGCGGTGGTTGGAGTCCTTGGAGACGGCGGGGGGCGTGAAGGCGATCGCGGATTCGCACTTTCGCGCGAAGTCTCTCTCGGGCGGCGTGTGCGGTGGGTAGGCAATCTCGTCGCGATGTGTTCGATGTACAGGTAGTCGTTTATCATACGCGCGCTGAAGGGCGGCGTCTTGCCGCCTCCCCGCCCTGTGCGTGCCTCCTCGAAAACGCCAACGACGTCCGGTAACAACGTAAACGGCCCGCATCACTCTCGCGCGCGCGCCGCACGCGCGACACGTCGTCGTCATGATGGCCATCGCGGGCGCGATGGCGAGGCCGACGCCTCGCGCGTCGACGCGCGCGCGCGCCGGGGAGAAGGACCCGATCGTGTGGATCCCCGCGCGATCCGATCGCGCGGTCCGTCGACCCCCCGTCTCCCGAGCGCGCGTCGCTGTCGATCGCGCGTCGGGCGCTCCGCGTTCGCCGGCGCGTCTCCGCGCGCGCGCGCGTCCGCGTCGCGACGGCGCGCTCCACCGATTGGCGTCCACCGCGGACAGGGTATCGTCCTCCTCCGCGGCGTCGCCGAACGACGACGCCGCGGCGATCGAGCCGCCGTCGCCGTCGCCGTCGCCGTCGCCGCCCGCGAAGAAGAAGCGCGCGTTCATCCCCGCGCTCGACTCGACGCGATTTTTTCTCATCACCTACATCGCCGTCGGCCACTTCATCGCGTGCTGCACGAAAGACCCGCTCACGCTCCGGATGTTATCGCAAGTCAACGTCGTCGTCGGCGCGTTCTTCGTGATCTCCGGGTACGTCGTCGCGTACACGTGCACGGAGCTGGGCGAGTACAGGGCGTCGCCGCGGATATCGCCGGCGCCGGCGTTTATTCTGTCGCGCGTCATGGGCTACTACCCGCTGTACCTCCTCGCGCAGGTCGTCTTCGGGTGGGTGTTCGTGTACGCGGATAACTTATATAACGGTCCGATTGCGACCGTTTTCCATGGTTTAATCACCATGACGTTGACCCAAGCGTGGTTCCCCGCGCACGCGGAGCTGTGGAACGCCCCGACGTGGTTTCTCAGCGCGTTGACCTTCGCCACCGTCGCGTTGCCTTTTTGTCTCCCGTCCATCGCGTCGTGGAAGAAGAAGGGTTTGAAGACCGCGATGATCGCGCTCACCGCGATCAGCTTGATCGCGAAAGTCGCGTACTCGTACGACACCGGCGGGTGGTTCTTCATGGAGGGCGTCATGTCCCCGAAGACGCACCCGTCGTGGTTGTTTTGGAACGCGCAGCGGTTTTCGCCGTTCGCGGCGCTCGTCGAAATTTTGATCGGGTGCGTCGCCGCGCGCAGCGTCATGGTCCGCGAGTGCGCGGACAAGGGCGAGGAGAAAGGCGTTAACGAAAACGGCGAATCGTCGACGGTTACGGATACGGATACGAACAACGCGAGCGGCTGGATGGCGAGCTCGCCGGTGGTGCCGCTCCTCGGGATGGCGTTCGTGTTGATCGCTCGCGGGTTCGAGTGGCTGACGCTCAACGACGGGCTCACGCGCGGTTTGTTTTTCATCCCTCTGTTCGTGTCCTTCATCAAACGGATCCACGTCCAGACCGTGTACGTCGACCTCCCGAACGCGGCGAAGGAGGGGCACAAGAGCTTCAGCACGATGATGTCGCACAAGTGGCTGACGTATTTGGGCGCGATTTCGTTTCCGATTTACATCCTGCACGGGCCCATCGGTCAGATTTTTTACAAGAGAGCCGTCGCGTCCAAGCTGTGGGGCACGGTGTTCACGAAGTACCCGGAGTTTTTCCCCGCGTACCTCGCGATCGTGCTCCTCGCCGCGGTCGTCGTCCACGAAAAGTTCATGAAGAACAAGGCGATCCAGGGGTGGTTCCAAGAGAGAGGGCAGGCCATCGCCGCCAAGTTTTAGCGAATTGAAATTCATGAATGACTCCGCCCAACCGGGGGACGCTTCCGTCTCTATTAAACGCTAATCACGAACGCTACTAAATAGGAAGCTTCATCCCCCGCTCGAGTGAACCACCACCACCACGAAGCCGACTCCAACGAGCGAATTAGAATTACTCGTCGTCGTCTTCCTGGTCCGCGATGTTGAAGTACCTCAGCTCGTACACGTTCCTGTCCTTGCCCGACGCGATGACGCGAAGCCAGTCGCGAACGTTGTGCTTCTTCAGGTACTTCTTCGTGAGGTACTTGAGGTAGCGCTTGGACATCGGCGCCTCGGAGGTGACGGTCACGCGCGTCTTGTCGTGGGACACGGTGACGGCGTCGCCGAGCGCGCCGGCTTTGCCGCCGACCTTGATGCGCTCGGCGAGAAACGTCTCGAACGACGCGATCTCCATGATCTTGTCTTCAACCTGCGCATTGGTACGAACGGGGCGTCGAACGGGGTCGGGACGTCAGCGCGCGGTCGTCGTCGTCGGGGCGGGGCGGGTCGGCGGAGGGCGGCGAGACCGAGACCGCGCGCGCGTCCCGAGCGAAGGAGACGGACTGGGCGGAGGCGTCGCCCCCTCGCTCGCGAGAAGCGAAAAGAAAAGCGAAAAGAAAACCCCCGCGGACGTCGGCCGAGCCGACGCGCGGACGCGACGCCGTCGACGCCACGCCGTCGAGCGAGCGACGCCGCGTCCGCGACCGCGACCGCGCGCACGACGTCGCGACGCCGCTCGGGACGCGCGCCAGGGAGGACGCGACGACCGACGGGCGCGACGGCGCGGCGTCTCCGGCGCGCGATGGCGCCTCGCCGCGGCGGCTTAGGGTTTTTTCCGCGCGCGCGTCATCCTCCGCCCGGAGACGGACGATTACGCACCGGCTTGGAGCAGTCGACGACGAACGTCGAGAGCTTCTTCTTCGCGGCCTTGGTAGCGGGAGCCATCGTGATGTTTAAGCGTCGGTGAACTAGCAACCTAGACGCGTGTTTGCGCTTCTTAGAGAGGGACGCGACGCGCGTCCGTCGCGGGTTTTCTCGTGCATCGGCTCCTCGCGGGTCAGTTTTGCTGGTGTCGGCAACACCTTTCAATGATAAACTTTAAAAGGACATTTTCAAAGCGCGAAACATTTGATAGCGAGCGATTCATCGCGTCTTCTCGCGTTCAAAATTGCCGCAGGCTTTCCGACAGTTGGCGCATTTCGCGCGCGAACATATACAGTAGTAAAGAGGGGAACGCGCGGCGCGCGGCCTCGTTCGACCGCGCGCACGCGCACGCACGCGCGTCACGCTCTCATCTTCGAAATGGCGCACACGCGCAGCGAAGCCCCCGAGATCGCCGTCTTCAAGGACGACCGCGTCATGGTCAACGTCATGTCCGTCGTCGACGTCGTCACGAGCACGGTCCCGCTCCCCGTGATGCTCCTCGTGGGCGCGATCAAGCAGGGCGATCTCCCGCACGGCGTCGCCGTCCTCCAAGTGATGCCGTGCAAAGACATCAGCGCGGAGCCCGCGGGGCAGAGGATATTCTCGCTGTGGCAGGGCGCGGACGTGGAGACGATCGCCGCCGCGGTGGAGGCGACGATCGGCGAGCACTGCACGTCGACGCTGTTCCCGGTGATGGAGACGCACGCGCACGGGATCTCGAAGGAGTCGCTGGAGGAGAAGCTCGCGCGGCACGCGCGGTCGACCGCGAGGTCGATCGAGTCGCTCGACGCTCGGCTCGGGGTCAGCGGCGCGGTCATCAAGGGCGTCACGACCGGTGAGCAGGTCGTGTCTAAGACGATGCACGACGTCTGGGAGAAGACCGCGGGGATCAGGTGCGTTCTATACAAAAGTTTTTCACCCATAGCTCGGTTTCAACATTTGATCGCGTCTCCTTTCAACTGACCGATGAACATTTTTTGTATGGAACGGCCCTCAGAGAGAACCCGACCGTCGCCAAGACCCTCGACGTCGGCGCGAAAGGGTGGAACTCGCTCGTCGGCGGGTTCACCGCCGCGGCCGCGATGGTCGACCGGACGCGGGATTCGTTGGTGAAGAGAGGGCAGGAGATGGCGGGGCCGAGCGAGGAAGCGCTGGCGGTGAACGCGCCGGCGGCGATCATTCAGCCCGCGGCGGCGGGCGCGGCGGGGGCGGGGGCGGGGGCGGACGCGATTCCGACGTCGACGTCCCCGAGCGGGGCTGGGGACGACGACGGAAGCCCGCGCCGTTGCTCGCGTGAGGGCGGTCGTCGATGAGGCTGTGTCTCACACGTACTGTACGTTGTAGATCTATGAGACGCGTGATGAATCCTGAATCCTTTCGTTCTTTCGTATGCTATACTCGTAAAAGAAATCATCGCGAAGTCTCGGGGTTCGATTTTGGAACTCCCGTCCCTCCGTTCTCGAGCACCCCGCTCGGGCGGCGACCGCTCAGTCGCCGCCCGATCGCGCGGGGTCCTCGTCGCGCACCGTGTCCTGGCTCGAGCACGACGACGTCTCGTTCTCGTCCTTTCCTTCCGCCTTCCTCGTCGTCGCCGCCGCGCCGTTCGCGCCGCCGCCGCCGCCGACGCCGCCGCCGACGCCGCCCGCCGCCGCCGCCGCCGCCGCCCGACCCTCCTCCTCCTCCTCCGCGTCCGCCCTGTTTTCGCCGCACCACTTCTCGAACATCTCGACGTACGCGTCCTCCACCCTCCCCATGAACGCCCTCCCGTCGCACATCGGCCCGTCGCGCATCCGCCGTCTCAACCCCGCGCGCGTCGCCGCCAACCTCTCGAAATCGCTCGCCAACGCCGTCCCCTTCGCGACGTACTCATCCTCCGTCCGCGTCGCGCACTCCTCCGATAAGCCCACCGCCTCCACGAGGCTCGCGCCGACGTTGTGCGCGTGGCACCCGCCAATCATCGTCAGCACCGGGACGCCCATCCACATCGCCTCGCACGTCGTCGTCGTCCCCGCGTAAGGAAACGTGTCCAGCGCGACGTCCATCATGCCGTACATCGAGAGGTGGTGCGTCGTGCCGTTCGTCAGCGGGGATAAGTCGATCCGCCACGACTCCACGCCCTCGGAGAGCATCTGCGTCAGGAAGCGCGCGCGAATCGTCGGGCACAGGAACGGCTTGGCTTTCACGACGAGCCGCGAGTTTGGCACCGCGGCGAGGAGCCGGCCCCAGACTTTGCGGACGCGCGGCGTGACCTTGGCGAGCGCGTTGAAGCAGCCAAAGGTGACGAAGCCGGCGGTCATGCACGGCGCGGGCGCGACCGGCGGCGCCTCCGCGCTCGGGGTGTACGATAAGAAACACCCGGGCAACCGCACGAGCTTCTCCACGAAGCTCTGCGTCGTGTCCAGCGGATCGCAGATGGCGTCCGTGAGGCGGTAGTCGATGGACGTCAACCCCGTGGAGTTGGGGTACCCGATCCACGTCGCCTGCACCGGCGCCGGTCGCAGCGCCATCGTCCCGAGCTTGTTGTTCGCCGTGTGTCCGGTGAGCTCCACGAGGACGTCCACGCGATCGCCCCGGATCGTCTCCGCGAGTTCGCTCTCGGACATCGCCGCGCAGTCGCGCCAGGTCCCGCGCGCGGCGGCGACGGCGTCGCGCAACCGCGTCGACTGCGCGTCTTCGCGCGGCGTCGTCGAGTAGACGAAGAGCTCGACTCTCGACGGGTCGTGGTCGCGGAACGGCGCGAACGCGAAGTAGGACACGCTGTGCGTGTAGAGGTCGGAGGAGACGTAGCCGACGACGAGGCGGCGGCGCGGAGAGAGGGCTCGCCCAGAGAGGAGGGCGTCTCGCGCCTCCGCGTCGTCCGCGTCGTCGACGTCGTCGGAGTAGTCGGCGTCGGAGTCCGAATCGGCGTCGGCGTCCGAGTCCGAGTCGGCGTCGCGGCGCGTCAGGCCTATGAACCGCGCCCCTCGCGCGTCCGAATTTTCGCGACGCCGTCGCAGCGCTCCCCCGACGCGCTCCCTTCCCGCGCCGAGATCCGATCGCGCGAACCGTCGCCGCGGGAGCGCCTCGCCGGCGATCTCCTGGAACCGCGCGCCCCACCGCGCGTGCGCGTCCGACACCACCGCGCTCTCCCCCGGGTGGACGTAATTCAGCGACAGCAGATAATTCTGCGTCGCGTTTCGATGATCCGGCGAGCACCGCTCGCACTCCGCGTACGACGCCAACGCCTCCGGGACGTCCCCGGTGTCTCGGAGTAACACCCCGAGGTTGTTGTGCGCGACCGCGTACGACGGATCCGCGGCGATCGCGCGCTGCAGCGCCTCCAGCGCCGCGCCCGCGTTCCCCTGCGTCGTGTACACGACCCCGACGTTGTTCAACGGCTGCGCGAACGCCGGCGCGATCGCGATCGCTCGGTTGTAACACTCCACGGCCCGCTCGACGTTGTTGCGTTCGCGGTGTAACACCCCGAGATTATTCCACGCCTCCGCGCAGTTGGGTTTCAACCGCAGCGTGTGCTCGTACGCGATGATCGCGCGGTCGATCTCGCCCACCTCCGCCTGCGCGACGCCGAGATTATACGTCGCCTCCGCCGCGTTCGGGTCAAACGTCAACGCGCGCTCGTAGCCTCTGATCGCGAGATGCACGTCCCCGGACGCTTTCACCGCGGTCGCGTGTTCGCTGAGCGCGATCGAGATGTTCCCGCGACCGAGCGCGTGGTTCGGGTTGACGCGTAAGCACTGTTCGTACGCGTCGATGGCGCCGACGACGTCGCCGGCGAGCTTCCTCAACACGCCTAAGGGCCATTCCATACAAAAAAAGTTCACCGGTCAGTTGAAAGGGGACGCGATCAAATGTTGAAACCGAACGATGGGTGAAAAACTTTTGTATAGAACGCACCCAAGTTGCAGTGCGAATCCGCGTCGTTAGCGTTCAACTTGATCGCGAGTTCGTAGCACGCCATGGCCTCCGCGTGCCGGTTCGTCTCCGATAACACCACGCCGAGGTTATAAAACGCAGGCGCGTACCCGCCGTCCACGGCGCTCGCTTCTCTGTAGTACTCGATCGCGGCGTTCGGCGACCCCAGGAGCTTCGTCCGCGTCCCCAGATCCGTGAGCGTCGCCGCCAGCCGCTCGATCGTCGGCCGGTCCGCAGGGTCCGACCGCAGCGCGCTCTTAAACGCGCCCGCAGCCTCGGAGAGGAACCCGTGGGCTTGATACAGCGCGCCGACCGCGCGCAACGCCAGCGCGTGCGTCGGCTCCACCGCGAGCACCGCGGCGTACGCGTCGTACGCGTCTTGATGCGACCCCAACGCTTGGTGACACATCCCCTTCTTCGCGATCGCGTCCAGGCACCGCGGCGTCAGCGCGAGCGCGCGATGGAGGACGAGGAGCGCGTCCGCTGGCCGCCCGCCCGCGATGAGCGCCTCCGCGACGCGCGTCAGGCGGTTGGATTCCGCGGCGTTCGGGTCGAGTCGCGCCTCCGCGAGCGACGCCGACGCGACGGCGGCGGCGGCGAGCGACGCGGCGCGGTCCGCGGCGATGGACCGCGCGGCGTCGCGCCCGTCCTCGTCATCGCGCGTCGACGACGAGATCGACTTCGACTTCGACTTTGACTTCTTCTCGTCGGCGGCGGCGCGCGAGGGCGGGATCACGAAGCCGCGCGAGGACGACGGCGACGACGACGGCGACGCTTGAACGCGATGACGAGGGCCGTTCTATACGAGCGAACGTCGGGGTGGAGTTCAAAGGCGTCAGAGGTGGAGTTGAAAGGCATCGCGGGCGGGGATTGAAACCGAGGGGTGGTCGGAGAGATGCGCCGGGAAGTAAAGTCCTTAAGGAACGGCGTTCACCACGCGAACGGGGTCGTATGGGGACCAGTGTACAGAACGCGCCTGATGATGATGATCCCTCGCGTTCGAGACGTCGTCGCGCGCCTCGCACGACGCGGTGACGTGCGTCTCCGAGCGCAGGCCGATCGGGGAGCCGACGGACAACGTCTCGTGTTCGTGCCGCGGGTGCGACGCCGCGGGGGGCGTCGGCGTCGCCGTCGCCGTCGGCGTCGCCGTCGCCGTCGGCGTCGCCGTCGCGCGCGGCGGCGGCTCGCGCGCTGGTCCAGATCTCGCCGTCGCGCGCGCGCTGGAAGACGTGGCAGACGCGACGATCGCGGGCGCGCCGCGATGGCGCGAGCGCCATCGCCGCGTCTCCGCGCACTCGTCGTCCGGCGGCGTCCCCGGGGCGCTGCCGTCGCCACCGCGCGCGGGGTCGCGCGGGTCCTCGATCGCGCCTCGCGCCAACGCGGCGAGTCCGGTCGTCGCGGCGTGTCGGCCCGTCGCGCGCGGTGATCGGGCGACGCGCGGCGCGTCGTCGCGCGCGCGCGCGGACGCGAGCGACGACGCGGCGCGCGTCGCCGTCGCGCGCGAGGCGTCGTCGCCTCGCGAGCTCATCCCGCGAGAGACGTTAGCGCCGCCGTCGGTCGGCGGGCGTCCCTCGCGGCCGCGCGCAGTGCGCGCCGTCGGAACGCGCGCGAGTTTTTACGCGCCCGTAACCTGTCGTAACGCGCGAGCGGGGTAATTTTTTTCCGACTGACTGTTTGCCTATACGTACAGTACAAAAGTTGTACACGTACACGCGTGCGAACCCTTCCCGCCAAGGCAAGGGCCGCCCGAGCGAAGACGTCTGGGAGAAGACGGAGCACCGGCGCTCCGCGCGGAATTGACCAGTCGAGGACGCGCTTCGCACGCCTCGACACGCGCGCAGAACGCACGAACGTCCGGGTGCTTCCCGCGCGTTTCGTTGATCCACGCGTTGTCGCGAACTTAGTCGCTCGCGGCGCGCGTGAAGAATGGCTCCGGGCGGCGATCACGTCGCGAACGCGCGCGACGCCTCGATCCGCGGGGAGGCGCCGGACGATGGTGTCTTTTTGGACGATCGCGCGCGCGCGGTTCTCGGCGGGCGCAAGCGCGCGCGCGAGACGAGCGGCCATCCCACCAACGAAGACGACGACACGCCGACGGACTCTCCCGCGCCCACCCCCGGGGTGATCCCGACGCCGGAGCAGGGCACGCCGATGATCAGCGTCGACGGCGTGAAGAAGAAGCGCAACAGCAAGCCGAAGCGAATCCAGTTCGGCGAACCCCCGCCGGGGGTGATCAACATCGCGATCGATCCCCCGAACGGGCGCTACAACAAGAACGGCGTGTGTCATCACAAAGCCTCCGGGAAGTGGCGCGCGATCGTGTACGTGAACAAGAAGCAGGTCAACCTGGGGTACTTCACGACGAAGGAGGAGAGCGAGGAGACGGTGCGGCGGGCGAGAGAGTTTGGCCTTCCCCCCGGGTTCGTGAATTGTCGCGCGCACGCGCAGCCGAAGCGATCGGCCATCAACGGCGTGAACTGGGACAAGCACTGCAAGCGGTGGCTCGCGCGCGTGTACGAGCCGACGAAGGACGGGAAGAAAGGGAAGGAGCACAAGGTGGGGTACTACGACGACGAGGAGGAGGCGGGCAGGGCGATCATCGCGCGGAGGAAGGAGCTCGGACTCCCGGAGAAGTCGACGCGGAAGAAGCGCGAGAAGAAGACTGGGACCGGGACCGTCGCGGCGGCGGCGGCGGCGGGCGCGGCGGCGTCGCTCGCGACGATCGGCGTCGGAGGCGGCGGCGGCGGCTCGGGCGCGGGCGCGGTCGAGGCGTCGGTGAACTTCGACGGGCTCGTCGATCTCGGCGCGGTGGAGGCGATGACCGTGGGGGGCGCCCTGGGGGTTCCCCCGCCGCGATCGCGGCGTTGATCGCGTCACAGCTGGCACGAACGAAAAGTATCCCGATTCGGACGGGGCGTCCTCGCGCGTCGGACGCGCGACGGCGCAGCATGCAGCACTTTCATCATTTAATTTAGGTACGCACGTACGATCGCCACCACGGAAGAAGGTCGGCTCGTTCGCCGACCACAGACGCGACGACGACGTCGCCGCGCTACAGCTCGCCGTCGGCGCCCCGTCGCGAAAACACCGCCTCGGCGTCTTCCTCGAAGCCGTCGCCGCCGCTCCCGCCTGATCCGCCGCGCGCCTCCTCCTCCTCCTCCCCGCCCTCCGCGTCGAACCGCCTGCACACGATGTCGCGCACGACCTGCTCTTTCGTCCGGAACGCGTCGTGCGCGCACAGCGACGGCGTCGTGAACGTCATCGTGTAGCGACACGTCGACGCCTCGTCGATCCTCTCGATCGCGTTGACGTTCGCGTCGGCGGCGTTTAGTTTTTCTCTCTCCGCGTCGCCGCTTTCAACGCCGACTCCCCCTCCCGCGCTCTGCCGCGCGCACGTGAACCTGACCTCCGTCTCTCGCTCCAAGTCCGTCAGATCGCACGGCGTCCCGCCGGTGAACACGTGCGCGTGGTACGGCGCGGTGGCCTCTCCGCCGGACCCCGCGGACGTCGCCGCCGCGACTTCGCCGCGCGCGTCGTGCGCCGCGCGCGTGGCGGCGGCGTCGAAAGCGCCGAGCGAAAACGTCGCGGTGACGACCTGATTGTCGTCCTGATGATACTGCCGGATGCCTTTCCCGTGACAGAACTCGTACGTCCACCAGCCCTCGATGCGATAGAAGCATTGGTTCTTTAAATCGTCGAGGAGCTCGCCGATCGACGACGAGGACCCCGCGCGCGCTTCTTCGCCGGCGTCGGCGCCGGCGCCGGCTGCCGCCCCGGCCGCCGACCTCGGCAGCGTGCAAAAGTACCGGATCCCGCGGTGATCGGTCGTGATCACCGCCTCCGCGTTCCTCACCTTCGCTCTCTCGTCCTCGGACAGCGGCTCGGCTGCGCGAGCGGACGGGAGAGAGGACGGGAGCGAAGAGACGGACGTCAGCGAAGACGACGACGACGGGAGGGTGGACGCGCGCGACGCGATGGATCTGGGCGCGGACGACGAGGACGACGCGACGCGACGACGCCGAGGACGCGCGCACCTTTGCGCTTCGCGCTCATCGCGATCACGTACGCGTCTTCGAGCTCGTCCGCGACCGCGAACGCGGGGACGTCCAGCTGCACGGCGTGCACGGTCGCGCCCGCGGAGGTCTTGAGCTCGATCATTTTCGCGTCCGCGGGCGCGACGAGGACGCCGAGGAGACACGCGTGGAGGAGGAGGAGGAGGAGGAGAAGGACGGGGACGACGCGCGATAACGACGGCATCGCGCGAGATGCGCGCGGCCGCATCGCGTCGTCGGCGGCGCGGAAGCGCGCGAGACGCCGACGCCGACGCCGCGGTGGGAGGCGACGCGTCGCGACGAGTGCGCGCTCGAGAGGAACAGAATGACGTCAAGTTTCGTCGCGTCGAATAAATTACATTCTGATCAACGGCTGGCGCGCCTCCCTCCCTCCTCCGCTCGTCATCAATCAGTCGAACACCTTGCACTCGTCCGCGCTCGGGTCGTCCTCGCAGAACTCGTCGAACGCGGCGTCGAGCGCGCCCGCGTCCTCGCCGCCGCTCGTGCTCACGCCCGCCGCCGCGCTCGCCGCGCCGCCGTCGTATCGCGCCTCGTCGACGTCGCCCTCGGTGTCTCTGAGGTACCGCCTCAACTTTTCGCACTGCTCGAGCACGCTCCGACGCGAGCTCCCGCCCTCGGTGTCCCGACTCTCCGCGCTCTTTTCGTACGACCACACGCCGACGACGTCCTCCTCGAACGCGTCGCAAAGAGGCTTTAAATCTCCGACGGTGAGGTCGGACAAAGCGCACCCGCGGTCCTCCGCGAGCTTCACCGCGGCGCCGGAGATGTGATGCGTCTCGCGAAACGGCACGCCCTTCCTGACTAAATACTCCGCGAGGTCCGTCGCGAGCATGTCCGCGCTGAGCCCGCGCTCCATCGCCGCCGGGTCGATCTTCAGCGTCGCGAGGCAGCCGGTCGCGATCTGCAGACAGTCGGACATCGTGTCCACGGTGTCGAACAAACCTTCCCACGCCTCTTGAAAATCTTTGTTATACGTCGTCGGCGTCCCCTTCATGACGGCCATGAACCCGGTCAGCGTCCCCAACAGCCGCCCAGACTTCCCGCGCAGGAGCTCGAGCGCGTCCGGGTTCTTCTTCTGCGGCATGAGCGACGACCCGGTGCTGTACGCGTCGCTGAGCTTGACCATGCCAAACTGACCGCTGCTGTAGATGATCAGATCTTCGCTCCACCGCGAGAGATGAATCATCGTCGTGGACGCCCAGAACATCGTCTCCGCGACGTAATCGCGATCGCTCACCGCGTCCATGCTGTTCGGGCACACGCGCTCGAACCCCAAGTCCACCGCGAGCGCTCGCCGGTCCACCCCGAACGGGTTACCCGCCAGCGCGCCGCTACCGAGAGGGAGCGTGTTGACGCGAGGGAGGAGGTCCGCGATTCTCATGTCGTCGCGCTGCCACGCCGCGGCGTGCGATAACAACCAGTGGCTCCACCGCACCGTCTGCGCGGACTGCAAGTGCGTGAACCCAGGCATGACGACGTCCACCTCGCTCTCCGCGCGCTCGATCGCGACGGCGATGAGCTGCCGGAGGTATCCGCGGAGGACGAGGAGTTGAGCGCGCAACCACATTCGCGTGTCCGTCGCCACCTGAGGGTCGTTCCATACGAGCGATTGCCGGGGTGGAGTTGAAAGGCGTCAGATGGAGTTGAAAGGCGCCGAGGTGTGTCGGGATTAAAAGCGAGGGACCCTGGGCGGAGAGACACGCCGGGAAAAGTCCTTAAGGATCGGCGTTCACCACGCCGACGCGGTCGTATGGGGACCAGTGTATAGAACGTACCTGATCGTTCCGCGACCGCCCCGTGTGCAGCTTGCCCGCGACCGGGCCGATGAGCTCGCCGAGGCGTCGCTCGTTCGCGGTGTGGATGTCCTCGTCGCCGCTAACGACTTCGAACGCGTCGGCGGCCCACTCTTTCGCGACGAGGTCGAGGCCGTCGACGAGCGCGTCGCGCTCCGCGTCCGTGATGATGCCCGTCTTCGCGAGCGCTCGGGCGTAGCCCATGCTCCCGCGGACGTCCTCCTGCGCCATCCTTCGATCGAACGACAGCGACTCGTTGAACTTCTCCATGAGCGGGTCGATGTCCTCGCTGAAGCGTCCGCCCCAGAGCTTCTTCTTCTCCGCGGCCATGGCGACGACGCGGAGCGAGGAGGAGGAGGAGGAGGAGGAGGAGGAGGAGGAGGTTCTTCTCTTGAAGACGCGACGCCGTCCGAACGACGACGAAGACGAAGACGAAGACGACGAAGACGACGACGACGACGACGCGCGCGAGGGAAGGAACGAGACGCGTGAGGGGATCGCCGACGCGGCGATGCTCGCCATCGTAGAGGCTCCGGTTGCGTGCTCGCGCGAGTCTGGTGTGACGACGCGCGATCGCCGCTCCCGAGGGTTCAGGGCTTTTTACAGGCTTTTTATCACAGCGGCTGGCGGCGAGCTGAGTGTGGTCTTGCCGCTGATGATGAGGCTGAGGGCTGGTTGATCGCGGGGTGCCCAGGGTGTTTGGGTTTCAAACTTTCTCTTGACCCGCGCACTCCGGTGGAATTCGACCCCAGGGAGCCGATCAAACGATTCGCGGGCTTTGTCGAGATATTTCCACGCGCTAAAATAAAACACTGCTAAAACAGGACAAAAGTGCGGCGGCGTCGCTTCGCGCTTTATTCCATTCGCGCGCGCGTCCGCGCGTCGTGTCGGAGAGCGCGCACCGCGAGCGATCGACCCCGGCACCGCGAGCCGAGCACGATGCCGACGGCCATGAACCTCCTCAAGGATGCGAAGTTCAAGGAGCTCGTCGCGGACTCGCACTACCTCAGCGGCAGCGGCGAGACGCACGATTTCGATCATCACGAGGTGCTGCAGGAGTCCGAGGACCTCATGCGCGCGCTCTTCTTCAGCATCGTCCGCGAGACCACGGGGACGGAGTTCGACGACTCCCTCGAGGCCGTCTACGCGCTCAGCGAGCAGTTCCACAAGAGCAACGACCCGGCCGACTTCGCCGCGCTGACCACGAAGCTCGGTTCCCTCAGCGACGAGGAGACCGTCATGCTCGCGAGCGCCTTCAGCAACGTCCTCAACCTGCACAACGTGAGCGAGCACGTCGCGGCGGCGATGGAGGAGCGGCACGCGCGTCTCGACGACATCCCGCGCGGGCCCGCGAAGACGACGAACGGCGCGATCAAAGGGTTGATCGCGAACGGGGTGAGCAAGGAAACCATCTACGAGGCGCTCGCGGAGCAGGAGGTGGATCTCGTGTTCACCGCGCATCCGACGCAGGCGCTTCGACGATCGATGCTCAAAAATTTCGCGCGGATCCGCCAGTGCCTGCTCGACCTTCAAGCGCGCCGTCTCTCCGGGTACGAGCGCGCGGAGATCCTCGCGTCCATGTCCAGCGCGATCCAGGCGGCGTGGAGGACGGACGAGATCCGACGCAACCCGCCCAAGCCGCAAGACGAGATGCGCGCGGGGCTGTCCTACTTCAACGACACCCTCTTCGAGGGCCTCCCCAAATTCGTGCGTCGCATCGACACCGCGCTGATCAACCAAGGCTTACCGAGGATTCCGCTGGACAAGAGCATCATGAAGTTTTCGTCGTGGATGGGCGGCGACCGCGACGGCAACCCGAACGTGGACTCGCACTGCACGAAAGACGCGGTGTACCTCGCGCGAAGCAAAGCGGCGGATTTATACTTTGACGCTATTCAAAACTTGATCTTCTCGCTCTCCATGTGGAGGTGCTCCGAGTCGTTCAAAGCGCGCGCGGCCGCGAGGCACGCGTTCGTGCTGTCGCAGCAGGACGACGGAGCGCTGTACGCGGAGCGGAAGCGCAGGAACTACGTCGATTTCTGGCACGCGTTGCCGCTGTCCCAGCCGTATCGCGTCGTGCTCTCGGAGGTGCGAGACCGGCTGTACAACACCAAGGAGGCCATCAAGGACGTCATCGCCGGCCGCGTCGACGCGCTCAACCCGGACGACGCCAGCATCTTCACGAGCAAGGAGCAGCTCCTGGAGCCTCTCCTCGCGTGCTACAACTCCCTGATCGACGTCGGGGATAAGTCCGTCGCGGACGGGTACCTGCTCGACCTGATCCGCCAGGTCAACTGCTTCGGTCTGTCGCTCGTGCGGCTCGATATCCGCCAAGAGAGCGACCGCCACGCGGACGCGATGGACGCCATCACGAAGCACATCGGCTTGGGCTCGTACAACGAGTGGGATGAAGAGAAGAAGTGCGCGTTCCTCGTCGCCGAGCTCGAAGGGAAGCGTCCGCTCGTCCCTCGCGACCTCGAGTGCACCGCGGAGGTGCAAGAGGTCATCGACACCTTCCACATGGCCGGGCACCTCCAGAGGGTCTGCCCCGGGTCGTTGGGGACGTACGTCATCTCCATGGCGACGGTCGCGTCCGACGTCCTCGCGGTCGTCTTGCTGCAGCGCGAGTGCGGCGGGCACGAGGACCGCTTACTCCGCGTCGCGCCGCTCTTCGAGCGTCTCGACGACTTGCGCGACGGCCCGGCGCAGCTCCGCCGCTTATTCTCCGTGCCGTGGTACCACAAGCACATCGACGGGTTCCAGGAGGTGATGATCGGGTACTCCGACTCCGGTAAGGACGCCGGAAGGATGGCCGCCGCGTGGGCGCTGTACGAGGGGCAGGAGAACGCGACGCACGTCGGGAACGAGTTTGGCGTCAAGCTGACGTTGTTCCACGGGCGCGGCGGCACCGTCGGCCGCGGCGGCGGGCCGTCGCACCTCGCGATCATGTCCCAGCCCCCCGCGACGATCAACGGGCGTCTGCGCGTCACCGTGCAGGGCGAGGTGATCGAGCAGAACTTTGGCGAGCACGAGAACTGCTTCCACACGTTGGATTTGTACACGGCGGCGACGTTGGAGCACTCGCTGAAGCCGCCGACGTCGCCGCAGACGGAGTGGCGTGACGTCATGAACGTCATGTCCGAGGAGTCGTGCGAGAAGTACCGCAAGGTTGTCTTCGAGACCCCGGAGTTCATTCGGTATTTCGCGCAGGCGACGCCCGCGCAGGAGCTCGGGTCGCTGAACATCGGCAGCCGCCCGGCGAAGCGAAAGGCGAACCCCACGGTGACGGCGCTGCGCGCCATTCCGTGGATCTTCGCGTGGACGCAGTCGCGGTTCCACCTCCCCGTCTGGCTCGGCATGGCGGAGGGGTTCCAGAAGCTGAAGGACGACGGCAAGCTCCCGATGCTGCGCGCGATGTACAAGGACTGGCCGTTCTTCCGCGTGACGATGGATCTCATCGAGATGGTCTTGGCCAAGGCGGATTTCAACGTCGCCGAGTACTACGAAAAGGTGCTCGTCGAGCCCGGGTTGCACGCGTTCGGCGCGACGCTGCGCCAGCAGCTCGTGAACACGGTGAAGATCGTCCTCGAGATCACCGAGCACCCGGACCTCCTCACGCCGCAGAGCGACAGCAAAGGGCAGAGCTCGTCCACGTTCCTCGCGGAGAAGCTATCGATGCGTTCGACGTACATCACGCCTTTGAACATCATCCAGGTTGAGAATTTGAAGCGTCTTCGCGCGATCGAAAGCGGGGAGGTATCCGAGGAGTTCATGGCGAAATACGCGCCGTCGATGCCGTGGAGCAAGGAGATGCTGTCGCTGCACGGGAAGAATAACTGGTACCACGCGACCGTGAGCGACACGCTCATCATCACGATGAAGGGGATCGCCGCGGGGATGCAGAACACCGGGTGAGACGGCGGGAGTGGGGGGATGATTTTTTTCGTATAATTTTGGAGATGACGAGAGCGACGGATGACAGACAAAAGGGGTCGCGCGCGCGGAGGGGGGCGACGCCACGCCCACGCCACGCCGCCGTGGGTTGTACACTAGGTAAGTTTGTTATGTGAATGAATTCAACGACTTCGACGTCTGTCGTTCCTCCCCGGCGCCGTCAGTCTGTTTCCCGCGCCGCCGTTTTTTTTTGCCGAAACAGTCGTCGCTCGACGACGACGCGACCGCCTCAGCCACATACTGTAAGCGCTTCGATCGACCTGAAAGCTCGTGGATCTGGTGCTTCTCATCATTTGGACATCATGTACGGAAGTAGAAGGTGAGGACGCGCGTAAAACTGCAAAAAGGTTGTCCACGACGGGGATCGAACCCGCGGCCGCTTGATGTCTGACTCAGTGCGTGATTAGAAGTCAAGCGCTCTATCCTCTGAGCTACGCGGACGTGATAATTTGACCGGGACTCGGAAAGTAGAAACTATAAAGTCAAAGTCTTTCTCCGATCAAAAATGGTCTTCTCCCCTTTCAACGTGGCGGTTTCAAATCGCAGTTTCTGCCTTTCAGCGTTTGGCTGGTTTCTGAAGACGACAACGACTCTTCCTCGCGCGCCGGGCTCTCAGCTCCCTCCGCGCACCCCGTCCCCCCCACGCCGCACGCGCCACGCGATGTCCCACCCGGTCACCGCCGACGACCCCGAGGCGATACGCATCACCCCCGGGTTCCTCCGCCACGAGCTCACGAAGTGGGACCGCGGCGAGCCCACCGCGCCGAAGCAGCGCCCGTCGTACTTCTGGGCGCCGCAGGAGACGTCGCTCAAGCCGCCGCGACGCGCCGGGGCCAACCACCCGACGTTCCAGCTGACGCTGACGCGCGAGGAGATCGACGACGACTTCGCGGAGATCAACCGCGCGCTGCGCGGCGACCCCGCGCCCTCCGCGTCGAAGCCGCGGAAGCGAAGGACCAACGGCGGCGGCGCGGGAGGCGGCGGCGGCGGCGAGGGAAAAGACGCGGGCGCGGGCGCGACGTGGTGGCGGAGACACCGAACGCCCGAACTGAGGGTCGTTCTATACACTGGTTCCCATACGACCCCGTTCGCGTGGTGGACGCCGATCCTTAGGACTTTTCCCGGCGTCTCTCTGCGCCCACCACCCGCTTTCAATCCCCGTCCTCGGCGCCTTTCAACTTCAACTGACGCCTTTGAACTCCACCCCGCCATTCGCTTGTATAGAACGACCCTGAACCCGCCGCCGCCGCCGCCGACGGCGGCGGCGGCGGCGGCAAGCCCCGCGGTCGCCCGCGCAAGACGCAGAAGACGACGCCGCCGCCGGACGAGGACGAGGACGCGCCGCCGCACGTCAAGGTGACGCCCGTGCCGCGCGCGATCGCGGAGACGAGCGACGCGGAGCCGATGGAAGAGGACTGAGCGGCGTGGCGGCGGCGGCGGCGGCGGCGTTTGGTTTTTCGTTCAACGTTCAACGTGCGACGCGCGACGTCCTCCTACGCGTCGGCAACGAGCGACACCCCCCGGAGCCGCGCCGCGGCCTCTTCCGCCTCGCTACTACTCCTCGCCGGCGTATCCTGTTCTTCTTCGACGTCCTCCTTCTCCTCCTCCTCCTCCTCCTCCTCCTCCTCTTCGCTCTCCTCCTCGTCGTCGTCCGACGGCGGCATCGTCTTCTCGGCTCGGTTCGCGTTCACGCGCGGCGGCGGGATCCCGTCGTCGCTCTCGCTCTCGCTTTCGCTCCCACCGCCGCTCCCACTCCCGACCTCATCATCGTCGTCATCGTCGTCGTCGTCGTCCGGAAAGTCCCGCGGCGGCCGGACCCCCGGCCCCGCCGCGGGCCCGCCGTTCGTCAGCCACCGCGCCTGCGTCTCCAAAACCTCCTCCCCCGTCGCGCACCGCGCGTAACTCTCCAACAGCTCCCTGTTCAACGATATGAACCCGTGCCCCCACTTGAACTTGTTCATCAATAGCTCCGCGGCGTCGACGTACCCCGCGATGTAGAGCCCCGCGGCGAGCGCCTCCGCGCACGTCAGCTTGCACGCCTTGCCGTAGTTAACCGGGTTGGCCGCGACGAGCCACGGGAGGAGCCGCGGCGCCGCCGACCTCAGGGTCGTTCCATACAAAGCGAAGTCGGGGTGGAGTTCAAAGGCGTCAGTTGAAGTTGAAAGGCGTCGAGGGCGGGCATTGAAAGCGAGGGCTGGGCGGAGAGATGCGCCGGGCAAAGTCCTTAAGGATCGGCGTTCACCACGCCGACGGGGTCGTACGGGGACCAGCGTATAGAACGCACCTCAGCCGCGCGAACGGAACGTCGTCCAGACGGTTCCAGCTGCAGTCCACGACCGCGAGGCCGTCGCTGTGGACGAGGTGGTAGTCCCCCGGGCTCACGCAGTCCGTCGCGGACGGCGTCAGCGCGACCCCCGGGAAGCGCTGCTGGAGCCTGAGGGTCGTTCCATACAAGCGAATGTCGGGGTGGAGTTGAAAGGCGTCAGTTGGCGTTGAAAGGCGTCGAGGTCGGGGATTGAAAGCGTGGGGTGGGCGGAGAGAGACGACGGCAAAAGTCCTTAAGGATCGGCGTTCACCACGCGAACGTGGTCGTATGGGGACCAGTGTATAGAACGCACCTGAGCTCGCGCAGGCATCCGAGACGCGCGAGCTTTCTGCCGGAGCACCGCTTCGGATCGCACTGCCCGAGGTCCCACATCGCGAGCGGGACGGGGAACCGCGTGGAGGACGCGTCGTCGTCCCCGACGCCCTCGTCGCCCTCGTGCGCGCGCTCGCACGCCTCGGACGTGCACGAGCACAGGCGCTGGTTCGCCCACGACGGGCGCAGCGGGGCGAATCGCTTCGAGGAGCCGTGAGAGGCGGATCCTCCGTTGCCGCCGCCGCCGCGCCCTCCGCCGCCATTCCCGCCGCCCTTGCCGCCCTTGCCGCCCTTGCCGCCGCCGCCGCCCTTGCCCTTGCCGCCCATCGCGCGGCGGTCTCTGCTCCGCCCCGACGCCGGCCGGTGGGCGCGGAGGAGGTGTGCGGTTCGACGGTCGCGGTTGGTCCGTCGTAGTAGTCTGAAAGTCAGTGCGCGTGTCGGAGCCGCGTCAGTCGCGGTCGGCCGCCGTAGCCTCGAAAGCCCGACGCTCGCGCTCTCGAAAAAGCGCTTCGCGAACCGTCGAAAGCGCGTCCGATGCGCGACGCGCGGCGCACTCCGCGACGCGCCGATACCGGTACTCGCCGTCGATTTCGACAAAACACTCGTCGTCGCACGATGCACGGCGTCATGGCTCCCTCTACGCTCACCGCGCGCACGGTACGCGCTCGTTTCCGCGCGCGCGCGCTTCCGGGAAATCTACCTTCTCTATCCGTCGTCTTCCGAGCCGCCGCCAACTCGTGGAATTCCCCCGTCCGTCCGCAGGCGCTCGCGGGCAAGACGACGACGCCCAAGGCGCAAACGCGCGTCGCCGGCGTCCGCCGCTCGCTCAAGGTCCGCGCGGAAGCGAAGGACCTCACGTTCGACATGAAATCCCGCATCAAGATCCAAGCCGGGATCGACAAGCTCGCGGACGCGGTCGCCGTCACGCTCGGCCCCCGAGGTGCGTCGTCGTCGAGCGAACGAATCCGACGATCCATTCCGTCCACGCCGCCGCCGCCGCGGCGACGACCAGACCCGACGCGTCGCCCCGGAAAAGCAACTGACCGCTCCCCCGTTCGTCTCCGTCGTTTCCGCAGGCCGCAACGTCGTCCTCGCCGAGGCCGTGGGCATGCCCCAGGCGCGTCTTCGCCCCCGTCGATCGCGGACAATTGATTGCGCGCACACACAGAGGGTTTAGGGCAATTTCGTGCCGTCCGGAAGGAACCTTCTTTTCGGCGATTCGATTCCTTCGTTCCGTCCGTCCCTCGGTCCGCGCCTCGCCTCGCCTCGCCGCCCTCCGACCGCCGCCCGCTCACCTCCAACCCTCCCTCCCTCCTTCCCTTCTTCCTTCTCTCCAGGTCATCAACGACGGTGTCACGATCGCGCGCGCGATCGAGCTCCCCGATCCCGTCGAAAACGCGGGCGCGCAGCTCATCAAAGAAGTCGCCGGCCGCACCAACGACTCCGCCGGCGACGGCACGACCACCGCCTCCGTCCTCGCGCGCGAGATGATCCGACTCGGCCTCCAGTCCGTCACCGCGGGCGCGAACCCGATCTCCATAAACAAGGGCATCGACAAGACGCGCAGGTATCTCACGGAGAAGCTGGAGGAGCTCGCGAAGCCCATCAGCGGCAGCGCCGAGATCAAAGCCGTCGCGTCCATCTCCGCGGGTAACAACGACGAGATCGGCGAAATGATCGCGGACGCGATCGAAAAGGTTGGCGCGGACGGCGTGCTCTCCATCGAGAACGGCAGCGGTCTGGACACCACGGTCGAGGTCGAGGAGGGCATGGAGATTGACCGCGGATACATCTCGCCGCAATTCGTCACCAACAGCGAGCGCCTCCAGGTGGAATTCGAAGGCGCGAGGATCCTCGTGACGGATGAAAAGATCGAGCAGGTGAAGGACCTCGTCCCGATCTTAGAGGAGGTGTCCCAGAACGGCGGCGACCCGCTCCTCATCATCGCGGAGGACGTCGCCGGCGAAGCGCTCGCGACGCTCGTCGTGAACAAGCTCCGCGGCGTTCTCAACGTGGCGGCGATCAAAGCCCCCGGATTTGGCGAACGCCGCAAGTCCCTCCTCCAAGACATCGCGATCGTGACCGGGTCTACCTTCCTCGCGAAGGACCTGGGCCTCGGCGTCAAGAGCGCGACGATCGACGCGCTCGGGTACGCGCGGAAGGTGACGATCACGAACAACACGACGACGCTCATCGCGGACGCGGCGTCCCGCGACGAGATCGACATTCGCGTGGCGCAGCTCAAGCAAGAGCTCGCGGAGACGGACTCCATCTACGACACGCAGAAGCTCTCGGAACGCATCGCGAAGCTCTCCGGCGGCGTCGCCGTTATCAAGGTTGGCGCCGCGACGGAGACGGAGCTCGAGGACCGCAAGCTTCGCATCGAGGACGCGAAGAACGCGACCTTCGCCGCTATCGAGGAGGGCATCGTGCCGGGCGGCGGCGCCGCGCTCGCGCACCTCTCCGTCATGGTGAACGACTTCAAGGACACGCTCGTGGACCCGGAGGAGCGCTTGGGCGCGGAGATTGTCCAGAAGGCCCTCGTCGCGCCGTGCCGGATCATCGCCAACAACGCGGGCGTGGAGGGCGACGTCATCGTCGAGAAGGTTTTGAACTCTGACTGGGAGATGGGGTACAACGCGATGGACGGCACGTTCATCGACATGATCGAGGGCGGGGTCATCGACCCGAAGAAGGTGACGCGCAGCGGCTTGATGAACGCGTGCTCGATCGCGGGGATGGTGCTCACGACGCAGGCGGTGATCACGGAGATTCCGGAGGAGCCGATGCCGATCGGCGCGGGGCCGGCGGCTCCCGATCCGAACATGCCCGGTAACTTTTCGCTCTGAGTGAATAAAAATCGCTTCAGATCGGAACGAACCGACGGGTCGAAGGACTCAAAGTGAAAGCGACGCGCGGAGAAGAAGAGAAGACGGAGGAAAGGAGGACGACGAGAAGATGCGAACGACTCGGGGAGGCGAGAAGAATCGAGCGGAGAGGAGGAGCGACCGCACCGCGGTGATTTTAACTTAGTAGCGACGCGGAGACGCGAGAGACAAACGGCGTCGGTTGTAATGACGCGACGACGACCCCAGTTCTCTCATCAAATCGATGAATTACAATCGCGCGAACGCACACGCCCATCGCGAGTACATACTGTGTTACTTAGATCAGATCCGCCACGTTCATCGGCATCTCGTCGATCTGCGTGCTGTAGTACTGCTCGATGTCGCGTAAGATGCGAACGTCGTCCGCCTTGACAAAGTTGATCGCGACGCCCTTCCTCCCGTACCGCCCCGAGCGACCGATCCGATGGATGTAATTCTCGCGGTTGTTCGGCAAATCGTAGTTGATGACGAGCGACACCTGCTGCACGTCGATCCCGCGCGCCCAGACGTCCGTGGTTATCAGCACCCGCGTCGTCCCCCCGCGGAATTCGCCCATGATCGCGTCTCGCTCCTTCTGCGGCATGTCCCCGTGCATCGCGCTCACGGTGAAGTTATTCGCGCGCATCTTCTCCGTGAGCCAGTCCACCTTGCGCTTCGTGTTGCAGAAGATCACCGCCTGTGTGATCGTCAGAGTGTCGTACAGATCGCACAGCGTGTCGAACTTCCACTCCTCCTTCTCAACCGCGACGAAAAATTGCTTGATTCCCTCCAGCGTGAGCTCGTCGCGCTTCACGAGAATGCGGATCGGGTCCGTCATGAACTTCGTCGTCATCTCCAGCACCTCCACGGGCAACGTCGCGGACACGAGCACGACCTGCGTCTCCGGGGGCAGGTACCGATACACGTCGTAGATCTGCTCTTTGAACCCTTTGTTGAGCATCTCGTCCGCCTCGTCTAAGATGAGCGTCTTGATGTTCCGCGTCCTCAGGTTCCGCCGCTTGATCATGTCGAAGACCCTCCCCGGGGTCCCGCTGACGATGTGCACGCCGTGGTCGAGCTTCCGGATGTCCTCGCCTATGGACCTCCCGCCGATGCACGCGTGGACTTGCACGGACATGAAGTTTCCCAGCGCCAGCGCCACCTTTTCCGTCTGCGTCGCGAGCTCTCGCGTCGGGGACAGCACGAGCGCTTGCACCTCCCTCGTGGACGTGTCCAGCATCTGGCACAGCGCGAGGGAGATCATGGAGGACTTCCCGGTGCCGGACTGAGCTTGCGCGATGACGTCGCGGCCGCTGCAGATGGGCATGACCGCGCGCTGCTGGATCGCGGAGGGCTTCTCGAAGCCGTAGGAGTACAGCCCGCGGAGGAGATCTTCCCGGATGCCCATGGCGTCGAACGTGTTGACGACGTTCACGCCCTTGGACGTCTCGAACGAGATGTTCTCGTCCTTGTCGAAGTCCATCTGCGTCGACGCCATCGCGATGTCGACGCGCGTCGCTCGCTAGCTACTTCTTATTCTTCGCGGATCGATCGATCGACTTTCGTTCCGATCGGGCTGCCGCGATCGATCGACGCGCGAAGTTTTGTTTTTCCTCGCGACGATCGCCCCGGGCTCGAGTTCACCGAGATCGGGGACAGATCCGAGGGATCGCGCGGTCCGGGCGCCGGTTCGAGCGCGGCGTGGAAGTCGCGCGAGGGCTGTGTCGACGAGCGCGCGTGAGACGGCGTTCGGTCGTGCGGTCGCGTGCCTCCGTGTGCGCGCGAGCCCTGGCGGCGGGGAGGAGGAATTCCCGCCTGTTTTCGTCGAGACGGGACTGGGAGTGACCTGCGGCGATTCCATGTTCACAAGAGTTCATAGGATAGTTGAAAGGGGGAAGCGATCAAATGGTGAAACCGAGAGATGGGTGAAAAACGTTTACTCAGTCGCGACTCGCGAGCGCGAGTCGACGTTTCGAGGCGCCGCGCCGCGTCTCGGCGAGTGTTATTGTTGAATCGCGCGCCCGACGAGCCTCGACACGTCGCTCCCGCCGACCTCGCGCGCGTCATGCCCGCCCTCGCGCTCGCGACCGCGGCGCCCGCGTCCGCGTCCGCGTCCGCGTCCGCGTCCGCGTCCGCGTCCTCCTCGCGCCGACGAACGACGCGCGCGCGCCCCGCGGCTTCCGTCCGAAAATGGTGCGGGAAGATCGCGATCTCGCGCGTCGTCCGCCGCGACGCGACCGCGGCGCCGCGCGACGCGCCCAATGCGGCGGGCAATGGCAGCCTCGACGGCCTCGAACCCCTCGTGCTCACCGTCTTTAGCACGAGCCCGTACATGAAGACGACGCAGACGCGCGTCCTCGAGGCGTCCTTCCCGGGACGCGTGCGATGCGTCGAGGCCGCCCTCGACGTCGCGACCGCGCCGCTCGCGGCGGGCTCCAACGCGGTGTGCCTCTTCGTGAACGACGACGGCGGCGCGGACGTCGTGAACGCGCTCGCGGACCAGGGCGTGCGCTTCATCGCGATGCGTTGCGCGGGGTTCGATCGGATCGATCTGGACGCGTGCGCGGCTCGCGGGATCGCCGTCGCGCGCGTCCCCGCGTACTCTCCGTACGCCGTCGCCGAGCACGCCATCGCGCTCATGCTCGCGCTGAACCGGCAGCTCATAAAGTCTAACGCGCGGGTGTTACAGGGGAACTACTCCCTGAGCGGTCTCGTCGGGTTCGACATGCACGGGAAAACGGTGGGCGTCGTCGGCACCGGGAAGGTGCGTTCTGTTCTGTTCTTACAAACACCTCGGGCCTATGCCCTACACACGTTTTTCACCCATCCCTCGGTGTCAACAGTTGATCGCGTCCCCTTTCAACTGACCCATGGAATCGCCCTCTACAGATTGGCCGCTGCGTCGCCGCGCCGCTCATCGGGATGGGGTGCAAAGTCCTCGCGTACGACTTGTACCCGAGCGACGAAGCGATCGCGATGGGCGTGGAGTACGTCGACACCATCGAGGAGCTCCTCCCGCTCTGTCACATCGTGACGCTGCACTGCCCGCTGAACGAGAGCACGACGCACCTCATGGACGAGCGCCGGCTGCGGGTGCGTTCTATTATCCCTTTAGACCCGGTGTGTAGTTAACTACACATATTTTATCGGCGGTGTGTAGTTTACTACACGAAAATGCTCGGGTCTAAGGGATACACCGGTTCCCGCGCGACCGCGTTCGCGCGGTGAACGCCGATCCTCGAGGACTTTCTCTCCCGGCCCGGCGTCTCTCTCCTCCCAGGGTCCCTCGCTTTCAACGCCCGACCTCGACGCCTTTCAACTCCGCTTCTGACGCCTTTCAACTCCACCCCGATATCATCGCTCGTATGGGCAATTACCCCCAGTTGATGCGCCCCGGGTCCATGCTCGTGAACACGTCGCGCGGCGCGCTGGTGGACAGCGCCGCGCTCGCGAAGGCGTTGGACGAGCGCGTCATCGCGTGCGTCGGGATGGACGTCTACGAGAAGGAGGCTGGGGTGTTTTTTAAGGATTCGAGCGAGAAGACGGACGACGTGAGCGGGAGCAGCGTCGGCGCGGATTGGGATTTCGAGCTCGCGAGTCTCGCGTCGCGGCCGAACGTTCTCGTGACGGGGCATCAGGCGTTCTTGACCGCGGAGGCGCTCGAGAACATCGCGACGACGACGGTGGAGAACCTTTTGGAGTTCGAGAGCGGGGTCAAGCGGGGGGAGGGTGGGGCGTATCTCAACGGCGTCGGCCTCGGGCACTGATGACGACCGGTTTGATTTATTCCTCAGTAATTTGAGCAGTCTTTTGGAAGTCTTCGAGACGATTCGATTCATTCGCTCACCGCGCGATCGATGATGGCCGCGACGATCGCGGCGCGATCGCGCGCCTTGGCGCCGTGCGCGCGGCCGCGAGCAGCGCGGGAGCGTCGCTCGCGCGGGGGCGTCGCTCCCGCGGCGAGGCCGCGATTCGACCGCGCGACGCGCGTCGCGTCGTTCCCGTCGTCTGAATCTGAAGCTCGCCGCGTCAGCAGGATCGTCCGTACGCGAGCGAGCTCGAGCGACGACGCGGACGCGACGTGCGACCCCGTGGGCCGCGGCCCGTGCGGCGCCATCCCGGGCTTAAAATCCGACGAGGTCGTCCTCGTCGTCGGCGGCGCCGGGCGCGTCGGGAGGCGCCTCGTCTCCACGCTCGTCAACTGCGGCGTGCGCGTCCGCGTCATGACGCGCGACGCCGACTCGGTCGCCGCGCGCGAGCTCGCGTCCAAGTTCAGCGACGCGACGTCGTCCGCGCTCCTGGAGATCGTCGAGGGCGACGTCACGGACGACGACGACGCGAGAATCGAGCGCGCGGTCGCGGGATGCACGCGCGTCGTCGCGTGTCACGGCGCGGAGCGCATCGCGCGCGTCGCCGACCTCTTCTCGCGACCAGAGTTGACGGACAAGCGGCATCCGCGCTTCGTGAACTACCTCGGCGTGGAACGCCTCGCGAAAGCCGCGGCGAAGACCAAGTCCGTGCGAAGGTTCGTGCGCGTCACCGGCATGAGCGTCGGGTACGCGCCCATGCACCCGATCGCGGTGCTCCTGAACGTCGTCCTCTCCATGTCGATCCAGTGGCAGCTCGCGGGCGAGGTCGCGACGCGCTCCATCGTCGCCGCCGCGGGCAAGGAGTACGCCGTGGTGAGGCCCGGGAACTTGAGCGACGCGCCGCGGCCGGAGAACTCGGTCGTGATCATCGGCCACGGCGGCGCGCACGTGCGCGCGGGGAAGGTGAGCAGGGACGACGTCGCGGACTGCGTGTTCGCCGCGGCGTTCGCGGTGCGTTCTATACGCTGGTTCCCATACGACCGCGTTGGCGTGGTGAACGCCGATCCTTAAGGACTTTTGCCGGCGTCTCTCTCCGCCCAGCTCTCGCTTGCAATCCCCGGCCTCGACGCCTTTTAACTCCACCTGACCCTTTCAACTCCACCCCGACGTTCGCTCGTATGGAACGACCCTCAGCCGTCGGCGGCGAACGCCACCGTCTGCGTCGCCGGCGCGGCGACGGCGTCCGGGGGGGTGCGGAGCGAGATGTCGTGGGACCCCGCGCGCGGGATGCACTACAAGACCGTGGAGACGGACAGCGTCGTGCAGGAGGGAACGGACGTGACCGGGATGGTGCTTCAGGTGAGCGCGGACGAGGACGAGCTCGACGCGGACGTGAACCATCGGCGGTGGGTTGGGATTTTTTTGTTCGGCGTCGTCGGCGCTGCGGCGGCGGCGGCGAGAGCGCTCGCGTCGCTCGCGACGTGGTTCATGCGGCTCAGCGCTGGGGTCGCGTGACGCGCGCGCTACTTATTAACTACGCCGCGTTCGTTCGATTCGATCGCGCGTTGATTCATTCATTAATATGATTGATTGTTCATCACGTGAATACTAATGACGCGTGACTTCATTCGTTCGACGGATCGCCGCGCGTCCGCGTCTTCTCCTTTTCGTACACGTAGACGCGTACGATACGACCGCCGCGGCCCCGCGTGAGCATCGCATCGTTCTTGCATCACTTCCGGATGTTCGACAGCCTGACGTCGAACAGCAGCGTCCGGTTGAAGTCCTTCAACGTCTTGTTATCGAGGACGAAGTCCAACGTCCGCTTTCCCGCGAACGTCTGCGGCACGGGCCCGACGGTGTATCGCTCTGAGGGTTGTTCCAGCGACGGCGGGGTGGAGTTGAAAGGCGTCAGATGGAGTCGAAAGGCGTCGCGGGCGGGGATTGAAAGCGAGGGGTGGGAGGAGAGAGACGCCGGGAAAAGTCCTTAAGGATCGGCGTTCACCACGCGAACGGGGTCGTATGGGGACCAGTGCGCGAAGAGGACGCACCCGCCGCGTTCCTCGAGTACGCGAGCTTCTCCTCGAGCTCCCCCGGGATCTCGATGCGTCGGATGCCGCCCACCCTCATCTCGCGGACCGCCTCCTCGAACGCGGGTATCGCCTCCCCCGCGCCGAGCTTGAAGATGAACGGCGCGTCCGTCTCCCTCGTGGACTCGATCTTCTTCGCCTGGTACCCCTCCGTGTACCCGACCCACTCGACGACGACGACGTCGCCGTCCGCGGGGCTCGCGCCGGTGCCTTCTCTGAGCTCCGCGTATCGCACCCCGGACGGGGACTGCACGAACGCCTTGTCCCCCGGGCCGAGCGAGGAGTTGCTGTTGCTGCAGTTCTCGCAGTCGTCCGCGCCCGCGAGCACAGCGGGGGGGGTCGCGATCGCGAGGAGCGCGGCGAGCGCGACGGGGGACGACAGCGCGACCGCGCGTCGCGTGGCGACGAGCGGATTCGCGCTGGCATCCGACTCGGACGAGGACGCCCGGACGCGCGTCGCGACCGCGCGCGTCGACGACGACCTCGCGGCGACGCGGAGACGCTTCGCGGTCGTCGCGCGGAGCGTGGACGAGACGGTGCGCGACGACAGAGCGTTCATCTCGTGATCGCCTCGCAGGGACGGTGTGACGACGACCGGCGACGGGGTGGATAGAACACTCGCCGTCTGCGTGGTGTCGTCAGCGTCGGATGACGATGACGTCGGCACTCTGCTCTCGAGAGAAGATCGCCGCGCCACGACACGTCGCGCGCTCCCCCCCGCGCAATCGACCCCCCCCCCTCCCATCGCAACCATGGGAAGCGTGCTCGGCAAGATATCGGAGGAGCTCCCGAGGCACGAGGTCCTCGCGAAGACCGCGGCGTACGAGATCCGGAGGTACGCGCCGTGCGTCGTCGCGGAGACGACGTACGTCTCGAGAGATGGGATGTTCAGCGGAGACCAAGGCGGGAGCTTCATGAAGCTCGCGAAGTACATCGGCGTCATGGCGAAGCCGCAGAACGCGGAGGCGGCGCCGATCGCCATGACGTCGCCCGTTCTCATGGAGCGCGCCCCTGGAGGCGGCGGCGGGAGCGGCGGGGGCGGCGGGAGCGGCGACGGCGACCATGGGTTCAAGATGTGCTTCTTCCTCCCGGCGAGTCGGTTCCGGAAAGCCGCGGACGCGCCGACGCCGACGTCCCCGGAGGTGGCGATCAGAGACGTTCCCGCGCGGGTGATGGCGACGAAGACGTTCAGCGGGAACCTGTGCCAATCCCTCATCGCGGAGAAAGACGCGGAGCTGAGAGGGGAGCTGTCGAGGGACGGGGTGAAGCCCGCGCCGGGGGCGACGGCGTCGGCGGCGGGGTACAACCCGCCGTGGACGCCGTGGTTCCTGAAGACGAACGAGGTCATGCTCGAGGTGCAGGGGTACTGACTGATGAGATCTCTGAATGATGACGCGTCGACGTACGTCGAGAATGCGCGTCGCGAGGGGTGAAGACGTGGAGTGGATTGATTGAAGACGAGGAGGAGGAGGAGGACGACGACGACGAACAGACGCAGCCACGCTGCACTGCTTCTAATAGATAGATACCGGTACCTACTTGCTACCTAGAAGGACGTACTTCCGGAAGTACTTCCGTACGTTGTGAGCGCGCGCGAACGATAGAGGAACGAAATGTGAGCATCGCGTCGCGTCACTCTCGCTCCGGCGCCTCGAGCCCCCCGAGCACGCACCCGTCGTACTCTTCTTCGACGACGGCTTGCGCGCACGCCGCCACCGTCGTCATCAGCTCGCGCCACCGCTCGGGGCGGCCGCTCGCGAATCGAAACGCTCGTTTCAGAACCGTTTTCACCCCCTCGAGGTTGTGCGCCCTCGCTAACGCCATCGCCTGTTCGCAGAGAAGCTCCGCGGCGGCGTCGAGCGGCGGCGCGGTCGGCGGCGAGGGGAAATCAGACCCCGCCGAGGGCGTCGCGCCTTCCTCCTCCGCGACTCGCGAAACGCGCGCTCGCAACGACTCGAGAAACGCCTCGATCTCCTCGTCCGTCTCGAGCGCGACGACGACATCCTCGGCGCTCCCGACGTCGTCGCCCTCGCCCTCGCCCTCGCCGTCGTGAAGGTCGACGACGGGAAGAGGAAGCGCGGTCGTCGTCGTCGGCGGCGGCGGCGGCGCCGGCTCGAACCGTTCGACCCCGTAGCCGTCGAACCCGCGCAGCCCCCGTTGCCTCGCGTCGTGCCGCGTCGCGTGCCTCCCCCTGCCGCGCCCCCGTCCACCCTTGCGCCCGCCGCCGCGCCCTAGCCCTGTCTCTCGCGCGGCGCGCGCGCGCTGCTCCTCGCGCGCGTAGTGCGCCTCCAACTCTCGCCGCTCCTCGGGGCCGATGGCGTCCAGAAAGTCTCGGTCGATTTGCGAAAACGACGCGGGGAGGCTGTCCGCGCGGACGCCCGCGACGCTCGCGCGTCTCGCCGCCGCCCGCGTGCGCGCGCTGACCGTGGCGTCGGGCGTCGGGGCGACGGCAGCCGTCGTCGTCTTCGTCGGCGGCGGCGGCGGCGGCGAGGGCCGACGCGCGGCGCGCTTGATCCCGAGAAGGCTCCCGAAGGCGTCGAACCGCGACGCCTCCCCGCCGCCGGGCGACTCGCCGGAACACGCGTCCGCGGGCGCGGGGGCGGCTCTGAACGTCAACCGCCGCGTCGTCGTCGCGCTCGCGCTCGCGTTCGCCGCCGCCGCGCGAGGCCGCAGACGCGACGGCAGTGGCGGCGACCGACCACCCGCCTTGAGCTCCGCGCGGAGGCGCAACGGCAACGCGTCCCACGCGTCTCGGTCGACGGCGTCCTCGTCGAACCCGCCCGCCACCGCCGCCGCCGCGGACGCGGCGAAACTGCTGCGACGCAGCGGCGTCGGGATGGACCCACCCGCGTCGCCGGGGCCGGGGCCGGGGCCGGGGTCGGGTCCGTCGAGAGGCGGCGGCGCCGCGCGGCGGCGGCGGGGCGGGGAGGGGGAGTCCGCGGCGACGGTGAAGCGCATGCGCTTCGCGGAGGACGTCGACGTCTTCAGCGAGGATTTCAACGCGGGGGCGGCGGCGTCTCTTGGTCTTGGTTCGCGGTGACTCGCCGCCGCCGCCGCGACGAAGACATCGTCGATGATCTCTACGCGAAGGGCAGAAGTGCCGCCGCCGCCGCCGTGGTCCCGGTGCACGCGCGCGATGGAGACGGACGCCTTGACGTCCGCGGACGCGAGCGCGGTCGCGATCGCCGTCGCCGCGGCGGCGGCGCCGTCGAAACGTCTTCCCTCGTCGTCGACGCGCTCGCCGCGCCAGTCCACGAGCGCCTCTGACGCGCTCACCGGGGCGATCCGCGCGGGCGCGACCGTCGTCGTGAGCGCGGCGTACGCGGCCGCGGACGCGACCTTCACCGCCGCCGCCGCCGCCGCCGCCGCCGCCGCGGACGGATCGCCGACGCCGCCGACGCCGCCGCCGACGCCGATCGGGAGCGCTCTCATCTTTTCGACGACGGTGTCGAACGCGACGCGAACGACGTCCTCTCCGCTCGTCGTCCCCTTCATCGCGGCCGCGTCCGATCGCGCTTCGCCTTCGACCGTCGCCGCGATCTCTACGTCGTCGTCGTCGTCGTCGTCCTGCGTCGGGAGTATCTCGTCCGCGGCCGCCGGGAGTGTCTCGACGTCGACGTCCGCCGCCGGAGCCGGAGCCGCCGCCGCCGCCGCTCGCCCCAGCACGCTCGTCATCCGACGCTGCCCCACGTCGACGCTCCGCTCGAGCGCGTACGCCGCGCACGGCATCAGCCTCCCTTCCCTGACGCTATCCGTGATCCACGCCGGCTTCACGATCGGCGGCTGCTTCCCGTCCGCGCGTCTCAGCTTGTCCAGCTTGCTGTCCGTCAAGTTGGCGCAGACGACGTGCGTGCACGCGGCGCGGCTGTAATAATTCTATACGAGCGAACGTCGGGGTGGAGTTGAAAGGCGTCAGTTAAAGTTGAAAGGCATCGAGGGCAGGGATTGAAAGCGAGGGGTAGGCGCAGAGATGCGCCGGCAAAAGTCCTTAAGGATCGGCGTTCACCACGCCGACGCGGTCGTATGGGGACCAGTGTATAGGACGCACCGCGAACCCGCCGCCGCCGGCCAACACGACGTCCTTTATCGTCATCCACGGCGGCTCCGTGAGGCCGTTCACGTACACGCTCACGCCGTGGAACAACCCCTCGGTGAGGTCGTCCTCCTCCCCGTTGGTTCCGTCGGTTCCGTTGGTTCCGTCGGTCCCGCCGTCGCGCGCGTCCGACTGTCCTCGTCCTCGGCGCCGCCGCGCGTCGTTTTGTTCGCCGAGCTTTTCAATCTTGTACGCCATGTAATTCTGATGCCTCCCGCCGTGATGCTTGGAGTCCCTCTTCCCCCCTCCCGGGTCCTTGCCCCCGCGCGCGTCCTCGGGGCGGAAACACATCGCCTGGTGGATCGTCCGCGTCGGCGCGGACGCGATGTCGTTCGAGGACGTCGCGCGACGACGCGACGGGTCGTCGTCCGCGTCGTCGACCGAGATCTGGGCACCCACGATCGCGCCGAGGCCTCCTCCTCCTCCTCCTCCTCCTCCTCCTCCGCTCGCATCGCGTTCGGTCCTGCCCGACGGCGACGCGGTGTCGTCGCCGCCGCGCGTCATGGTCGGCTACCGCGACGCGCCGGCGCGAAGACGTTCCCCTGGCCTCGAACGCGTCGTCGTCGTCATCCTCCCTCGTCGCGCGCGCGTCTCTGCAGTAGCGGAGTCTTCTCTCAGCTGGGTTTTTTTCCTCGACTCTCGAGAAAATCTGGACGGCGCGCCGCGTGTCGCCAGCTGTACCTGTCGGCGGCGGACCTCTCTCCGCCGCGCCGCGCTCGAACGAGAACCCGCGGCGTCCTCTCGCTCGCGCGCGCACTCGGCCGCGCGCCGCGCACGCGCGAGATGTCGCCCACGTGCGCGAACCCCGCGTGCGGGACGAACGGTGCGCGCGTCCCTCGCGCCCTCGCGTCGCGCGCCCTCGCTCGCGTCGCGCGCCCTCGCTCGCGTCGCGTCGTCGCGCCCGCGCGCGTTTCCGGGCGCCGTCGGCGTCGCGCGCGCGAGAACCTAAATACAGCCCGCCACAGCCGCCGCCGCGGCGCGAGAGGGGGCGCGCTCGCTCGCGCGCGCGCGCGCGCTGCCTCGTCCTCCCTCCCTCCCTCCCTCGCCCGCTCACGCCCTCGCCCCGCGCTCTCTCCTCGCGCGCAGCGAGCCCGATGTGGAGGAAGGGGCACACGCGGCCGGGCGCGACCGAGCCCGTGACCTTGTGCAACGCCTGCGGGATCCTGTGCGCGTGTGGCGCGCGCGCGCTCGTCGTCGGCGCGCGGCGGCTCGCAGAGAGCTTCGCGCGCCTTTTTCGGTTCCGTTTTCGCCTTCGCCGGCGCGCCGTCCTCGCGAGCCTCCTTCCGCCGCCCGCGCGACGTTCACTCCGCGCTCGTTTCACATCTCACACGAACCCCCCCCCCCGCGTGCGCGTCGATCCATCCCCGCAGGTACAAGCGCGGGTGGTTCTGCGCGCACTGCGAGCACGTCTACCGCAAGCCGGACGACGACCCCGTCGACGCGCCGGCGTGGATCGGCTGCGACCACTGCGACGGGTGGGCGCACTACGACTGCGAGCTCAGGCACGCGCCCGAGGCGGTGCTCCCGCCGCCGCCGCCGCCGCCGCCCGCGATGGGCGGCGAAGAGGAGGGCGCGGAGGATGCAGCACCGGGCGGCGCGGACGTCGGCGAGAACGCCGACGCGGCGGCGGCGGCGGCGGCGGCGCCCGAAACCGAAACCGTCTCCGTCGCGGGGCTGCTGACGTGCGTTCTATACACTGGTCCCCATACGACCGCGTTCGCGTGGTGAACGCCGATCCTTAAGGACTTTTCCCGGCGCATCTCTGCGCCTACACCTCGCTTTCAATACCCGCCCTCGGCGCCTTTCAACTCCGCTTCTGACGCCTTTCAACTCCACCCCGACATTCGCTTGTATAGAACGGCCCTGACCCCGCCGCCGCCGAACCTCCCCCCCTACCGCTGCCCGCACTGCCGCGCGCACCCGGAGACGGTGACGACCGCGCCGCGTCAGAGGTCGTCGTACGCGTCCGCGACGTCCATCGCCGCGGGCGCGAGGGTGGTCAACGCGCGAATCGTGCACGCGCGGCCGTTTCTGCGCGGCGGCGACCGAAGGACGGGGCCCGGGTGCCACCCGTCGAAGCCGGGGCGCGCGGCGGCGCCGGCGGCGGCTTCCGGAGTTGCCGGCGGCGGCGGAGGCGGCGCGCGCGCGCGCGCGCCGCGCTCGAAGAAAAGGAAGAAGAAGACGCCCGCGGTGACAAAGTCGAGGAAGCGGAAGAGTAAGTCGGCGGCGGCGGCGGCGGCGGCGGCGACGCCGCCCGCCGCCCGCGCGCGTCCGCGGATTCGACGCGTTCGCCGACTTCGACTCCCCCCTCGACTCCGCCCCCGGCGGGTCGTTCACGCGCGTGGACTGGACCCCGACGCGGGCGGCGGGCGGGGCGTGGCCAGATATCGTCGGCGCGGGCGCGCGACCGACGACGACGACGACGACGACGCGGGTCTCTCGCGCCGCGGACATCGGGTCATTCCGCCCCGCGGGCGTCGCCGCCGCCGCCGCCGCGCTGTTCATCGACCACGGCGTGCCCACCCCGGAGTGCGTGGTCAAGCGAGGGTGGGCGGACGACGCGAACGCGAACGCGCGCGGAGGTCACGGGATCGTCGCTGTCGGACACGGCGGCGGCGGCGGCGGCGGCGGCGACCTTCCGCTGAACGCCGCCGCGAGGGCGTGGATGATGGCGGCGGCGGCGGCGGCGGCGGCGGCGGCGCGCGGCGACGCCGACGGGTCGCGCCTCAAAAAGCGACGCGCGTTCGACGACGCGCGCGCGCCCCCGCTCGGCGGCTTGATCCATCTGGAGACGATCCCGCGCTGCTGCGACGCCGGCGGCGAGCACTGCGGCGGCGACGGGCGCTGCAGCGGCGACGGGCGCTGCGGCGGCGGCGGGATGAGCACGCCGCCCGGACAACGCGCGTCGCTCCGTCGACCTTCGTGTTCGGCGGCGCCGACGCCGCCGCGAGGGAGCGCGCTGTTCACCGCGGCCTCCCTGGCCGGCCTCGGCGGCGTCGGCGTCGGCGCCTCCAGACCGGGACCGGGACTCGTCCCCGTCCCCGCCCCGTCGCGCCTCGCGCCTTCGCCGCGTGGTGGGGACCCGAGGCTCCATCCTCGCGCGGCCGACGCGATCTCGGACGCCGCCGACGCCGCCTCGGAGGCGGCGTCTGAGGATCTGATCGTCGAGCCGGACGCCGCGGCGATGACGTCGGACGACCGCGCGGAAGAGCTCAAAGACCTCGCGCGGTTCCTCACCGCGGCCGCGGACATGGACGACGACGCTCTCGCGCGTGACGAGTCGCGCGTGTGCGCGGCGCTCAAACACCTGTCGCTCGCGAGCAGCGTCACGAGGGAGCTCATACGGCACGCCGGCTTGCAGATCCCGGTGGCGCGGTTGGGGTGAGACTGCTTCCCATACGACCCCGTTCGCGTGGTGCGCGTCGTTCCTTAAGGACTTTTCCCGTCGTCACTCTTCACCCGCGCTTCCCTTTCAACGTTTGACCGCTAAGACGTTCGACTGACCGATCGCTTCACCCAGATCGCGCGGGGTCGCGAGCGTCCGAGACGCCGCGACCGCGCTCGCGGCGAACGCGGTGTGGAAACAGGCGATGGTGCCGAGCCCGGTGCCGAGCATGGCGGCGCTGATCGGCGACGGCGCCGCCGCCG
>NW_003315882.1:1971058-2015354 GCF_000151265.4 Micromonas pusilla CCMP1545 | reverse complement strand
GCGGTACGCGGTAACGGTCGGTATGTTGGCGTTACCGCGACGTCGGCGACGGGCGCCGGGGGGATGCCCGGCGTCGTCGCCGGGGGGATGGATCCGATCGTCTCGCTGTTGAGCGAGTTCGGGTGAGCGGCGGCGGCGGCGGCGGCGGCGGCGGCCGGGGGGAGGACGCCGGCGGCGGCGAAAGACGACTGATGACGACATAGGGACGTTTGTTCGCATCCACGGGGGATGAACGCAGAGGACGAGAAGAAGACTGACGTAGCAGCTCGCGTGACCCGACGAGTGTCAATCCAAAGGAACGACACGACGACGACGTACAGAGCGAGGGAAGTCCGACGCGCGCGCGACGACGACGACGACGACGACGACGACTCGGCTATCGGCGGCGTCTGCGTTTCTATCCGCGACCTAAAACAATCTATCTCCCCGCCCGCTACTCCGTCTTCGCGCTCGCGCCCCGCCGCTTCCTCCTCACCCCCACCCCCCGCTGATTCAACACCGCGGGCTTCATCGCGAGATACGTGAGCAACCCCCCGAGCATGCTGACGTTCTTCCAGAACATCACGACTTCGACCTCGTACGCCGCGGACGCCGCCGCCGACGCGTCGTCGTCGCCGTCGCGCGCCATCGTCCAGTACGGGTGCATCACCGGCGTCACGACGATCGTGAACGCGGCGAGCATCTTCGCGCCGACGCTCACGTCCGCGATGAACAGCACCGCGCCCACGAGCTCCATCGCGGTCGCGACGGAGAGGTACTGCGCGTCCGAGAGCGGGAGCACCGAGTCGCAGTCGAGCCCCGAACGCGCGCGGATCGCTTCTTTCGCCGCGAGGAGGCGCGGCGCGAGCGTCGCGAGCGTCGCGCCGGCGTCGTCGTGCGCGATCGCGTGGAGCTTGTTCAGCGCGGAGACGAGGAACACGAAGGCGAGGAGGAACCGCGCGGCGAACGCGGAGGCGAACATCGCGGACGCGACGACGCGACGCGACGCGGCGAGGAGTGGCCGCGTCGAATGGGTCTCGGTGTCGTCCTCTGTTCCGTATTTTGGCGGGAGCGGTCGGTTCCGCGTGAGCACTCGCACCGATATTTCCGTCCTTTCGTTGATCTTTTCGGTATCCACGCGCGGCACTGCTTCGCGCGCGCTGCTTCACGGCGAACGTGAACTGCTTCACGCGTTCCTCCTCGAAATCGAGAACGGTGCGTCGTCCGTCGCGCCCGCGTCCGCGCCCGCGCTCGCGCGCGTCGGCGCGTCGCGGCGTCTTCCGCGCGCCTCCGGGGAACGAAATGTCGCATCTTCCCATCTCGCTGACACTTGTCCCCTTTTTCCAGGTCCGTCCTCGTCCGCGCCCTCTCGAGAGACGCCGCGCGATCGCATCGCGTCTCGCGGCCTCCCCGCGAGATGAAAGTCATCTTCCTCGACGTCGACGGCGTCCTCGCGACGCGCCGGTGCGTCCCTCGCCTCGATCCCGTCGCGTCGTCCCGAGGCTTCGACGTCGAGATGAGATCTTCCCTATTTCGCCACTTCGTTTCCGTCCATCGAACGCGCCGCTTCGTCTCGCTCGCTTCTCCCCGACGCGTCGAGGACGGCCCGTCCTGACGTCGCCATCGTCCCTCCGTCGTCCGCGCCGCAGATCCAACGCGTGCGAGCCGCGCTTGCTGGATAACCTCCGCGCGCTGGTCGAGCGCGCGGACGCGCGCGTCGTCCTCGCGTCCGACGCGCGGCGAGATCGCGAGAGCTACGAGACCGTCGCGTCGCAGCTGAGCGCGCGAGGCGTGCGGTTTTCCTCGTTCGCGTCGAAGTCTTTTCCGGCGAACGACGCGTCCGCGGAGGCCTCCTCGCGTCGCTGGCGCGCGGTCCAGATCCTCTCGTGGGTCCAAGACCACAACGACTGGATCGCGAACGGCGGATTCGACGTAACGGAAGCGGTCGAGGCGTTCGTGGCGATCGACGCGGACGCGCTCGTGACGCGCGCGGGCGGCGCCGGGCTCGTCGGGAAATTCGTCATGACGCACGCGCGCGAAGGGTTGACGGTGGCCGCGATGGAGGCCGCGTTAGCGTGCTTGAACGCGACGCAGGTCATCCCGAGGACGCTCGTCGATCCGAGCGTTCGAGCGGCCGCGGAGAGAGAAGGAGGGGGAGGCGTCGGGCGCGGTGGGGGGTGGACGAGCGACGACGAGGAGGAGGACGACGACGAGGAGGACGACGGCGGCGCGGCGGTGAAAGATTTCGACGGGGACGCCGGCGAAGAAGTCGTGTACGGCTCGCGTCTGCACACGCCCCCGGTCGTCGCGAAGTGGAGAGGCAAAGCGATGACGATCGCGATCCCGCGGAGCAGCGGCCTCGCGAGCGGCGTCGTATCGCCGGTGACCCCTCGAGGGCTGCGCGCCGCGTTGGGGTTGTCGCCGTCGCCGTCGCCGTCGCCGTCCTCGCCGTCGTCGCCGTCGTCGTCGCCGTCGCTGTCGCTGTCGTCGCCATCGCCATCGCCGTCGCCGTCACCGTCGCGCCGCCCGGGCCGCGCTTCGTCGCCGCCGTCGTCATCCTCCTCCGCGTCGTCGTCGTCCGTCTGCGCGATGGACGAGGACGACGCGCCGCTCTCCGCGCGCGGATCTCGCGCGGCCATCTCCCCGCGCGTCACCGGGCGACGCAGCGGCGGCGTCGGCGCCCCGCCCCCTCCGGAGCGGCGCGCGAGTAAAGGCCCGTCGCGGCTGTCTCACGCGGCGGCGAAGCACCCGCACCCGCGCCCGCACCCACACCCGGCGTCCGTCGCCGCCGTCGCGGTCGCCGCCGCGAGCGAGCTGGATTTCGGGAGCGCGTGGCCGATCGCCGCGCGCGGCCGCGCCGCCGTCGTCGACGCCGTCGTGACCGTGCGCGGGTTCGGGGACGGCGACGGGGCGGCGAGGCATAACATGCGATACGGGGAGGCACTCGGAGGGTGCGAGAGCGCGCGGGTGGGCGGGGAGGATTACGGACGACCGCCGCCGACGCGCGCGGGTTCGCGGTACGGTCCGCTGTGATGTGATGTGCGTGATGCGCGCGTGAACTTCGCTTCATGATATCGGAACGCGTCGTCGTCGTCTGCTTATTTCATTTATCTCTCCGCGCCCTCGATCTCGTCTCGCACACCGCGCGACGCGGGAGGGATAAAAAGTATGTACAGTACAGAACCTCCCCGTCCAGGGACGCGTCGTCGCGCGAGTAATCTCCCCAATCCAACCCATCATCAAATCATTCGCATCGCATCGCATCGTATCGATCGCATTCTTCTTCGAGAATACAGCGCGCGCGGCGCGACGGGCGCTCACCCGCGCTTGGCGCGCCTCTTCGACGGCGACTTGATCGGCTCCTCCTCCTCCTCCTCCTCCTTCTCCTCTTCCGCCTCCTCCTCCTCGTCGTCCGGCTGAATCTCGTCCGTCTTCTTCGCCTTACCGACAGCCTTCTTGCTCGGCTTCTTCGCCGAGGCGGCGGTCTTCTTACCGCCCTTCTTCGCGTCCGCGGCGGCGGCCTCGCCCTTGGGCATGACGAGCGTCGCGATGAGCGCGAAGGTCGCGACGGCGACCAGCGTCAAAAACGCGTACAGAGCCACGGCGGAGTCGGCGAGGTAATCCACGACCGGGCGGCCGAGGTCGGCCACCTTGTCCGGCAGCTTGTCCAGCGCGGAGTACATCGCGTCGGTCACCTTGGACGCGAACCCCGGACCTTTCAGCGCCTCCGCCGCCTCCTCTTCCTTCCTCGCCTTGGCCTTGGCCTCCTCCTCCGCTTTCGCGACGGCGGCGATGAAGTCCATCTTCGGTTTCCACGCGTTCGCGCGGAGCTCTCCCGCGGCGACGTCGTCGCCCGCGACGAGGACGTTGTCCACGACGAGCCCGGACGTCATCGTCCAAATCTCGAGGCCGACGCCGCCGATCTGACCGATGCTCTTGAGCGGGGTCTCGTCGTTGAAGTACTTCGGGTTCGGAATCTTCCGCGGCTTCCACACCCCCTTGTACTCCGGGTTGTCGATCATCGGCGGGTACCACTTGCCCTTGTAGTCCGGGTTCGAGATCTTCGGCGGCGTCCACTCGCCGCAGCCCGCGTCCTCGCCCTCGCACTTCGGGTTCGGCACGATCGGGGCTTCCCAGTCGCCGTCCTCCTCTTCGTCCCAATCCTCCGGAACGGTCGCGTCCGGGTCCGGCACCTCGAGGGGCTCGTCGTCGAGCCACCCGATGGGCTTCGCCGCGTCCGGGTCCGGGATCATCGCCGGCGCGTCCTCGTCCCAGTCTTCCGGCTTGGACTGCGCGGGATCCGGGATCTGCGCCTCGTCGACCCAGTCCGCGGGCTTCTCGTCCGCGTCGTCGTCGATTTCCTCGGGGGGGTTAAACGACGGCTCGAAATCTTCAAAGAGCGAGCCGGACTTCTTGACCTCGTCGTCCACGAGCACCTCGTACGTGTTGTCCTTCTTCACGGACAGCGTGTACACGTGCGGGACGGAGTCCACGGTGAGGCTCGGCGGGTCGATCAGGTGCTTCTCCTCGATCGAGCCGTCCAGCGGATTCGCGTGCCGGATGATGACGTGGATCTTGTTCGTGTTTCCGCACTTGTCCGGGCCGAACATCACGACGTACGGCGTGTCGCCGTCGAGCTTCTCCGGGGAGAAGTCGTCCGACGCGGTCGTGAACTTGAGGTACGCGCCGCCGCACTCGAGGCCGTCCTCGAGGGTCGCCTCGTACTGCAGCGTGAGGCCTTCGGAGGGGTCGAAGGGCGCGGCCAACGCGGCGGCGGCGCCGTAGTGACGCGCGGGCGCGTCCACGTACAAGCCCTGGTCCTCCGTGTGCTTCGCGGTCTTCACCGTGGTCTTGCCTGCGATTAGCGGTCGTTCGGGCGGGCGGGGGGGTGAGGACGCGCGGGCGGTCGGAAGAGAGGCTTCTTCGGGGCCCACGAGTCGATCGATCAGATCGTTCTGAAGCGTAGACTAAATAAAAGCGCGCGATCGCGTCGCGAGAGGGACGAACGACGACGGATCGATCGGACGCGGGGACGACGCGCGAGATCGCGATCGCGCGCGCGCGCCGCGCTGCGCCGCCCCCCCTCGCGACGATCTGTCGCGCGCTCGCGCGACGAACGAACGAACGCGATGCGGCGGGGGTCGGTGGAGCGGTGGAGCGGGAGGCGCGCGATCGCGATCGCGTCGTCGCCGCGGCGGCTCGAGGCGCCGGCGCCGCTTTTCGCCGATCGTTTTTCTTCCTGCCGCGCACCGTTGTACTTGTCGTCGGTCGCGTCTTTCCACGCGCCCTTCCCGGAGGAGAACGTCTCGAGGAACGCGACGTCGCCCGTGACCGAGGGCTCGGCGAACGGGTGGACCTCCGCCGCGGAGGCGACGGACGCGCCGAGCGCGAGCCCGGCGAGGACGAGAGACGAGACGCGCATTGTTGAGTGGGGGGCCGGCGGTCGGCTTCCATCGCGTCATTCCGTCGCCGTGCGGCGACGCGATTGGTCGCGCGCGTTTTCGTACGCGCGTCAGTCTGAACGAGCATAAAACTACGTACACTACTACGCGTACGGCTGCAGCGCGCAGCTGCAGCTGTCGCCAACCGTCGACGTCACCGCCGACGCCTCGTCACTCCTCTCCGCGCGCGCGTCGCCATGTCGAGCTCCTCCTTCGCGTCCTCCTCCTCCTCCTCCTCCTCGGCGCGCGCGTCGTCGACCTCGCGCGTCGCCGACGCGTCCGCGCTCCGCCGTCGCGCGTCGCCGGCGCGTCGTCGTCGCGGCGCGGCGACGACGCGATGCAAGGTGGGCGTCCGCGGTCCGTCGTCCAAGACGTCGGACGACACGCAGACCGCGGCGGCGGTGACGTCTCGACGCGCGCTGCTCGCGGGGAAGGCGCTCTTCACCGTCGGCGAGGCGTTCGTGTTCCCGTGGGCGACCGAGGGCGCGACGCGACCGAAGTATCTCGACGGCCCGGACCTCGCGCCGTTCTCCCCGGCGTGGCTTCAGTCCATCCTTTACGTCCCCACCGACCCCGACGCCAAGGGGCGCGCGAAGGCGGCGCTGACGCGCGGGGAGGCGCTCGCGTCCGAGGGGAAGCACGCGGACGCGATCGCGGCGTTCGAGAGCGTCTACGCGGTGGCGCCCACGGAGTACAAGATGTGCCAGCGCGCGGGCCTCGACATCGCGAAGTCGTACAAGGCCCAGAGCGTTAGACTCGGGGACGAGTTCGATAAGAAGGCGAACGACGCGAAGGGCGTGGTGTGGTGGTGGGGCCGCGGCACGCGGTGGCCGGGGTGGTACATCATCGCGTACCTCAGCGCGAGGAACGTGTATTTCACGGCGAGGGACGACGAGGTTGGCGCGTTCAGCGTCGCTGAGGCGTTGGGATTTCTCGTGCCCATCTGGTTTGGGTTGCTCTACGTCCTCGTGCAGTTTGGCATCCCCGACTATTAGTGAATATGCGTAGTATACGTAGTAACGACCACACGGCGGGCGGGCGTTATGATCATTGTATGTGTAGCAGTAGCGCGTAGAAAGAAAACAAGAAGAAAGCGGCGTCGGGTTGGAAGAATAGCATAAGTTAAATACCCTCGATGATTCGTCATTCGATCGCAAACCTCCCCTATCCCTTTAACCCCCCGACCGACCCGCGGCGCGGCGGTCTTCACGCGGTGGGAAACAACTTCTCCGGATCGCTCACGCCAAAGTCGTCGCTCTCGTCGCTGTCCGACCCCCCGAGCTCGTTCGTCTTCGCCTTCGACGTCGACGTCTTCTTCCCCTTCCCTTTCTTCGTCGGGCTCGGGCTCGTCCCCTCGACGCGCAGCGACGCCGCGAGCGACTCCGCGGTCGGCGGCTTCCCCGACGCGAGCACCGCCTCGAGCTCTCTCTCGAGCTCGTCGAACGCCTTGCTCCCCGGCGAACTCTTCGCGGACGTCGCCTTCGACGTCGTTCCGAACCCGGACCCGTCGCGCTTCAACACCGCTCTCCCCGTCGCCGTCTCCGCCATCGACGCGCGGACGTCAACGCCCGGCCTCAACTCGTTCACCTGCGGCGTAAACGTGCAGTCCGCCATCGTCTCCGCCTCGATCGAACGCGTCAGCGCGAGCATCCGCCGCTTCCGCTCCTCGCCCTCCCGCTGAAGCTTCTCCGCGATGGACACGTCCGCGGCGAGGCCGAGCTTCTTCAGGCGCGCCGTCGCGAGCTTCTTCGTGCGCTCCGCCGTCGCGACGGACATCATCTGGTCCGACCGCGCGCGCTCCACCACCTTCTCCGCGCGGACGCTTCGACCGTCGTACCGCGTGGACGGGACCAAGTACGCGCGTCGGCCGACGCGGTCGGAGGACACGACGCGGTCCATCGCGGCGACGAAGCGCGTCGCGTCCACGGGCTGGTCGGGACCGACGAGCTCGGAAGCCGCGGCGATATCGGCGATCATCTCGAGGACGTGGGGGTGCGTCTGGAGGCGTTTCGCGTCGTTCGCGTCGACGTCGTCGACGACGCCGAAGCCGTCCGTGGTCGGGGAGCCCGAGCCGGGGTCCTTCTTTTCGTCGTCCGCGTCCGCGTTCGCGTTCACGAGCGCTTCGAGGCGGGACGCGTCGATCTCGCGCAGGTATAAAACCCCCGAGTTGACGTCGTCCAAGCGTTTGAACATCTGACGGAACTTCCTGTGCTTCAGCTGCGTCACGAGCCGCGCGCTTCTGGCTTCCACCTTGACCTTGGCGTCCTCGCGAATCTTTTCGCCCTCGCGCATGCGAAGCAACTCCTTCTTGTCGTCGAACTCGTGCCTGTTCGCGTACAGCAAGTCGTGCACCGGGAGCTTCGCCGGATTCCGAGGGAAGTTGGGATCCCGCGCGGGCTTGTCCGCGTTCGGCGTGAACAGCGGCCCGTACAGCTCCGCGTGCAGGCGCTCGACGTGTTCCTCCGAGCGCTTCTTCGACGCGACGAGCCGCTCGACGACCGCCGCGTGGTTCACCTTTGGCGCGTGGAACCCGCTCGCGCCGCCGTCGGATCCCGCGACGGTCCACGGCGGAAGCGAACCGTTGAGAGACGGCTCCCCGCGCGGGGTCCACCCGCTCAGCGACGCGCTGCCGTCGCCGCTCTGCGCGTCCGTCGGGTGCGGGGGAAGGCGATGCGCGTTAGGGTGAAACGTGTGATCCGCGGGGATCCACGACTCGAACTCCTCTCGGCGCATCGCGCGTCTCCCGGCGTCGTAGTACAGCTGTTCGTGGTGCGACAGCCCCTTCTCGCGTAAGTTCTCGACCCTCCCTTTCATCATCTGCTTCGAGACTTTCGAAATCTTCGGGCGGAACGTGCACTCCGCGAGATCGCGCTCTTCCATGTCGCGTTTGATCTGCGCGAGCTGCCTAAACTTCGCGTCGTGGTGCTCCGTGAGTCGCACCCACGGCGACTCCGTCCGCACGAGGCTCGCCGCGTACTCCGAGATCCTCGGCTTCGTCTGCATCTCCGCCGTCTCTTCGCGCTGCCTCTCTTCGTCCGCGAGTCGAGACTTCTCGCGCAAGTTCTCCGCGCGCATGAACGCCTCCGCGTAGAGCCTCTCGTTGTACGATCCATATTCCCCCGCGTTTCGGCCGCGCGCGAGCTCCCTCGAGTGCTTGCTCATCACCGTCCCCCGGGCTTTCCTCTCCTCCATCTCCTCCGCCGCGAGCTCCGCCTCTCTCTGCTTGACGTACTTATCCTTCTCCTCGCGCTGGCGCACCGCGTTCGCGTACAGTCGATCGAAGATTTGCCCATCGCCGCGGTTCTCGTCGTCGTCGAAGTGAAACTCGGGCTTCGGCGCGACGACGTCCCGCTTCTTGCGCGATCGCGCGCCCGGGCCGCCGCCCCAGATGCCCTTCTCCGGGTCCTTCTCCTCCGTCTTCTTCGGCTTATTCACGTGGTGCCTGAGCGGCTTCGAGTTCTCCAGGAACCACTTCTGCTGCTCCTCGCTGAGCTCCGACAGCGGTTTGACCTCCTTCGCGTCTCGCTCCCACCCCGAGAAGATCGTCTTGCGCAAGCCCGCGTTGGGGTCGCGTTGGGACGGCCGCTCCTTCCTCCCCGCGATCAGATTCTCGCTGCCGTCCGCGGCGGGGATGACGACGCGTCCGGTGATCCCGCGCTCGGCCATGTCTCTCGCTTGCCACAGCTTGACCGCGAGCGGGAGCGCGATCTGTCGGCCGAACGCGCGCGATTCGCAAAACGCGGCGGCGACAAGGAGCGGGTCCTCGCTCGCGGCGATCGTCACGCGCGCGATCTCGTCGTCGCCCACGTCGATCTCGACGACGCCGGTGGGGGCGACGCGGCGCGTGGACACGCGCGCTCGCGCCGTGTTGGGTCTGGAAACGTCGATCGCGGGCGGGGTGTGGGGCGGGGGGAGGTCCGATCGATCGTCAGCGAGGCGAAGGGTCGATTCTCCGCCGGCGGACGGGGTGGGAATTGAGGCGATTTCGGGGGTGTCAGGGAAGCGACGCGACGCGCGCGGGGTCGATCGCGGACGCACCGTCTCTTCGCGCTCGCGGTGGACGCCATGGTGTCGCGTAAGGCCATGACTCGCGCGTCAACCCGGTCGGGTCGTCGCGTCCTGGCGTCCCGCGCTCGCGACACTGCTCGAGCGCGCGAGGCAATTCACTCCTGCATTATTATTCAGGCCGAACCACCTTCTTTGTGACATCCGCAATTCGAGACCTAGAGATTGAAAGCAGCTCATGGGTCAGTCTCGAAAGGAGACATCGGACGTTGATCGACGGTCGATACACATGTTTCATCGATGGAACTGGACTCGCGTTCGAACACTCGATCGTTGGACGCGCGCGCGAAACGGCCACGCTGGACCGTCGCCGGCCGCGCCCACACGCGCCCGCCCGCGCTTCGCCCGCGCCTCGCCCGCCTCGTCCGCGCGCGCGCAGGGCGCGAATCACCGCCCGCGCTCGCTCGCGAAGACTCTCCTCGAGGCCTCTCGCGCCTCGCCCTTCGTCGATACCCGACGCGTCGTCGTCGTCGTCGTCGTCGTCGTCGTTCGTCGTTCGTCGCTGACATCGATCGATCGACCTGATCCGCGAGGACGGGCGCCTCGACGCCGCGCGCCATGAGCGACCTGGACTCGTACAGCGACGCGTCGCACGGGTCGCCGTACCTCACGACGCCGCCGCCGGCCGCGCGCGAATTCCACCGCGCGCGCCCGCGCGCGGACCCGTCCTCCCCCGGGGACGACTATCACAGCGCGAGAGCCGCGAACAGCGTCAACGAGAGCGCTGCTTCCACGGTCGCGGACGACGACGCCGGCGTCGCGAACGAGTGGGCGAGGCGCGTCCGATCGCTCTTCCCGACCGGCGAGCTCGAGCGCGGGCGGAAGGACGACGTCGCGCTCGCGGAGAACGCGATCGCGGCGATGCGCCCGGACGAGCCGCGCGCGCGCTTCGCCGGCGTCGAGGGCGGCGGCACCACGTGGGTCTGCGCCGTCGCGGAGGGCGATCCCGACGCGATCGTCGCGCGCGCCGAGTTTCCGACGACGACGCCGAGCGAGACGTTGGCGCGCGTGAAGAAGTGGCTGGACGCGAGGCACGAGGAGGCTCCATTCGACGGCCTCGGGATCGCGACGTTCGGGCCGCTGTGTCTGGACGTCGCGAGCTCGCGGTACGGGACCATCACGCACTCGCCCAAGCCGGGGTGGACGCGCGTGGACGTGTTGAAGCGGCTGTCGAGCGGTGCGCGCGCGGCGTCGCGATCGCGTCGCTCTCTCTCGACCGCACGTTTCGTATCGTTTCGTACATCCCGTCCACGTGTCGAGGATACGACCAATCATAACTGACACGTGTCATCTCTTGTCCAATCGCGACGTTCAGGGTTCGACTGCCCCGTCGCAATCGACACCGACGTCAACGCGCCCGCGGCGTCGGAGCTCGCCGACCTCAAACGCGACGCCATCGAAGCCGCGGACGGCGACTTCACCGCCGCCGACGCGATGCAAAACCTCGCGTACGTCACCGTCGGCACCGGCGTCGGCGTCGGGATCATCGTCGGCGGCGAGCCCGTGCACGGTCTCGTGCACCCGGAAGCCGGCCACGCGAGAGTCGCGCGGTTTCCCGGCGACGGCGAAAAGGGCGCGCCCGGCGCCTTCGTCGGCGCGTGCCCGTACCACGAGGACTGCGTCGAGGGGATGTGCTCCGCCGCCGCGGTCGCGAAGCGATGCGGCGTCGCCGTGAGCGAGCTCTCGAACGTCGCGGACGACGACGACGCGTGGGACGCGACCGCGCACTACGTCGCGGGGCTGTGCGCGAACCTCATCCTGACGACGTCGCCGCAGGCGCGTCCCATACACTGGTCCCCATACGTCGGCGTGGTGAACGCCGATCCTTAAGGACTTTGCCCTGCGTCTCTCTCCGCCCACCCCTCGCTTTCAATCCCGACACACCTCGACGCCTTTCAACTTCAACTGACGCCTTTCAACTCCACCCCGTCGCCGCAGAGAATCGTCCTCGGCGGGGGCGTGCTGCAACGACGCGCGCTCGTCTCGAAGATTCGCGTCCACGTCAAGGCGCAGCTCGGCGGGTACGTGAAGCACGACATGGTGAACACGCGCGCGGGGCTCAGGGAGCTGATCGTGAGCAGCAGGAGAGGGAACGACGCCGGGGTGGTGGGGGCGTTGACGTTGGCGAAGGGGGCGGCGGAGAAGGCGCGCGGACGCGGCGGCGGCGGCGGCGGCGCGGCGGCGGCGGCGGCGCGCCGCGGGAACGGAGGACGGCGGAAGGGGTGGCGCGCGCACCTCGCGCACTTCCTCGTGGGGACCGTCTGCGCGCTCGTCGGCGCGAAGTTTGGGGTCCGGAGAGAAGAGCGGAAGGTGGACGCGAGCGTCGGCGTCGCGAGCGCGGAGGCGGCGGCGGAGGAGGAGGACGCCTCGGAGGCGTCCGAGTCTGATGAAGTGTAAGTTGTTAGACTTGACGCGCGGGACGATGATGATGTCACGTCACGCGAATCGTCGCACCGATCGATCGCACTCTCCTTCGCGCGTCCCTCGCGCGATCGATCGACGAAACGCTCGCACCTCGAACACCGTCGCGATGCCCCGCATCCGCGCGCTCCTCCTCGCCGTCCTCTCCTTCGCGCTCGCGTCCGTCGCGATCGCGGGGACGACCCCCGAAGGCCGCGCGTACTTGGAAGCGAACAAGCTGAAAGACGGCGTGATCGAGACCGCGTCCGGGTTGCAGTACCGCGTCCTCGTGGAGGGCGCTCCCGGGGCGCCGTCGCCCAAGGCGAACACGCCGTGCTCGTGCCACTACCGCGGCACCACGATCGACGGGAAGGAGTTCGACTCGTCGTACTCGCGCGGGAAGCCGACGACGTTCGCGCCGAACCAGGTCATCGCGGGCTGGACGGAGGCGATGCAACTCATGACGGAGGGCGCGAAGTGGGAGCTCACGATCCCGAGCGAGATCGCGTACGGGGACCGGCAGATGGGCGCGGACATCACCCCGGGCGCGGTCCTCGTGTTCACGCTCGAGATTCTCAAGGTTGGCGTGTGATCTGATGAGCGCGGAAGATCGGATCCGTCGTTCGACGCGTCGCGTCGATCGGTCCGATCTCTCGGGGAATCGAATTGAATTGAATGTACTCGTGTCGCCAGGCGACCTCGAGGCGAGCGGCTTGAGATATCTTGACAATGCATATGATAAAAAGTAAACATAAGCTCTAAGGACGATGTTTATACAGTTCAACAAGACGTGGGCAAAGGCCCCGCGGGGAGCGAGCGACGTGACGTCGCGCCCTGGCGTGTCCCGCGCCCGTTTCTACTTCGACCGAATCGATCGTCAGACTCTTCTTCGTCGTCTCATCAGCGAAACTTGGGTTTGTCCTCCTTCGTCATCATCGCGAGGAACTCGTCGTAATCCACCCGCCCGTCGTTGTTCTTATCCACCTCATCCAAGAAGTTCGTCGCGTCCACGTCCACGTTGTTCTCTTTGATGACTTTCTTGAGCTCGTCCACGGTGATGTATCCGCTGTTGTCCGTGTCAAAGTAGGCGAACGCGCGCGCGATGTTTTCTTCGCTGTTGAACTTCGCCGCGCTGAGCGTGGACGCGATGAACTCCTGGTAGTCAATCTCCCCGGACGCGTCGACGTCGATCGTGTTCAGAAGCTGCTGCACCTCCGCCGCGGTGGTGGACGTCCCCTTCTTCGCGAGGCCCTTTTGGAACTCCTTGATCGTCACCGTGCCGCTGCCGTCCTCGTCGAAGGACTGGAACAGCTCCTTCAACCCCAAGATCTCCTCCTTCGTCATCGTCCGCGCCATCGCCATCAGCCCGAGCTTCTTGAACTTGTTCATCGCGCTGAAGTTCTTCATTCGCGACAGAACCTCGTCCTCGATCTTCGTCGCCGGCGCGTCGCCGTCTTCGCGGACCCACGGGTGGTTCAGAACCTCCTCCGCCGTGAGACGATCTTTCGGCTTCTTCATGAGCATCTTTCGGATGAGATCCTTCGCGCTCGCGCTGATCTTCGGCCACCGCGACGCGGCGAGGTCGTACTTGCACGCGAGGATCATATCCTGGATGCCCTTGTCCGTGTCCGCGATGAACGGCGGGCCGCCGGAGAGGAGGATGTATAAGATCACGCCGCAGGCCCAGATGTCCACGCCCGCGTCGTACTTTTTGTTGAAAATTTCGGGAGCCATGTAAAACGCGGAGCCGCAGAAGATGTCCATCGGGGGCTGACCCGGTTCCCAGTACGCGCTCAGACCAAAGTCGATCGCCATGATCGGCGCGTCGTAATCCTTCGTCTTCAGCACAAAATTCTCCGGTTTCAGATCCCTGTGCACGACGCCGAGCGAGTGCCAGTACTGACACGACTTGATCATCGTTCGAAACACCGCCGCCGCATCCTGCTCCGTGTAGTTCCCGCGCTCGACGATCCTATCGAACAGCTCCCCGCCGGTGCACAAGTCCATGACGATGTAAATGTGCTTGCTCCCTTCGAACGCCTGGACCAGGCCGACGATGTTCGGGTGCCCGCTGAGGTGATGCAAGACGCTGATCTCTCTTCTCACGTCGTCGATCTCATCCTTCGAGATGAGCTTGCGCTTGCTGATGGACTTGCACGCGTATTTCTTCCCCGTCACCTTGTGCGACACCAAGAACGTCGTTCCGTACGCGCCCTTGCCGAGTTCCTGTGAATTGACGACGACGAGGGGCGGGGGAGCGTCAGAGCGCGCGGGTCGGGGGTGCGTCGGAATTAATGCGCCCGATTCGTCGACGAGCGAAGGGTCGGATAGGTCGACGCACGTTGTGGAACTTGTAATGCTCGTTGATGTCCTCCGTCTCGCGCCCGAGGACGCTTCCCTGGCGGGTGAATGTCCCCTTTGCATTCGGAATTGGCTTCGGGCCGACGGGGCCGTCCTTGGCGGCGCCGACGCGCTTGTTTGGATCCTGCGGGCGCGATCGCGGGGTGGAAGGAGGAAATGACGCGGGTCAATTTTGACAATTCGGGCGCGGGCGGTGGCGGCGACGCGCGGGAACGGGACGATCGCGACGACGACGAGCGCGGACGCACCGGTTTAGAGCCTGCGCACCCCATCCCGCGTGAGTCAAACGACGACGCGACTCGTTGAGTGCGACCGAGGTTCTGAGGAACGAGGCAGCCGCGCGCGAAATCAAGTTCACGATTTCGTGGTCATCGCGCGACGTTCGACCGATCACGTTCGACCGGGAAGGGCCTTGCCCTGGGGCGGGGAATATCTCGCTCACAGTTGAACTTGTGTTTTCACGTGCGCTACTCACGTTCACGCGGACTCCTCCCCGCTCGCGTCGACGCCCTCCTCCTCCTCCTCCTCCTCCTCCTCGCTACCGCTCTCCTCGCCGCCGTCGGATGCGGACGCGTTCTCGTTCACCTCGTCGCCGTCGCCGTCGCCGTCGCCGTCGCCGTCGCCGTCGCCCGCGAGCGGCGGCGGCGGTCGTCCCGCCGCCGCCGCCGCCGCCAGCGCCTCCAACCTCGCGCACTTCCCCTCGAGCTCCTCGATCGTGTGACGATAAAACATCACGCTCTTCTCCGGGACGCACTTGCACTCTCGCACGCACCGCAGGCAATACAGCCTCTTGGGCTTGCACTCGCACCGAACGCCGGCCCAGTGGAGATCCGCCCGGCACGCTGCGCAATCCTTCTCGAACAAATCCGGCGCGTCGTCGTCCTCCGCGGCTCTCATCCGCACCCGTTTCCCGACCCGGGGCCCGCCGCCGCCCGCGATTGGAATTTGACCCCCCGTCGCGGTCGCGTCAACGAACGTAGCCTCGCGCCGGGCTTTCTCCACCTCGACGCGCTCGCGCATCACGGACGCGATGGTCGCGCACGCGCCGCTCTGCGACGGGTGCTCCGCGCCGTCGCACAACGTCGCCAACAGCTGGTCGTGCGCCACGGACTGGTACCGCTTATCCCGCGCGTACTGCTCCGTCGCGACCGCGCCGAACGGGAGCCAATCGACGGGGGCGAAGTTAACCGCCTCCGCGCAGTTGAAGCCGGTGTTGAATCCGGCGTGGTACGCGTACGGGAACGTGATGATGTACGACCGCGGATGCTGCTCCGCTCGGTACACGGGAATGCCCTCGTCGCGTAAAACCTTCGGGGAGAGGATCGTCACGAGCGAGTGAAGCAAATCCGGCTGCGCTTCGAACAGGTGCGGCAAACGCCGTCGCATGACTTCCTCGAACTTCGCGCTGTACGACGCCGGGATGCTGTACCACACCTTCGGGTCGCCGAAGTGGTGGTAATTCACGCTGTAGAAGTGATGATCTTCGACGTGCCAACAAAACGTGCTGAGCGTCATGCCAAAGTAGAGCCACGGCACGGTGATCCCAGTGGTCGCCTCGACGTGCTTTAAACACGAGGACGGGTTGTACGGCATGTTGCACACGTTCCACGGCGACGTCGCGTACTTCTTCTGCCCCGGGTTGTCCGCGCACTCGTCCGTTTTCGAGGTGAATCCGCTGCCAACCTCCGCGGTGGCGATGTCGGCGCCGTAAATCACCTCCACGGACCGTCCGCACGGGCTCTCCACCAGCCGCCAAAACTCGCCTTCGAGGTCGCGCACGGAAACGTCCACGGGTCGACCGTTTTTGCTGAAATATTTCCGCTTGAAGTAGTCCGAGTACCGCTCCAGGGTAGACACCGTGTGCCGTTCGCCGGGGATGAAACCGTACTGCGCGAGGATCTTCGTCGCCTCCTCGACGTCCTCCGCGGAGGGCGGCTTCTTCTTGTGCGACCTACCTTTTTTGTGCGACCCCCGCTTCGCCGCGTCCATCGTCGTCGCCGCGCCGTTGCTCGCCGCGAGGTCGCCGGCGCTCGTCGTGACCGGGAGACCACCATCGCCGCCTTCTGACACGGGGAGAGGCGCCGCGAGAGGCGTGGGCGAGCACTCCTTGGAGCCGTCGTCCTCGCCCGTCGCGTCCGCGTTCGGAGGCGTGTCCGGAGCCGGCGCTCGAGCGGGCGCGGCGTCAACCGCGCCCCCGCCGCCGCCGCCGCCGCCGCCCATCCTCCCGCCGCCGCCTCCGCCCATCCTCCCGCCGCCGCCGCCGTTTCCGTTTCCGTTCAAGAACCCAAGAGGGGGCATGCTCAACCCCGCAGCCTCGAGCGCCTCTTTCGCTTTCGCCGCGTTCTCCCGCGCGCGCGACGACGGCCCCGCCGGGCGATTCTGCAGCTCGTTCACCGCCTGCACGCGCGTTCGAAACCGCAAGTCGTCGATCCCCGGCAGCCGAAACTCCGGGCGCCACGACTCCGGGGCGACGATGTTACACACGCCGTACTTTTCCGCCTCCGGACGTATCGAGTTGATGTACTCCAGCGGATCTTTCGCCCACTGCTCCTCCGTCGGGTAGTACACCGGCACGGACGGGACGTCGTAGTGCAACGCGTCTTCGGGCGCGAACGCGGTTCGCACCGGCGGGCCTTTCAAGCACTCGAAGCACCCCGCGCGGTCGTAGTCGCACTCGTGGCATCCGAACACCGGGACGCCGCGGATGTTATCCAGCGGCGGCTCAAACTTTTGCGTCGGCTCCGGCGGCGGCGGCGGCAGCGTCGGCTCCGGAGCTTTCGCCGGCGCCGCCTCCGCCGCCGCCTCCGACGGCGGCGCGTTTTTTTTCGACCGGCCCCGCAGCGTCGACGCCTCCGGCGCGAGATCGCACCCGTCCTCGCGCTTCTCGCCGCCGCCGCCGCCCTCGCCGTCCCTCGCATCATCTCCATCGCCGCCGCCGCCGCCGCCGCCGACGTCCTCGCCCCTCGCCGCCGCCGCCCTGCGCTTCTCCTCGCGCTCCTTCTCCTGCTTCGCGCGGTCCTCCTCCTGAGGGCCGTTCCACACGAAGCGACGTCGGGGTGGAGTTGAAAGGCGTCAGTTGGAGTTGAAAGGCGTCGAGGTGTGTCGGGATTGAAACCGTGGTGTGGGCGGAGAGATGCGCCGGGAAAAGTCCTTAAGGATCGGCGTTCACCACGCCGACGCGGTCGTATGGGAACCAGTGCGGGAACGCACCCTCCACCGCGCGATCATCGCCTCCTCGGCGCGAAGCTTCTCCGCCGCGATCGCCGCGCGCTTCGCCGCCTTCTCCTCCGCGGCGCGCTCCTCGTCGTCGAAGAACCCCTTGACGGCGCGCTTGCCGGTGAGGATGTCGCGCGCGGAGAGCGCCGCCGCGCGCGCGGAGCGCTTCCCTGAGCTCCCCGGCGTCGTCGTCGTCGCGGCGGCGTCCAGCAGCGATTCTGATTCTTCGCGCGAGCGCTTCGGCGCGGTCGCCGGCGCGTCGTCGGTCGCGTCGGTCGTCGCGACGACGGTTCTCGCGCCATCGACCGCCGCTTCCGCTTTCGCGCGCGTCTCGAGATCCATCGGCGACGCGTCATCCACGACGAGTTTTACCGTGAACGGCGACGCCATGACACGCGAGAGCGGCCGCCTGGGAGGGAGGGAGGACGGACGGAGAGGGAGGAGGACGGCGTCAGCGCGGCGCGCGCGCGGCGCGGAAAACGAGCACCCCGCTCCCGCGAGGAGGGGGCGACGGAAATTGTCCCGACGCGACGCCCGCGCGTCGATCGCTCGCGCGCATCTCGAGGGTTCGAGCGCCGTGCTCTTCGATCGAATAATTCGACCCCCGCCTCAGGAAGCGGACGCGCGCTCGAGCGCGGCGCGAGGGGACGAGACGACGACGCCGCGGGCGTAAACACGGACTCCCCCCGCGCGGGGACGACGGATTCGCCGTAAAATGTGTCGCGCGAGGGCGCCGGCTCGGTAAAGGCGACGTACCGCGCGCCCCGACGTTCGCAGGTGCCGTTCAACCGCGCGGAACGATCACGCGCGGGGTTTATGGAATACCTCGCGCGACGGAGGCGTCTCCCGTCCTCCCCGCGCGCGTCTCGGTGCGCCGGACGATGCGGCAGCGCTCGCGTCCGGGAGAGGAGAGAGCTCGTCCAGGTCGCACGTCACTCGCCGCGGCAAAAATCTCAGGTAACCTATGGAACCTTATGGAGAGGCCCAACTTCTACTGTAAAAAATGAGTCATTGTCAACTTCTCGATAACTACTGCAGACATGTGACAAGCTAAGCTCAGACGGGCATCATTCTCTTCCGCGGCGTCGACCTCGCTCGCTTCGCGCGCGGACGACGATGGACGGCGGGGGCGACGACGCTCGCGACGCCGCCGTCGTCGCGGAGACGCGCGGCGCGGACGCGGCGCAGCCCCTGGACGAGGACTGCGAGGTGTTATACGAGCCCTCTCGAGGCGGAGCGTCCGCGTCTTATCAGCCGAATTCGCCTCGGGCGTCGTCGTCGTCGTCGTCGCGAGACGTCGACGGGGCGTCGAGCGCGCCCCCGGGCGGCGACCGCGGCGAGCGCGACTTCTGGGAGACGTTCCAAGACTTGCACTCCACGCTCGTGGAGACGACGGGCACGCACGCGAAGGGCGCGCTGCACGCGCTCGCGCCGCACTGCCTGCGGCCGTTCGCGCGCGTCACCCCCGAGCTCGTGCAGGGTGCGCATCCATCCATCATCGCGTCGACACCTTTCCACGCCGAACGACGCGCGCGACCGACGCGTCTGGGGCGTCGTCCGCGTCGGCGCGCGCGTCGCGCGGATCTTCGCGCGCGGCGGCGTCGCGGGGGTCCCTCGGGACCGCGCGACGCGGCGAACCTCGACGCGGAGGCGTCGTCGTCGCGCGGTCGTCCGCGCGCGTCGTCCGCCCCGTCCCGTCTCGAGACGCGCTTGCGCTTTTTCCCTCCTCAGCCTCTCTCGGCGTCGTCGACGCGGATCTCGCGGCGCCCCGCGCCGCCCCCATCCTTTGACCGCGACGCGCCGCGGACGTCCCATCCATCTGACCCCGCCCGGCGCTCCCCCGCGCTTCGCAGAGCTCACGCTCGAGCACGTCAAGCTCCTGCTGCCGACGATCGAGGCCGTCCTCGTCGCGCTGCACCGCCATCCCGCGGGGCTCGTCTACCTCGTGGACGAGGACGAGGAAGTGGCGCACGCCGTCTTCGGAGGCGCCGCGAATTTCGCCGCCGCCTCGTTGGAACGCGCGGACGAACTGAAGGCCACGCGCGATGTTCGCGCGCGGTTGCTCGACCTGATGAAGGTCCTCATCACCCCGGGCGACGGCGAGGGCGTCGCGGATTGGGCGACGCGCGCGGACGCGGCGCTGCGCGAGGAGGCGCAGGCGCGTCCCCCGGAGTTGCCGACGAGGCGATGGAGCGGCCGCGGCGGGTTGCCCAGTTTTTTCGACGTCGCCGCGCCGCGATGCGAGCTGAGCGTGTACGTGCAGCTCGTGAGGGACGCCGCGGCGAAGGCCGCGGCGAAGAGCATCGCGCAAGAGGCTGCCGCGGTCGCGTCCGCGTCCGCGTCCGCGTCCGCGGTGGACGGCGACGCGAGCGCGCGGGCGTCGAACGAAAACGATGACGAAAACGAAGAAGGCGACGACGGCGCGGACAGCGCGGACGAGCGCGAGGAAGTGCTCTCGTCCTTCCGCGACCTTCTCTACGGAGGCGTTCCGGATACGGGGTACGGCGGGACGCGTTCTTCCGCGCTCGCGCGGCGTGGCGACAGCGCGCGCGAACGCCCGCGCGGTCGCGGCGGTCGCGGCGGCGGCGGCGCGGCGGCGGCGGCGGCGGCGGCGGCGGCGGCTCAGACGAACCCGTTCATGGGTCTCCCGCTCCTCGCGCCGCCGCACGTGACGCGCACGGAGAGGCTCGCGAAGGACGTCGCGTCGTACGCGGTCGAATCTCTCCGCGCGCACTCCAGGGCGTTGAACGCCGCCGCGGAGACGCTCTCGCGCGCGACGGCGCGCGGCGGCGGCGGCGGCGGCGGCGGCGAAAACGCAGACGCACAGCTGTCACCGCGCCACGCGCTGGCGCTCACCGCGGCGACGCTCGCGGCGCTCACGTCCGCGGCGGAGGAGACGCCGCTGGAAGCTGCGGGCGTCGTCCGCGACGCCGCGGCGGCGGCGCTGAGGCTCGGATTAGCGCTCGCGGACGTGGACGACGACGCCCGCGGCGGCGGCGACGGAGATCGCGACGACGAACCGGACGTCGACCTCACGGGGGCGTGCGCGGCGTCGCTGAGAAAGTACGTCGGCGCCGCGTTATCGCGGCACCCAGCAGCACTCGCGAACGTACGCGCGTGCCTCGCCGCGACGCTTCTCGCGCGTCCGTTTCAGAGGCAGCCGCCGCTCGCGGCGGACGCTTCGGCGTCCTACGCCGCCGCCGCGTCGTTGTCGTCGTCGTCGTCGACTGCTCCGGGGATTGCGTCGCCGTTGCTCGACGAGAACGGCGAATTTCGACCCGCGGTCGCCGCGCGATGGGCGCGCGTGGGCGCGAGCGATTCAAACGCGCTGCTCGTCGCCCTCGGCGTTCTCGACGACGCCGCCGCCGCCGCGGGCGGCGGCGGCGGCGGCGGCGGCGGCTCGAGACCCTCGCGCGATTTCGGCGGCGACGCGATCGTCCCCGCGGGCGCGCCGACGGTCTTGCCGCCGACGACCGACACCCTCGACCGCATCCTCGCCGCGTTGCTCTGCGCACTGTTCGCCTGGAGCCGCGGCGACGGCCGCGACGACGACGCCGCGCTCGCGCGCGCGCTCGCGAGGCACGCGCTCGCCGTCGTCCGCGGCGCGCCGATGCTCGACCGTCACGTCGACGCGCTCCTCGTGGCGATGAAACTCTCCGGCTCGAACGCGCGCGACGCCGGCTCCGGCGTCGCGGAGGCGACGACGACGCTCGCGCACGCCGTCTTCGGCGTGCCCACGCGCGGCGGTGGCCCGTCGCTCGCGGACGCGTGCCTCCCCCCCGCGCTGTGGGAAGGGTTCGTCCGACGCGTCGTCGTGCGCGAGACGTTTCCGAGCGCGGGGATGTTATCGTTGGCCGGCGGGTGGCTCGTCGCCGCGCTCGGCGAGGCCGCGGACGACCGCGACGAGTGCGGATACGACGTCGCGCGGAGACTGTGGTCCGCCGCGCTGGACGTCGTCCGCGCCGCGGGCTGGGTCAGCGAAAGGAGCGTCGGCGTCGCGCCGTTTCAAGGCTGGTACGCCGCCGCCGCGGGGGCGCCCGGGTTTAGCACCGCCGACGCGCGCTCGACTCGCCGGTCGAATCACCATCACCACCACCACGCCGCTCGCGTGCGCGAGCGTCTCGATCTGTGCCTGCTCGCGTTCCACGGGCTCCCGCGGACGCAGCGTGCGGCGTGTACGGCGTACGCGCTCGCGCTCGCGTCTTCCGGGGAGGGGTTCGGCGCGAGCGATCGCCGCGGCGGCGCCGTCGCCGTCGCCGCGCGGTCCCACGCCGCGCTGCTGGCGGCGCACTGCCTGCGTCATTTCGATCGGTGCCCGGCGTGGCTCGCGGAGCGCGCGAGGAAGGTGGTCAAGGGCAAGATGGAAGACGAGGACGACGGGGACGAGGACGAGGACGACGACGACGACGACGACGAGAACGACGACGACGAGGACGACGAAGAGAAAGACGACGTCGCGGCGGAGGGCGGCGACGACGACGCGGACGACGACGCGGACGACTTCGCCCGCGCGCTGATGACGATGCCGTGCGGGATGATAATGAAGCCTAAGCCTAACGACGGACGGCGGCGCCGACGACGCCGTCGTCTCGGAGCATCCGGGAGCTCGCGCGCGGGCGCGCTTCGCGCGTTGCTCGTGTCGATTCACGACCGCGCGAGGGAAGACGACGACGGCGACGACGGCGATTTCGCGGCGTCCGCGTCGTCGCCTTCGCTTCCCGGGGTCGTGTCCATGGACGCCGTCCGCGCGGCGGCGATATCTCTCGCGGATGGCGGCGCCACGTCATCACATACGAGCGATGCAGCCGGCGCCACGTCGACGATGTACAAATCAAACAGCGCGCTGAGCTTGGAGCTCGCCGTCGCCGCCGCCGCGGACGCGGGCGCGCCGCCGCCGAAGGAGTCTCCCGGTCGAACCACCTCGACGCGCGCGAACGGAGAGGTGCGCGCGTACGCGAGGGTCGCCGCGTGGGAGCTTCTCATGACGCTCCCGCCGTCGAAATCGCCGCGCGCGTCCGAAGACGTCGTCAACGGTGAGCCGAGCTCGCCGCCGCTCGGGCGAACGCCCGGGACGATTGCGTTTTTGTGGTCGCGAGCGGAAGCGAGCGCCGGTTGTTTGGACTCGTTGTACATCGCGCCCGCCGTGCGCGCGATCGCGAGCGCGTTCGGGGACGACCAAGAAACGGAGCGGTGGCCTTCGAACGCGACGGCGTCGAGGGCGGCGCTGGCGTGCGCGGCCGCGGACGTGACCTCGAGGGGCGCGTCTCACGCGCTGACGCGAGGAGGGGCTGCGTTTTCTTCTTTTTCAGACGCCGCGGCTTCGACGTCTTCGTCGCCCTCCTCCTCCTCCGAGCCCGCGTGGGCATCGCTCGCGGACCTCGCGGTCGCGCTCGCCGCTTCGGTTAAGAAGTGGACGACCCGGACGATCGAGCGGCGGTTCTGCCCGAGCGAAGCGCGCGCGATTCGATTGCTGCTCCTCGCCGGGCTTCCGTGCGCGGAGGCGTCGCGCGCGCTTCGAAAAATTCGAAACAGCCTCGACGCGGAGATCGCCGCGGTGACCAGAGGCGACGGATCTTGGGACTCGCGCAGGCAGGACGCGCTGACCGCGTGCGCGGCGATCGCGCCGCGGTCCAGGCTGGGTCCGGCGGTCAGCGACGCCGCGGTCGCGGCGCCCGCCTACCTCGGCGCCGCGTCCGGGGATGGCACGGAATCCGCGCTGCTCGCGTGCCAGCTGGCGTTGCACCAGTGCCTCGACGCCGCGCTCGTCGCCGTGCGCGCGGACACCTCGATGACGGACGACACCGACGACGTCGGCACCACCGACGACGACGCCACCGACGACGACGACAACAGCGCGCTCGCAGCCAGCACCGCCGCGCGTTTAGAGCTCATCGCGAGCGACCCCGCGTGCGAATTCGCGTGGACCGCCGCCGGCGACGCCGCCGCCGCGTTGCGCGCCGTCGGCGGCCACCCCCCCGCGGACGGCGTCGTGACCTTCCCCATCGACCGCGCGACGCCGTGCCCGGCGACCGCGATCGGGGAGCTGCGCCACGACGACGCGCCCTCCGCGGTGGAGGCGGTGTTGCAAGCCGCGGCGGCGGCGGCTGGGGCGATGCGGCTGGGCATCGGCAGCGCGGGTGACGCCGCCGCGTTGCTCGAGGCTTCGGTCGACGCGCTGTCGAGGGATTTGCAGTTTACGCCGGACGCGAACGTGTCGCTGATGGAGGTGCTGAGGAAACTCGCGAGGGTGGAGCCGGCGCCCGCGTTCGCCGCGGCGTCGATCGCGCGCTGGAACGAAGCCGCGGGGAAAGAACGCGCGTGGGACGACGACGACGACGACGACGACGACGACGACGACGCGTCTGCCGCCGCCGAGACGGTCGAGCCCCCCGCGGAAGAAGAAGACCCCGCGGGGGCGGACGTGGAGATGAAGGACTCCGTGGACGTCGGACCCGCCGCCGCGGACTGGGTCTTGTGCGCGCTCTTGACGCCGTCGCACGCGCGATGGAGCGCGGAGTCGTCGCTCGCGCCGGCGGAGATCGTCTCCGAGGCGAACCGCGTCGCGAGCGCGTTTCTCGAGCTCTCGTTGTCGCCCTCCGTGGCTGTCCGCGGCGCGTCCTCCGCGCTTCTGTCAGACCTCGTGCAACACGCGCGCGAGAAGAACTCGAACGCGAACGCAGCGATGCGAGCGCCTATCGCGCTGCTGAGCGCGATGCTTCGGCGGCTCCCCGTCGCGTGCGAGACGCGACCCGCCGGCGACGCGTCGCGGTGCATTCGGACGACGATACGTCTCGCGCTCGGGCACGGCGTCGCGGGCGCGCGCGCGGTCGCCGGCGCGCTCACTGAGTTTGTGACGAACGCGTCCGCGGTCGCGGTGGATCAGCACGACGCGTTAGCGACGCTGCACGCGGAACTGAGGGTCATATCCTCGCTGTTGTCGCCGCCGTCGCCGTCGCCGTCGCCGCCGCCGCCGCCGCCGCCGCCGTCGAAAACGTACATCGCGCGGCGGCCGCCGTCCGAGACTGGCGATCTCGCCGCCGCGGACGCGTTCGCGTCGTGGGCCGCGGGAGGGGAACCCGCGGCCGCGGCGGCGCGGGACATGACCGACGCGCAGCTCGACGCGATTCGCACGTCGGCGTTGGCGCGCCTCGCGGCGATTCGCGACCTCCCTTCGCCGGCCCCGGCGCGCGCCGCCGGCGGCGGATCGACGTCCGCGACGACGACGACGACGACGACGACGACGACGACGCGCGCGGCGGACGCAGAGACCGCGGAGGAGAACATTCGCGACTGGGAGCGCGAGATGGAGAGAGAGTTTCTTCACGACCTCCCGTCCCCGAGGACGCGCGCGAACACGGCGGCGATCGCCGCGGAGGCGGCGGAGGCTGGCCTCGATCTCCTCCGACGGAACATGTCGCCCGGCGCGCGGTCGCGCCTTCTCACGTCGTCGCTGTTCTCCGACTTGGACCTCTCGCTCGGCCTGAGCGGCGGCGTTGGCGGCGGCGGCGGCGACGACGACGACGACGGCGGCATCGGCGGTGGAAGGGACGACGCGCGCGCGAACGCCGGGGCGTTGACGCCGGAGCGGGAGACGATCGACGACGACGCGAGCTTTCTGCGCCTCGCGACGGCGTCGCGCGCGTTTAGCATCCGCGACGGCGACGACGGCGACTCGGACCTGGACGTCGACGACGAGGACGACGAGTTCGCGATCGCGGCCGCGAGGTTATCCCACGCGGTGCTGAACGCATCGGGCGCGGGTCGCGCGCATCAGCAGCAGCAGCCGCAGCGCGCGACGACGAGCGGCGGGATGCCGATCCCGACGCCGCGGCCGCTCTTCGGCGGCGCCGCGGCGACGGCGGGCGTCGGCGGCGGCGGTCGAGTCGGAATCGGCGTCGGACCGGGCGCGACCGCGTCTGACGTGTGCACGTTCGTCTCCAGCGGTTCTTCCTTCACGGAGCAGCACTGGTACTTCTGTTACACGTGCGACTTGACCGTCTCGAAAGGGTGTTGCAGCGCGTGCGCGCGCGCGTGCCACCGCGGGCACAAGGTGGTTTACTCGCGAAAATCGAGGTTCTTTTGCGACTGCGGCGCGGGGAGCATCCACGGCGTGGAGTGCCAGTGCCTCACCGCCGCGGACGCGGTGATCGCGAAGGACGCGGCGAACGCGGCGGCGAGGGCGGCGAGCGAAGCCGCGGACGCGGCGTCCGCGGCGACGCGGCTCGCGACGCGCGGCGGCGGGATCGGACCGGTCGCCGTCGCGGACGCGAGCGACAGCGAGGCGGAGGACGACTGGAGCGCCGCTGCGGACGCGAAAGCCGGGGCGGACCTCGGCCCGCCGGAGGCGATGCGCGCGCTCAGAAAGATGCTCGTCGCGTCGTCGCTCGCGTCTCCGCTGGTGACGCTGTGCGAGAAGGTGATTCGCCGCTTAGAGTCCTTCTCCGACGCGGGCGCCAGCGGCGACGGCGCGTCGGCGACGCCTCCGCGGCTGGCGCTTCCCGCCGCTCCCGGCGGCGCGATTCGCACCGTCCCCAAGACCACGCTCGCGCACCTGCGCCGGAGCTTCAAGAGCGGATCGTTCGAGGTTCGCTGTCGCGCGGAGCACGCCGCGCCCGCGGACTTGCAGCCCGCGATCATGTTGGGCGCGATACGACGCAGCGCGCTGAGCTGCTCGAGAGGCGCCGGGCTTCTCGCCGTCGCGGAAGGGGACAAGGTGTGCGTGCTGGACGCGGGCGCGCTCGCTGGATTGGGCGGGCCGGGCACCGTCGGCGGCGCGACCGCGACCGCGACCGCGACCGCGACCGCGACCGCGACTACGGCGGCGGCGACTACGGCGGCGGCGACGACCGCGACCGCGACGACGACGTCGGCGTCGTCGGAGCCGACGAAGGTTGGCGTCCGGCCGCTGTCGCGCAGCGGCGTGAAATTCGAAGTCGCGCGCGTGCTCTTCAACCCCGCGAACGACGCGTACCTCGCCGTCGCTGGATACGACATGTGTCAAGTCTTCACGCTCGGCGCGAAGGGGGACGTGGTCGATCGCCTGCAGGTGGGCCCGGAGCAGTGGCCGCTGGACGGCATCCTGGGCGCGATCATCGACGTCCAGTGGGTCCCGGCGTCGCCGAGCCTCCTCGCCGTCACGGTGTCCTCGCAGGTTGCGATTTTCGATCTCGCGACGTCGTCCGTCGCGCCCGTGGCGACGGTGTCCTTGGAACCAGGCCCCGGCGGGTTGCTCGCGGCGTCTTCGTTCGCGCTGTTGAAGGGCCACCTCGCGCTGTTTCTGCTCTCGGACGAGGGCGAGGCGTACTGTCACCGCTTTGCGAACGGATCCGTCGCGGACGACGCGCGTCGAAGCGGAGGGGACGCGACGGTGGCGAAGAGCGCGCGTCTGGAGTTGCCGGAAAAGGTGCGCGGACGCGCGGGGCTGAGCATGACGTACTCGCTCGCGCACCATCTCCTTCTCGCGTCGTTCGACGGCGGGTACTCCGTCGCCGCGCGCGTGGACCTCGCCTCCGGCGCCGTGAAGAGCGCCAATCTCGTCTACGAAGGCGGCGGCGGCGGCGGCGGCGACTGCGCAGACTTTGGCCCGTGCGGGTTCGCGCACTGGGGCGACGCGTGCCCGCCGCCGCCGCCGCCGCTCGCGGGGGCGACGCCCGGTCCGATCGCGCCGCCGCCGCCGACGTTCGTGGCGGCGTCCGCGCGGAACGACGGCGGCATCGTCGTCGTCTCCCTCGACGATACCCCGAGCGCGCACGCCCTGAAAGCGAGCGCGGGCGCCGCGGGGGACTCGCGCGCCGCGTCGCGATCGTCCTCCTCGAGCTCCTTGGCGACGGCGACGGCGACGGCGACGGCGTCCTCCGCGACCGCCGCGCACGTCCTCGGCGTCGCCGCGTATCAACCCACGGACCTCGAGTGCGCGTTTCTCCTCGTGCTCCGCGACGACGGATCGCTGCAAGTTTTCGCGCGGGAGCCGCCGCCGCCGCCCGGCGTCTCCGCGGCGGAGCGCCAGCAGAAGCAGACGGCGCGCGCGGCGAAGAGAGCGCGCGAGCGCGTCGCCGCGGCGATGCGGCTCGGGCAGCCGCGCGCCGGGATCGTCGGCGGCGGCGCGGCGGCGGCGGACGAGGACGCGAACGCGAACGCGAACGCGAACGCGCTCGCGTCCGACGCGGCGGCGCCGGCGGCGCCGCCCGTCGCGTTCCCGCACGATTTCTTCGAGAAGACCAGGTGCGTCACCTCCGAGGTCCGGTTCGGCGGCGACATCGCGCGGCGCCTGAGCTCGGAGTCGATTCGATCGTCCCTCGCAGCGGACGACGCGTTCGTCGAGGCGCCCGCGCCGGGGGTGTGTAAAGTCACGATATCGCACGCGAAGACGGACCAGGTCATCGCGGGGGTGCGCGTTCACGTCGGGAACGGGTCGACGTCGCAGACGCCGACGTCGCTCGCGATCGGCATCAGCGCGGCGGCGACGCCGTCTTCTCTCAGCGTCTCCGGACCGACGGCGGCGGCGGCGACGAACTCGGCGAACTCGGCGAACTCGGCGAACTCGAGCGGCGGCGCGGGGTCATCGACGCCGCCGCCGCCGCCCGGGGTTCCCTCGAACGCCGCCGCCGCCTCCGCCGGGAGACGCGCCGTGACGTTTGAAATCGGCTCGCGACGGTGGTACGACGTCCCGCTCACGGACGCGGAGATCATCGGCGCGGAGCGGGAGTTGACGTTATACGCCGGTCCCGCGGTGAGTCCCGGGTTCGCAGTGAGGATCGATCACCTCGAGGTGTACTCGATGACGAAGAGCGCGTTCGGGTGGGACGCGAAGACGGCCGCGGCGGCGGCGAACGCGCGCGGGAAAAACGGCGGCGTTCCCGGCGGCGGCGACGGCGAAGACGGGTTGGAGGGGAAAACCTCCACGACGCGCATGGAGCGGTTCGCGCGCCGTCTGAGCCGCCGTCGAGATCGCGGCTTTTGCGACGACGGCGACGAAGCGCTTCTCACGGAGAGGACGTTGCGGACGGCGTTATCGTTGCTCGCGCGGTCCGCCGCGGATGTCGCGACGGCGGGCGACGACGCCTTCGCCGCCGCCGCGACGACGCTGTGCTTGCGGCTGCTCGTTCCCCCCGCGCGCGACCGCGACGGATGGATTCCCGCGGTCGCGACGCGAAGGCTCGCGTGGAAAGCGCTTCGCGTCGTCAAGCGCGGCGTCGCGGCTGCCGCGGCGTGTAAAGACGCCGCGGCGACCGCCTCGCTCGCCGAGGCGGCGGCGGCGATTGAACGCGCCATCGAAGACCGCGCGACCGGCCCCACGCCCGCGGACGCGCTGCTGTTCTTGGACGCGATACGATCCGCCGCGCGCACGGCGACGCGACGACCGGATTCGCTCGCGTCTTCGGACGACGCGAGAGCGTCCGTAACGTCTCTCGTGCGTGCGTTTGAGGACGCGCTCGAAGCGAGCGGCGGCGCCGTGGACCCGGAGGAGGCGGCGCCGTTTCTCGCGCGCGCCGTCGCCGCGATCGCGGAGAAGATCGAGACCGAGACCGACGACGTCGCGAACGACGCCGATGCCTCTTCACACGCGCTCGCGACGTCGCTGCTCCTCGCCGGGCGCGAGGACGCGCGGCACGCGGCGTGCGCCGCGCTCACGGACGTCCTCGTTGGACCCGCGCACGCGCACCCGGGGGCGGATTACCGAAAGTCCACGCATCCGTTTTCGCGCGCGTCCGGCGGCGACGGCGGCGGCGGCGACGACGACGGCGCGCTCGCACTCGGCACGCCTCCAAAACAGCGCGCGACGTGGAACACGCCGCCGGCGACCGCGCCGAAGCCGGCGCCGCCCGGGACGGAAGACACGCAGTTCTCCTGCGACGTCTGCGACGTCTCCCCGATTGTCGGGCACCGGTGGCACTGCACGCGATGCGTCGATTTCGATTTATGCGACGGGTGTTACCGCGGCGCCGCGGTCGCGCGCGCGTACCCGGCGACGCACTCGTCGTCGCACCCGATGATCGCGTACGAGTGCGGCGCGCGCGGGAACGCGCCGCCGGCCGCGGTCGCGAGCGTCGTGGCCGCGGAGGCGGCGGCGGCGGCGGCGACCGCCGCCGCGGATGCTCGCGCGGCGGCGGCGGCGCCTTCGGTCGGGAGACTTCAACTCGCGAAACGACTCGCGTCCGCGAAGGACGAAGATCTCGGCGTCGACCGCGGCACGGCCGAGCTCGCGCCGTACTTTGTACTGCTTAGGAGGCTCGTTGCCGTCCCGGCGTACGCGGCGGTTCTGGCGCCGATCATCGCGTCCGGCGCGGAGACCGCGGCGGCGGCGGCGGCGGCGTCGGCGGGAGGCGGCGACCCGCGCGCGACGCAGAAACTTCTCCTGCGCCTCTCCCTGCTGTCCACCGTCCTCGCGATGGAAAAGCACAAGCACAAGGACGGCGGAGGGATCGCGCTGTGCCCCGAGTTCGTGTCGAATCTCCTCGCGATCGCGCGGAGAACGCACGCGTTCGAGATGTCATCCGCGGCGGCGTCCGCGACTGGGGTTGACGTTTCCCCGTCGCTCGTCGTGCCGTCTTCACCGAGCGCGGCGTCGGCCTCGACCCTGAGCGCAGCGATCGCCGCGCCCGGGTTGAAACCGGACGCCGCCGCGGTCGTGCACTGGGGCGACCCTTCCGCGTCGAACGACGAGCTCGCGGCGGACGCGAACGCGGCGATCGCGCCCGGGGACTCAGACGAGCCCGGCGTCGCCGGGTTCGGCGCGCTTTTGAACGGAACGCCACCGTTCGGGATCGATCGCACGTTCGTTCAAGACACGGGTTCAAACCTCGTCGAAACGATCGTCAGCGTCGTGCACCAGCTCGTGAAGCCCGGGGAGAAGGAGAAGCGGCGGGAACGCGAGAAGAAGCGCGCGGAGAAGGACGCGGCGGCGCGAGAGAAGACAGCCGCGGCGGCGGCGGCGGCGGCGACGACGACGACGCTCGACGACGACGCGAAGTCGTCGTGGAGCGCGCTCCTGTCCGAAATCCTCGCGTCGCCGAAGCACATCACGACGTCGCAGACGCGTCGCATCGCGCGCAAGCTGTTGCTCATCCTCGCCGGGTCCAGGGACGACTACCACGCGTCGAGAGACGAGGCGGCGCTCGCGGATCATTTCTCGCGCTTCGACGCCGCCGCGATTCCGACGCCCGGTCCGTGGTACGTCGACCGCGCGCCGTACGCCGCGCTCCTCGCGTCGTCCAGCGCGCTGGCGATGGCGACGGAGATCGCGACCGCGCGGCCGAAGAGCTGGCGGCAGTTCACCGCGGCGCGTCCGGATATCTTACCGTCGATCGCGGCGATCGCGCCGTTCGCCACGGAGAAGACCCAGCTGGGCGTTTTGAAGCTTCTCACGTTCGCGCTTCCCGGGTCCCCGGACGTCGTGCGTCCGCGGCTTCACGGCCTTGGGTGGCTCGGGCGCGGAGACGCGATGGATCTCGCGAACGAGAATGAAACCGACGCCGATGGAGCGTTACGCATCGTCGCCCTCGGGTTTGACGCGTTCATTCGCGACTTTCTCGTGTCGTCGCGTTCGAGCTCGGTTCGCGCCGCCGCCGCCGCCGCCGCGCGCGCGGCGTGGCGGTCCTCGAAACCGAAATCCAAGGAACGCGAGACGATCGCGAACGCATTGTTCTCCATTCTCCCTTCGCTGACGCCGTACGGCGACGCCGCGGCGGAAGCGATGGACCTCGCGCGTTGGCTCCTCGCTCGCGACGACGAAGAAGGCGTCGGCGCCTCCGCGGCGATGTCGTCGGACGTCGTCGAAGCCTTCACGGACGCGACGATACGCGCGATTCAAACGCTGTCGTCGCACGACAACGCGCCCGCGTACGCGTCGCTGCGCGACGTCGTCGACCTCAGCGGCGGACAGTACTGGTTAGAGACCGCGCCGGGACTGGCGCGGGCGAGTCTGTGCGGCGCCGGCGGCGACGCCGACGACGCCTCGGCGGAGCCGTTTCGACGAACGAAGATCGACACCTCGCGCGCGGAGGTGCGATTCACCGAGCGCGCGATCGTCTCGAAGCTGTTGAACCGCTCGCTCGTGAAGTCCGTGATCGTGAACATTCACAACCCGGGGCGGACGATCCAGATCCGACGGCTCGCGATTTACCGCACGACATCCGTCGCCGCCGAGGTTTCGAGGCTCCGGTCGGATCGATCGACGTGGAAAAAAGTCGCCACGGCGACGATCGCTCCGGGCGCGACGGAGGCGGTCGTGGACCTCCCGACGCCGCTCATTTTCGCCGGGTGCGTCGTCGAGCTCACCGCGTTCCACGTGAACCTCCACGCGAGGGCGCAGGAGATTTTGCAGTGCCCGCGGTGCTCGCGTCACGTCACGGATAAGCACGGCGTCTGCCGTCACTGCCGCGAAAACGCGCATCAGTGTCGGCACTGCCGGAACATCAACTACGAGCACCCGAACGCGTTCGTGTGCAACGAGTGCGGGCACTCCAAGCACGCGCGAATCGAGATCACGTTAGAATGTAAGCTCGCGGGCGGGTACCCGCGCGTGAGAAGCGAAGAGGAAGCCGCGAAAGCGGTCGCGGAGCTCGAAGCCGAGAGCGCGACGGCGGCGAGGGCGAGGGACGCCGTCGCCGCGCTCAAGCCGCAACTTTTACGCGCGCTGCATCCGCGCGAAGACGACGTCGGCGGCGACCGCGACCGCGACCGCGACCGCGACCGCGACCGCCCGCGCGGCGGCGCGCACGGCGAACGGAGTGTCGTGAGCGTCGACGGCGGCGTGAACCACGCCGTGAACGCCGTGGGGGCGATGTACGACGGGCGGTGTAAGCTCGCGAGTCTGGACGTCGCCAACGCGGAGAAGCGTCGGATGGAAATTCAGGCGTCGTTGGCTGAGTTCGCCTCCTCGCGCGCGGCGGAACGCGCGGGCGACGGCGACGAGGGGAAAGAGAGAAGAAGAATGCTACCGCCGCTGCTGCCGCCGACGACGCACTACGGCTGCGTCGAGACGTTCGTCGCGCTCGCGCTGCCCGTGTGCGCGTCGCTCGCGTCGCCGCCGCGCGACCGCGACCGCGACCACGGCGGCGGCGGCGGCGGCGGCGGCTTCTTCGCCGCCGCGGGCGCCGCGGCGACGCTGATCGACCGCGGGTTACACCGCGCGCTCTTGATCGACGCCGCGAGGTCTGTCCTGCGATCCACCACCGCGAGAGCCACGGCGAGGGAGCTCATCGCGTCCCTCGCGTCGTCGTCCGCGGCGGTCGTCGAGGAGATTTGCGCCGGGATCGCGTCTCGCGTCGACGCGGCGTTCGCGCGCGCCGGCCCGCGCGGCGCCCTCGCCCCGGAGACCCTCGCTTCCGTGTCCGACGACTGCAGGCTCCTCGAGGAGCTCACGAAGGACATGGACCTCGAGTCTAAGTTCGGAATCGACCTCGGCGGCGGCGAGGGAGGAGGAGGGAACGGATACGTCTCGACGAACGATCCAGACGCGGACGACGCGTTTCCATTCTTTTCGGAGCATCGCGACGGCCTCGCGAGCGAAGACCTCGTCTCGCTCGCGGGCATCACCCTCGACGAAACCGGCGGCGGCGGCGTCGACGGCGTCGCTCTCAACGACGACGACCCGTTCGCGTCGTCGTCGACGCCGAGTCGACGCGTGGTAAAGCGCGCGCGCGGCGCGATCCCGCACGCGGCGAAGCTCACGTTGGACCTCGCGCGCCGCGCCGCCGCCGTCGGCGGCGAACGCAACGCGACGCTCTGCGCGCGTCTGATTCTCCCCGCGCTCGCGCTGCTCAGAGGCCCGGCGTCGTCGCCCGCGGCGTGCCGCGCGCCCGTCGCGCGCGCGATGCTCGCGCTCGCGCCGCCGCCGCCGCCCCCGGACGCGCGGAACTCGGGTGGGGACGCGACGTCGCTCATCGTCGCGATTCGCGTCGCGCGCGCGTGGCGCGACATCGCCGCGGCGCGGCGAAACCTCCGTCCGGGCGACGGCGTCGGCTCCGCGACGTCCGTGTTCGCGTCCATCGTCGCGGAGAACGCGCCCGGGATGGACTGGGACGAGGACGACCTCAGCGCCGTGCGTGGCGCCGCGACGTGGGCGACGCGGCTTCTCCTCGCCCCCGGGAGCGCCGACGTTCGAAGAGAAGCGAGCGCCGTCGCGAGATACCTCGCGTCGGACGGCGACGTGCAGCGCTACGCGATTCTCGACGCGGTCGCGCGCGCGCTGCCGACCGCCTGCGCGGCCGCCGCGGACGCGTCCACCGCGCACGCGGACGTCGGCGCGTGCGTCAGCGACGAGTACTTCGAGCTCCTGAGCGCGATGCTCCAGGAGGACGTCATCGCGCGGCGGTTCCTCGCGCGACGCGGCGCCGTCGCGGCGGTGGCGGAGCAGCTCGCGAAGGAGACGTCGCGAATCGCCGCCGCGGACGCCGCGGGCGCCGCGGACCCGGACGCCGGGCTCGTGCTCGGACGGCTCGTGGATCTGCTCATCGGTCTCTCTCGCGCGCGCGTCGTCGTGCGCGAGGACGACGACGGAAACGGCGGAGGCGAAGGCGAAGGCGGCGGCTACGAAGAGATTGAAGACGACGCCGCGATGGCGGACGCGCTGTTGAAATCTCCGGGGGCGCTGGAGACGATTCTGCGATGCTCTCTCGCGGCGAAATCGCTCGTCGCCGCGCGCACGGTCGCGACCGCCGCGGCGGAGGCGGACCTTTCAGCGCTCGCGTACCGAGCCGCGGAGGCGAACGCGCGCGCGCACGAGACGCTCGTGTTCGCCGCCGTCGCGGAGGCGCGACGCACGGCGGCACGCGCGGGCTTCGGATTCGGCGGCGGCGCGGCGGACGCGCCGCGAGCGTCCTTCTCGTCTCTCCCGCCCGCGCCCGCGGGGCACGTCCTCGCCGCGCTCGCGAAGCTCCTGCTCCCGGACGCGAACGACGCGAAAGTGTCGTATCCGCTGCGGCTCGTCAAGTCGCAGACCCAGGAGGAGTTTATTCGCGGACACATGACGAGTAACCCGTACGACGCGTCTGACATTGGCGCGGAGACGATGCGGGACGTGAAAAATTTCGTGTGCGTCTCGTTGGAGATGCACGGCCTGTGCGACGACGACTTTGGCATGGAGCTTCTCGTCGCCGGTCGGATCGTGTCCCTCGATTTGAGCGTGAAGGACGTGTACGAGCGCGTGTGGAGGAAAGCGTTGGACGACGGCGACGTCGCGGCGCCCGCGCCGCAGCGGCGGCATCTCCTCGACGACGACGACGAGGACGACTACGATTACGACGAAGAAGGCGGAGGATACGCCGGCCTCGGCCACGGCCACGGTCACGGCCACGGTCACGGTCACGGCCACGGTCACGGCGCGAGCGCTGGGACGATGGTCGTGACGTACCGCCTCCAAGGCCTGGACGGCGAAGCCACGGAGGAGATGGTCAGCGAACTCGAAGAGGACGAGGGCGAAAAAGCAGACCCGGAGGAAGCGTTCGCCGGTCACCTCTCTCGTGCGCGAGGGCGACGGCCTCGCGCCTTTACTCTCTCTGATCCCTCTTCTCTCCTCCGGCGCGAACGCGAACGCGAACGCGAACGACGACGCGAACGACGAGGTAAATACCGGTGATAACGCAGCATCCCTCGGCTCGTTGACCGTGAGCGCGGTCGAGACGGGGGCGACGTTGATGCGCGTCCTCGCTGCCACCGCGGAGCTGCGGCTCAACCGCCGCGCGTTGCTCAATCTCGGCGCGCTGCCCGTGCTCCTCTCCGAAGCCGCGTCCGTGTTTAGCATCGACGACGAGTGCGCGAGGGAGCGCGGGAACGAGCTTTTGCTTCTCGTCGAGCGCCTGCTGCAAGAGGAAGAAATCGCGGTGAGCGACGAGAAGGACGCCGCCGCGATCGCCGCCAGCGGGACGCCGACGGGCGCGGGCGGGTTATCGAAATCGCTGAGCCGGTCGCGGGTCAGCCAAGCCGCGCTCGACGCGTCGATGAACGCCGCGGAAGTCGACGCGCCCGACGTCATCGCGCCCGACGTCATCGCGCGGACGGGGACGCCGCCGCCGCCCGCGGACGCGGCGGGCGCGCAGGTGAAGGTCTTTCTGGGGAAGCTCGCGGCGCTCACCTCCGGCGGGGACCGCGGCGGGGATAAAAAGGCCAACACGCGCGCGGCGGATACGCTCGCGCGCGTGCTCCCTCGCCTCGCGACGCACGACGCCGTCGCGACGGAAACGCTCGCCGCGCACGTCTCGCGGACCATCTCGAAGCTGTCCAAGCTCGACGCGCTCGCGCCGGGGCTTCCCGGCGCGGAGACGCTGTCTTTGGAGCTTCACTGCTGCGCGCGCGTTGCGGAGGGCATCCCCGACGACGCCACGGGCTTTCGATTAAAGTCGCGGCTGTTATCCCACGGCGCGCTGAGGCACGTCACGACGTATTTGCTCGACGTCGCGTTCAAGGACGCGTTCGCGCGCGGCGGCGTCGAGTTGGATAAGACTTCGGACGCGTGGCGAGACGCGTGCGCGAAGCCGGCGCTGACGTACGCGCTGTCGTCGCTGCGCGGGTTGGTCGCGTCGCACCCGCCCGCGGCGGCGGCGTGCGCGGCGGCGGCGGCGACGGCGACGGCGACGGGCGACGACGGCGCCGCCGACGCGTCCGCGCGCGGGCTCCTGCGGCTGCTTCACGCGCTCGAGAGCGCGACCGAGCGCGGGGTCGGAACGCTGTCGGAGAACGTCTTGGAGGCGCTCGAGGCGTCGGACGAAACCGCCGCGGACGCCATCGCCGCGCTGCGCCGCGCGACGAAGCAGGCGTCGATGCAAAAGGCGATGGAACGCCGCGAGAAGATGCTCAAAGAGATGGGCCTGACGCGCTTGAGCCCGACGCCGAGCGGCGTGGACGCGTACGGCAGCGCGAGCTGCAGCCCGAGCCCGAGCCCTTCCGGCGGCGCCGGGTTTCTCTCGCTCAGTGCCACGTCGCAGCCGCGCTCGCCCGGGAGCTGGCCGGCTTCCCCGGGCGCGGGGGGCCGCGACATCCTCACCGTCGCGGTGTCGCCCTCGAGCGTGAAAGGCATCGAGGACGTGAAAGACGAGGACGAGGAGGACGACGCCGCGCTCGTGTGCCGCGTGTGTTTCGAAGGCTACAAGCTCAGACCGCGCGAGCTTCTCGGGGTGTACTGCTTCTGCAAGCGCGTGGAGAACGCGCCATCCGCGGGGGGGCCGGGCGGGAGGCGAGGCGCGGGGTATTCCAGCGTCTCGCACTTCAACGCGATTCACTTCGCGTGCCACGCCGCGGCGCGCCGCGCGGACGTCGCGCTGCGCACACCGAAGCGCGAGTGGGAGGGCGCGGCGCTTCGAAACAGCGAGACGTTGACGAACAACCTGCTTCCTATCCTCGCCGCGCGCGTCTCTTCGAGCGCGTACGCCGCAGCGGTGGAGTCGTGGTGGGAAAACGTCTCCAACGTCGGGCGCCCGGAGGCGGTCTCCGCGCGTCTTCGCATCGCGATCGGCGACGTCGCGATGCTCATCGGTCGATTCGCGACCGGCGCGTCGTTCTCCGCGGACTGCCACGGCGGCGGAAGGGAGAGCAACGCGCGCGCGTTGCCGTTTCTGTTGCAGCTCTGCGCGCACGAGCTGCGGCGGCGGGATCGCGCGACGCCGGCGCCGCGCGGGTCCCCGCGCGCGTCCCCCGGGGCGACGACGTCGTCGTCGGACTCGCCGTTGCCCGCGCTTCGCGACGCCGCGGAGGCGAGGACGTGTTTGGAGGCGCTCGCGCGCGGGAACGTCAAGGATGCGGCGTCGTCGCACGCGTTCCCCGCCGCGCTCGTTCTGTCGACGCTGGTGACGCCGCGCGACGCGTGGACGGCGATGCGACGCGACGCGTTGCGCGCGACGATCGCGCACGCGGCGCGCGAAGGCTCGGCGTGCTTCGACTCCGCCGCGCCCGCGAGCGCGAAGGACCCTGAGGGGGACGGGGAGGGGGAGGGAGAAGGAGGAGAGGAAGGCGGCGCGCGCGACGGCGACGGCGCGACGACCGAGAGCGGCGGCCGCGGCGCGTTCGCGGCGTCGAAGCCCGCGTTGCTGTTCGTCGGCGTGGTGGATAAGTTGCACGAGCTCTTGCAACCCGCGGGCGGCGGCGGCGGCGGCGGCGGCGGCGGCGGCGCGTCGCGGGCGCTGAACATCGGCGAAGACATCCGCGAAGAGATGGAAGAGGAAGAGGAAGAGGAAGAAGAGGAAGCGGAGGAAGACGCGACGACGAGCCCGGTGTCTGCGGTCGCCGCTGAGGCGGACGCCGCGGCGACGTCGCCGGCGATGTCGCCGGCGAAATCCCCCGAAGCGATCGCCGCGGCGACGGCGCATCGCGTCTCGCGCGCGCTTCGCGACCTCCCGCGGATGCACGAGCTCGCGAACGAGCTCATCGAGTTCATCGAAGAAGCGGAGGACGCGGAGGACGCGGTCGAGTATTTCGACATCATGCGCGCGCTCGCGGAGGCGACGGCGGAGGGCGACACCGCTGACGCCTTCGTCGACGCGGCGTTCGCGAACGCGTGGTAATAACGCGTCCGCAGACGAAAACGCGCCCGAGCGAGAGAACGATTACTAACACTACTACTACTACTGCGTACGGAAGTACTTCCGTACGAGCTACGTTGTGCGAACATAGACAGACTGTACCATCAAATGAATATTAAACGAAGAATGTCGTAGACCGAAGGTTCGTCGCACTCGTCGTCACTGCGAGTCATCGCGGTCGGTTCCGTCGCGCGAAAAAAAAGCAATCCAATTCTTCATTCATTCGCTCGCCTCGCGACGTCCATCCAGTCGTCCTCGATCGACGCACTCACGCCGTCTTGCGACGCTTCTTCTTCCTCGCGACATTCTTCGGCGAGAGCATCATGACCGCGATGGACGCGGCGAGCAGCGCGAACTGCAACACCAGCGCCTCGGGCTTATCCTTCAGGAACGCGAGGTGGAAGTGGATCGCGCCCGCCATGAAGATGGTCAGGATGAATCCTCCGAGCTGCGGCGCCTTCCACAGGAGAACGTACCCGATGACCTCGATCAGGCCGAGGATCTTCGCGAGCTCGTAGTTGTTCTTCTTCGAGCATCGCACGGCGAGACCCGGGATCGGCGCGAGGAGGCCGTTAAGCCAGGGGACCCACGCGTGCTCGCACCACGCCTGAGGGTCGATTCCATACAAGCGAACGTCGGGGTGGAGTTCAAAGGCGTCAGGTGGAGTTGAAAGGCGTCGAGGACGGGGATTGAAAGCGAGGGGTGGGCGGAGAGATGCGCCGGGAAAAGTACTTAAGAAACGGCGTTCACCACGCCAACGCGGTCGTATGGGGACCAGTGTATAGAACGCGCCTGAATCTCCGCGGTGTTGGCCGTGGGCGTGCAGTCGCCCTTTTTGCCGATCGCGACGGGGCACAACGGCGCGTCGCATCCGAGGATGGGGACGTTGTACTTGCACGCCGCCGCGCGGAGGTATATCGCGAGGGGCAGGATCTTGAGGATGGTGAGGACGAGCGCGGTGTTGAGGCGGCTCTGTGGGGAGGGAGTGGGGCGGGGGGGAAGGGGGGAAAAGGTTGAGATTTATGCGTCGTTGTTCGGGCGGTCTGTGACTCGGATTGCGCGGCGCGCTCTTTTCCGCGGGCGCGCGCGACGGGGCGGGGGAGAGGCGCGCTCGCGGGACGCGCGCGCGCGAGGGATGTCGTTTCGAAGACAAGTGAGCGCACCATGGTGCTCGGAAGTGGTGGTCCGGTGCGTGCGAAGCGCGCGAAGGAGTGCGGCGCTCCGGTTCAGCAGTCTGGTCGCGTTGTTTTTTTGGTCCTTCGGGGTCGAGCCCACGCGCAGCACCCGCGTGTGAGCGCGCGGCGCGGGGGCACTCTAGCGGGCAGCGCTGCGCTGTGCCAGTGCGGCGTGCCAAGTCAATCACGTCCGCCCCGCGTCGACGCACAACCCACGCCGCGCCGCTTCTTCGCGGACGCGTGAGCGAACATCCTTCGCGCGCGATCGCGTCGTCGCGGGTGGACGCGAGCGGAGCGCAGCGATCGCGAGGACGCGGCGGACGCGGCCGCGAACGGCGACGGACGGCGACGGACGTCGGGGGGCGAGGTGAAAGCGACCGTTCGGGGGACGAGCGCGCGCGATGGGGGAGCCGGAGATCGACCCCAAGGCGGCGGCGATCAACGAGTACCAGAGGCTGATGATGCAGCACAAGGTGCGCGTCTCATCCTTCATCGCGCGAAGGCCCCACTCGCGCGATCGCGCGCGATCGTCCCGCGCGCGATGCGTCGCCTCCGTCCAGATCTCGCCTCGTCGTCCGTCGCTGACCTAGATCTCTCTTTTCCCTCCTCCTCCGCGCGCGAACGCGAACCGACAGGAGCTCGACGGGAAGGTGAGACGGTTACGGGACGACGTCAAGGAGACGAAGAAGACCTTCGACAAGACCGAGGACGATCTGAAAGCGCTGCAGAGCATGGGGCAGATCATCGGCGAGGTCTTGAGGCAGCTCGACGAGGAGCGATGTGCGTCCTCGCCGCGCGCGTCTTTTCCACCCTCCGCTTTCAAATCGACCGGACTCGACTGGACTCGAAGCCAGTCAGTCCCCGCCGCCCCGCCGCCGCGCCCGGCGCGCGATCGATCGTTCGTCACCATCGATCGCACCGCGCGCGCCGTCCTCTCTCCCCTCCCCTCCTCTCCTCTCCTCGACGCCGCGTCCGCCGCGCCCGCTCACCTTCTCCCTCCCTCCGTCGACCGATCGTTCGTTCGATCCGCCCGCCGCCCGCGCTCTCCATCCGCGACGTCCGCAGTCATCGTCAAGGCGTCCTCCGGTCCGCGTTACGTCGTCGGCGTGCGAACGAAGCTGGACAAGGAAAAGCTCGTCAACGGCACGCGCGTCGCGCTTGACATGACCACCCTGACGATCATGCGCGCGCTCCCGAGGGAGGTGGACCCGGTGGTGTATAACATGCTCCACGAGGACCCCGGACACGTGGATTACTCCGCCATCGGCGGGCTGGGGGAACAGATCCGCGAGCTGCGCGAGAGCATCGAGCTGCCGCTCATGAACCCGGAGCTGTTTCTTCGCGTCGGGATTAATCCGCCGAAGGGGGTGCTGCTGTACGGGCCGCCCGGGACGGGGAAGACGCTCCTCGCGAAGGCGATCGCTTCGAACATCGACGCCAACTTTCTCAAAGTCGTGTCCTCGGCCATCGTCGATAAATACATCGGCGAGTCCGCGCGTCTGATCCGCGAGATGTTCGGGTACGCGCGCGAGCACGAGCCGTGCATCATCTTCATGGACGAGATCGACGCCATCGGAGGGAAACGGTTCAGCGAGGGCACCTCCGCGGACCGCGAGATTCAGCGAACGCTCATGGAGCTTCTGAATCAGCTCGACGGGTTCGACGTCCTCGGAAAGGTGAAGATGGTGATGGCGACGAACCGACCGGACGTGCTCGACCCGGCGCTGATGCGCCCCGGGCGTTTGGACCGCAAGATCGAGATCCCGCTCCCGAACGAGGGCGGGCGCGTGGAGATCTTGAAGATTCACGCGCAGAAGATTAACAAACACGGGGACATCGACTACGAGGCCATCGCGAAGATCGCGGATAACTTCAACGCGGCGGACATGCGAAACATCTGCACCGAGGGCGGGATGTTCGCGATTCGGGACGAGCGGGATTACGTCGTGCACGATGATTTCATGAAAGCCGTGCGGAAGCTCGTGGAAGCGAAGAAGCTCGAGCCCACGGCGTCGTACGACGAGACGTTCAAGAACACGGACAAGTGATGACGGGACGACGCGCGGCGAGGCGAACGGCGCCGGCGGCGACGACGACGATGTAATCGATCGATTGGTTTCGCTCAGGACCCAACCTTGGTAACCACACCTCGCGTCCAGGAGCAATACTCAGCCGCCCCCGCACGCAAAACTAATAGACTACTATCTCACAACACCGCGGACCGCTCGCCGCCGCCGAAGACGTCGGACATCCCGAGCGCTTTCCGCACTAAACCCCGCATCTTCGGAACCTCGTCGTCGACGTTTTTGGTCTCGTCGTCGAGCCCCTTCCACAACCCCTCGAAAACTTCCAACCGCTCGACGCACCGCTCCTTCTCCCCCGCGACGTACAACGTCAGCGCGTAGTTCAAGTGGAACAGGTGGTCCCCCGGGTCCATCTCGATCGCTTTCTCGTACGCCGCGCACGCGTTGTCGTGGTCGTCCAGCTTCGCGAGCGTCACCGCGAGATACATGTACGCCGACGGAAAATCCGGCTTGAGGTTGATCGACGAAGAGAAAAAGTGAAACGCGCTCGCCGCCTGCCCGGTGTTCAGATGCACGAGCCCCAAGTTATACGCGATGATCCACTCGAACGGGTCCAAGTACAGCGCGCGCTTCAAGCACGCGATCGCGGCGATGTACCGCCGCTTTCCGAAGAAGCACATCCCGATGTTATTCCACAGCTGCGCGCTGTTCGGCGTCTGCGTCGCCGCGACGCGGTATTTGATCAACGCCACGTCCACGTCTTGGTTGTCTTGGATGATGCTCCCGGCCGCGAGGATCGCCTTCGGGTCCCGCGGGTCATGCGTCAGCGAGTTCCCGAGGTAATCGAACGCGCGGAAGCTCTCGCCCATGCGCAGGTACAGCAGACCGATCGTGGTCAACACCTCAGGGTTCTCCGGAGAAAATTCAAGCGCCTCGAGGTAGACGTCGACGGCTTCGTTGTATTTCTCCTGCAACGCGTACACCTTGCCCATCTGCGCGTACGTCGTGTCGTGCCGCTGTATGTCGTTCGCGCCTTTAAAGCACTCCACGGACTCGTCGAACTGCTTCAGGTACATGTAGCACAGCCCTTTGTTGTGCCAAATCTCCCAGTCGTCCGCGCCGACGGCGTTTTGCGCCTCGTCGTAGACGTCGATCGCAGCGCGGTGTCTCCCGAGGAGGTAGAGCGATCGACCGACTTGCTTCAGGTTGGCGACGTTGTGCGGGTTCAGCGCGGTCGCGGCTTGGAACAGCGTGAGTGACTCCGCGATCTTCCCCTCGTGGCGCTTGATGAGGGCTCTGACGTATATCGGGTACTCGCACAGGCCGCCGAACTCGCCGAGCACCTCCTCGATCACCGCGAGGCACTCCTTGTGCTCCTGGCGGACGTAGAGGCGATGGATGTGGTAGTTGCGTCGCTCGCGCGCGATCGCTTTCGACGCCTTCTGCGCTTGCGAGTTCCCCGCGGTGGACGTCAGCGGCGCGCGGCGCGCGGCCGCGGACGTCGACGCCTTCGCGGACGCGCCGTAGTAGTCGTCGTCCTCGACGTCGGGGTCCGAGTCGGAATCCGCGCCCCGCCCCATCGCGCGTTCTGTTCTTCGCCGACGGTCGCGTCGGTCGCGCGCTCGGGGCTCGAACGCCTCCGCGCTCGAAGCCGACGCGCGCGGGGGTTCGGATCGCCGCGCTCTCTCCCAACCTCGCGCGAACCCCACCGGCGTGCGCGCGGGGAAACGCGCGCGCGGGCGTGCGGCCGCGCGCGCGATGCTTTGGTGGACCGTTCGAAACGACGCGAGAAGATGTCAACAACTGAAGCAGACCACGCCACGCGAGTTTTTCTTCGCGATCATTCCAACCATCTACTGTACGTCCGCCGCCGCTCTCTCTCTACTCCGCGGCGTTCTCCTTCACGGAATTCTCCTTCGCGAGCTTCCGCTGCGACAACCGCTTCTGCAGCGCGTCCTTAACCCCCTCGCGCCGCGCCTCCGTCGCCGCGCACATCCGCCGCCGTCCCTCCTCGTGCGCTTCCCTCGCGGCGTCGACGTCCGCCCTCCACGCCTCTCTCCTAGCCGCCATCTGACACGTCGCGAGCTTAGGGTCGAGGGTCCATACGAAGCGACGTCGGGGTGGAGTTCAAAGGCGTCAGTTGAAGTTGAAAGGCGTTGAGGTGTGTCGGGATTAAAACCGAGGGACCCTGGGCGGAGAGAAACGCCGGGAGAGAAAGTCCTCAAGGAACGGCATTCACCGCGCGAACGCGGTCGCGTGGGGACCGGTGCGGCGTATATATAGAACGCGCCTCAGCCTGGAGCATCTCCAGGGCTTCGCGGTGCGCGTCGATCGCCGCGTCGCTCATCTGGACCTCGTCGACCATCTCGTCGTCTTCGTCGTCGTAATCGGAGTCGGACGTGGACGTGATAACGCCTCCGCCGCCGGCGTTGAGGCGCGCGCCCTCCTCCTCCGCGCGCGCTCTCGCCTTTTCGCGTTCAAACGCCTCGAGCGCGGCGCCGAGGGCGTCGACGTCGTCGCCGACGCCGCCGACGTCCGTCCTGTCCTCGTCTCCCGGCGCAACGAAGTCGTAGTGCGTCGCGCGCGTCATCCTCGACTTTCGAGTGTTGTGGACGTCGAGCGACTCGGGGGCCATCTTGAGCGATTCGCCGAGCGATCTGAGCACCGCGGCGCCGGCGACGACGCTCGACTCGAGGGGCGCCGACTTCGACGTCGACAAAATCGACGTCGACTCCGCGTCGCCGTCCCCGCCGTCCGGCGCGGCGAAGAACATTCGCCCGTCGACGGCGGTGTACGCGTGCGCGCCGCCGAGATAATGCCGCACCGCGGCCCACTCGCGGATCCACCTCGCGTCGGGGTTCGCCCCAGCCGGCAGCCCCTCGACGGTCAGGTCCAACCCGATCTCCTCGTCCGCGGCCGCGTCCCCGCCGGATACGCCGCGTCCACTCGCTCTCTCCGCCGCCGCCGCCTCCTCCTCCTCACCCTCCTCTTCTTTCCGCGGCGGCGCGCGCTCGAACGCCTCCGCGTCCGGCCCCAGCCACGCGCTCGCCACGAACCGCGCCTCCCCGCCCGGCGCCTCCACCCGCGTCGCGACGTACTGCACGTCGGCGCTCCTGAGGGTC
>NW_003315882.1:1960515-1970414 GCF_000151265.4 Micromonas pusilla CCMP1545 | reverse complement strand
CTCCTTCGCGAGCTTCCGCTGCGACAACCGCTTCTGCAGCGCGTCCTTAACCCCCTCGCGCCGCGCCTCCGTCGCCGCGCACATCCGCCGCCGTCCCTCCTCGTGCGCTTCCCTCGCGGCGTCGACGTCCGCCCTCCACGCCTCTCTCCTAGCCGCCATCTGACACGTCGCGAGCTTAGGGTCGAGGGTCCATACGAAGCGACGTCGGGGTGGAGTTCAAAGGCGTCAGTTGAAGTTGAAAGGCGTTGAGGTGTGTCGGGATTAAAACCGAGGGACCCTGGGCGGAGAGAAACGCCGGGAGAGAAAGTCCTCAAGGAACGGCATTCACCGCGCGAACGCGGTCGCGTGGGGACCGGTGCGGCGTATATATAGAACGCGCCTCAGCCTGGAGCATCTCCAGGGCTTCGCGGTGCGCGCCGATCGCCGCGTCGCTCATCTGGACCTCGTCGACCATCTCGTCGTCTTCGTCGTCGTAATCGGAGTCGGACGTGGACGTGATAACGCCTCCGCCGCCGGCGTTGAGGCGCGCGCCCTCCTCCTCCGCGCGCGCTCTCGCCTTTTCGCGTTCAAACGCCTCGAGCGCGGCGCCGAGGGCGTCGACGTCGTCGCCGACGCCGCCGACGTCCGTCCTGTCCTCGTCTCCCGGCGCAACGAAGTCGTAGTGCGTCGCGCGCGTCATCCTCGACTTTCGAGTGTTGTGGACGTCGAGCGACTCGGGGGCCATCTTGAGCGATTCGCCGAGCGATCTGAGCACCGCGGCGCCGGCGACGACGCTCGACTCGAGGGGCGCCGACTTCGACGTCGACAAAATCGACGTCGACTCCGCGTCGCCGTCCCCGCCGTCCGGCGCGGCGAAGAACATTCGCCCGTCGACGGCGGTGTACGCGTGCGCGCCGCCGAGATAATGCCGCACCGCGGCCCACTCGCGGATCCACCTCGCGTCGGGGTTCGCCCCAGCCGGCAGCCCCTCGACGGTCAGGTCCAACCCGATCTCCTCGTCCGCGGCCGCGTCCCCGCCGGATACGCCGCGTCCACTCGCTCTCTCCGCCGCCGCCGCCTCCTCCTCCTCACCCTCCTCTTCTTTCCGCGGCGGCGCGCGCTCGAACGCCTCCGAGTCCGGCCCCAGCCACGCGCTCGCCACGAACCGCGCCTCCCCGCCCGGCGCCTCCACCCGCGTCGCGACGTACTGCACGTCGGCGCTCCTGAGGGTCGAGGGTCCGTACGAAGCGATGTGCGTCGGGGTGGAATTCAAAGGCGTCAGATGGAGTTGAAAGGTATTATCGCGGTTTGTGTGTCGGGATTGAACGCGAGGGATGCGCGGAGAGATGCGCGCGCGGGCAAAGTCCTCAAGGAACGGCGCGCGCCGCGCCGACGCGGTCGTACGGGGACCGGCGTGAGATGGGACGCGCCTGAGATGCTTCAGCGCGGAGGTCATCCCGCCGGTGCCGTACGCCTCGAGCATCACGCGGCGGCGACGGTCGACGGAGCCCCCGCGTTCGCCTCCGCGTTCGCCTCCGCGTTCGCCTCCGCGTTCGCGTTCGCGTTCGCGTTCGCGTTCGCGTTCGCCTTCCGTCGGCGGCCACACCCCGAAGACCGCCCACGTCTCCGTGAACGTCTCGAGCTTGATGCGGTTCCACACGTTCGGAATGAGCGCGCGATGGACCTGCTCCCAGTCGAGGGCGTCGAGGGCGTCGATCAGCGCGGCGCTCAAGGGCTTCGACGCGTCCGCGGGCGGCGTCGCGTCGGACGACGTCGCGCACTCCCACGCCGCGACCGTCGGGTCGCGCCATTCCTCCTCGGACGCGTCGCTCGCGGGCGCGGGCGCCGACGCCGATGGTGATGCCGACTTATTCGCGGACGGAGGGGGACCATCCGAGGACGCGACGTCGACGAGGCGTCTGGCCTCGTCCGGGGGCACGCCCTGCGCGATGAGCGCCTCCTCGAGCTTCTTCGGGTCGTCGAACGCGGCGAGACGGGAGGACGCCCAGTCGGTGAAGTACGCGTCGCCGTCCGCGGCCGCGTTCGCGCCGTCCATCGCGCCGGTCGCAATGTTGCGCGTCGAGGCCGCGGGGACGCGGACGTCCGACTGCGACTCGACGAGAAGAGCGATCGCTTCGTCAGCTCCGAGCGAGTCTCTCCTCGCGTCACGCGACGCCGCGCGGGGCGGACGCGGACGCGCGGCGGGCGCGATGGACGCGCTCGCTGGGTACGGCAGCGACGACGGCGGCGGCGGCGGCGGCGGCGGCGAGGACGACGCGCGCGAGGACGACGGCGGCGGCGACGACCGCGCGGACGCGGCGAAGAAGCGTCCGCGCGATGCGAGCGACGACGACGACGACGACGCGGAAGCGGACGACGCCGCCGCGACGACGCGCTTCGGGCGCGTCCGCGCGTTCGAGCACGTGGAAGGCAACTTCGCGACGCACGTCAGAGCGCCGATCGCGTTCCCCTCCGACGCGTCGACGACGGACGCGCTGCGCGCGTCGCTGCGCGCGATGCGCGCGAAGATGCCGTCCCTGCGCGCGATCGGCGACGACGCGCCCGCCGCCCCGGCGACGCGCCCCCGCGCGGACGCGGACGCGGACGCGGACGCGGACGCGGACGTCCTCCCCGCGTCGCTTCACGTCAGCCTCTCGAGGGTGTTCCCCGTGCGCGCGGAGGCGCGCAAGCCGCTCGTCGCCGCGCTGCGCGCGCGCCTCGCGGCGGCGAACGTCGACGCGTTCTTTGTGGCGGCGACCGATTTCGACGTCTTCACGAACGACGACGAGACGACGACGTTCCTCGCGCTGCGCCTGGAGGAGGCGTCGACGTCGGCGGCGCCCACGCGTGAACGCCGCGGCGGCTTCGCGGGTCTCATCGCCGCCGTGGACGCGGCGCTGCGCGCGAAGGGACACCCGACGTTTTACGCCGACCCGAAGCCGCACGCGTCGGTGATGTGGGCGCCGGGAAACGTCTCGCGCGCGCTGAGGAAGATCGTCTCCGAGACGAAGGGTTCCCCCGGTTTAGGGTTTCGAGGGTGGGCCGTCCCGATCGAGAGGGTCGCGTGCGCGGTGAGCGGGTCGCCCGAGGTGGCGGTGTGGGCGCGGCTCTCGAGCGCGGTGACGCTGCCGCCGCCGCCGTCGTCGCCGTAGCGCGAAGGAGTCGAAGGAGTCGAACGACGAGCGAGTCGCGGCGCCCGCGGACGCGGACGTGATGATACGAGTAGCGTAGCCTTAGTAGTTTAAGCAGCAGCGGCATCGCGCGCGATTTGGTTTGACGTTGTTACAAAAGTGATGAAGGGGCGGCGGGAGTGGGGCGCGTCGTTCGCTCCCGCCCGCGCGCCGTCCCCCTCGAAGCGAAGCGAAGCGAAGCGATAAATAAATAACGCACCCGCGGGGCGCGCTCACGCGCGGTCATCCGTCGCCGGGCCGGCCGTGAGACGATCCCGGGGTGCGGCGCATCATCGACAGACACGACGCGTCCTCCGTCAGTACGTGAAGAACTCGTCCCCCATCTCGTCGTCCCACGTCGGGGAGCGGTTAAACTGGAGCGTCACGCACGTGTCCACGCGGGGTCTCGACGGCAGCCCCCGGCGCGCGATGGGCGGCTCGCGAAAGAACGCGCGCGCGTAGTCCGCCTGCCCCCACGACGTGATCATGTACGCGATCGAGTCTAACCCGGCGAGGTACTCCTCCTCCGTCGCGGGGTAGGACCTCTGTCCGAGGTGCCCGACGTATAAGTTGAGGGACACCCAGCGTTTCATGCCTTCGCCCATTCGCACGTGCTTGACGGCCATGTCGTGATACTTTCCGTACTTCGCGTAACACAGAAGCGCGAGCTCCCGCCCGGTGAGCACTCCCTCGCCGACGTAGTCCGCGCCGTAGTACGCCACCTCGAGCTGTCTCTGGCGGTCGCTCTTCGCGAGGGAGGCGTAGGGCCCCCGGGAAGAGTCGTCGTCCGCCGCCTCGGTCGCCGTCGCGTCGAGCGCCGCCTCCGCGGCGGCGGGGACCCATCCGTCGTTCACCTCCGCGAGCCTCGCGGCGAGCTCCGCGTGCACTTTCTGCTCCGCGACGTCGACCGCGTCCGCGGCGTCGTTCTGCGACCTGACCTGCTCCTCGAGCTGTCGCGTGAACGCGGCGAGGTCGAAGAAGCCGTCGATATTCTCGTCGCTCCCATCCGACTCCATCGCTTCCATCTCCGCGATCTCTTTCTGTCGCTCCACCTCGTTCGGGACCGTCTGCGTGTCCGGGCATCGTCCCGCGATCTTCGCGCCGGCCGTCCTCGGGTTGAACGTGATGTCGATCTCGCGCTTGACGCCGGAGACGAAGTCGGACCAACTCGCGCGCGGCGGCGGGAGGCGGGCGCGGCGGCCGACGCTCCGGCTGCGAAACGACGTCTTCGCGTTTTCGGGCGACGTCGACGACGTCGTCGTCGTCGTCGTCGTCGCGATTCGTCGCGGCGGCGTCGGCGACGCGCGCGCGCGCGCGGTGACGCGCGCCGCCGCGGCCGCGTTCGGTGTCATCGACGTGTACATGAAGGCGAGACCGACGCGGTCGTGGCGTGGAGCACACGACGTCGCGCGGTGGGTGAGTGCGTCGCGCGCGACGCGCGAACGCCGCCGCATGTGGGACGAAAATTCGCGCGAGATCGCACACGTCAGTGGGACGTGTGGCGCTCAGAGCTGCGAGTACGCGAACCCGCGAGCGCGGTCAAAGTCGATCGGACTCCGGGGTCAACGTTGATCGGTCGCGAGGGGTCGATTCCAGGGTGAAAAAATATCAATGGTTAACCGAATTTCGAAAGAATGTTTATGCAGCGACGGTTATGCGCGGCTCCGCGGAAACGCTGAAAACATGCAGATCGCTGGGGTCACCCTCCGAGCGTCCGCCCGCGCGCGCCCACGGTCTACCCCTCCCCTCGCTCTCCCCGCGGCTCGAACGCGGCGCGCGGCGCGGCGGCAGCGCCGCCGCCGCCGCCGACGGCGGCGGCGGCTTCCGGAAACCGTCCGGACGCCTTCCGGAAGCATCCGTCCGATCGCGCGACGCGTCCGTTCGCGGCGGCTGCACGGCGGGGGCCTCGATGCGCGCCACTCGGGCCGTCCGCTCCCGCCGCGCGCGCGGGTCGCGCCGCCGCGCCGCCGCGACCGCGACTCGAGACGCGCTTCCGAAGGACCGTCTCGAGAAAGTTTCACGCCGTCTCCGCGAGATTGTCGGCACGTCCGAGGCTCGCCGGCTCGCGTCGCGTGTGGCGTCTGGCGTTCCACTCCCGCGGCGGCGGCGACCCCGCCCCGCGCCGCCGGTCACAGCTTCGCCGCCGGCGGCTTCCACCCGTTCACGCTGAACCCGCCGTCGATCGCGAGCACCTGCCCGGTCACGTAGCTCGCCTCGTCCATGCACAAGAACGCGACGACGTCGCCCACTTCCCTCGGCTCGCCCACCCGCGCCGCAGGCGTCGCGTCGACGACGTGCTTTTTATACCTCTCGTCCTTCAACACCGCTCGCGCGAGCGGCGTGTTGATGTACCACGGCGCGACCGCGTTCACGCGCACGCCGTCCCTCGCCCACTCGCACGCGAGGTACTTCGTCAGGATGTTCATCGCGCCCTTCGTCATCGCGTACACCGCGCCGCTCTGCATGCTCACGAGCGACGCGACGCTGCTGTTGAAGACGACGGACGCGGAGGACGCCGCGCGCAGGAGAGGATGGAAGATCTGGCACAGCGCGAACGACGCCTCGAGATTCGCGTCCATGAGCGCGCGATACTCCGCGGACGTGAACTCCGTCGTGGGCTTCCGGATGTTGAACCCGACGTTGCTCACGAGGATGTCGAGCTCGCCGTCGAAGCGCGCGCGCACGTCGCGAAGGAGCGCGTCGCGCGCGTTCGGATCGGTCACGTCGCACGCGCTTCCCGACACCTCCGTCAGTCCGTCCGCGCGCCACGCGCGCACCGCGGCGTCGACGTCCGCGCGCGTGCGCGCGCACAGGTGCACCTTCGCGCCCGCGGTCGCGAGCGAGCGCACGATCGCCGCGCCCAGGCCTTTCGTGCCGCCGGTCACGAGCGCGCGCTTGCCGTCGAGGCGGAACGGGGGCATCGGACGCGCCGACGTGGTCTGGGGCCGCTCTCTCTCGTGACGCCGTGCCGTGCCCACTCGCGCGCCCGCGGATGGATGGGGCGCGTTCACCCATCCCTCGGTTTCAACACTTGATCGCGTCCCCTTTCAAGATACCGGTGCAATATCGCCCTGATGCTGATGCAGCCAGGAGATCCGATCTTTCGGCAGATAAAAAAAAAAGCTGCTCCGCTGCTGACGCGGCATCGCGACGCCGCTCGGAGCGCACTTCGCACGACGCCGCGCGATTGCCGCGGGACGTCGGACCGAACGTCGATTCCTCGCGCGCGAACGCGCGCGCGCTCGGTGGACGCGCGCGCGCGCGACGCCCTCGGCGACGGTCGGGAGGGGGGAAACGCGGTCGCGTCGCGAAAGAAAATCATCACTCGGACTACGATGACGACGGAAAACAACGAGAGCCCGCCGTCGCCGAAGGGCCTCTCCTCCGAGATCGGCCCGGCTCTGTTCCCGGACGCGTCCTCGGTGGGCGCGTCCATCGCCGCGCCGCCCGGTCTGCTGAAGAGCCTCCTCTTCGGCGTCCAGCCGCCGAACTCGCACTCCACGCTCGTGTCGAGCCGCTCGTTCGCGAAGATGGACTTCGTCGGAGGCGAAGAGGATGCGCACGACGCGTGGCGCGACAAGTACAACGCGCATCGGAGAGCGTCGCTGGACGAGGGAGGAACGGGAACGGGAACGGGAAACGGAACGAAGGGCGGCGGCGGCGGCGGCGGCGGCGGCGTCGCGATCGACGCGCACGTCGCCGCGCGGGACGCGGGGTTCGGAGGACGCGGCGGGCTCGTCGTCGGATCCGCGCCGGCGGGGACGGGGGGCACTCGGACAGGGTTCGCCGCCGCCCGCCCCGGGCCGACGCTGCACGATTTCGGGTTCCGCGGCCGCATGTTCTCGTCGTCGGTGCCGGGGAACAAAGGTGGTAAAGGCGGCGGCGCGTGATGATTTGGGGGGGGGGGATTTGTTACCAACAACGGTGTCTGTATCTCTGTACCAAAAGAAGGCGACGTCGTCGTCTGGCTCGTAATACGCTTCTTGTAAAAGACTTACTCACTTCTGCATGCTACGACGTCGGGTCCGTCCCGTCTCACTCCGCGTGCGCCTTGCCGCCTCTGCCGACGCTCAGAGGGTCGTACGGGATCTCCTTCCCTTCGCCGTAGACCTTCGGGCTCCGCGGGCTGCCGCTCGACGTCCCCGCAGCCGCCGCCTTCTTTTGCGCCGCGCGAAGCTCCTCTTTGATTCTCTGCTGCGCGATGTTCACGGCCGCGGCGAACCCGCCTTTCGCGCCGCCAGCCTCGACGCCGCGCTTGAACGTGGAGAAGTCCGTCTTCATGTTGCTCTGGACTTTGTTCAGCCACGCGACCGCGGCGGTGGTCGGGGACGAGTCCGGCGTCGGCGCCGGGGAAGGTTTCGATCTGATCTCCGCCGGCGGCGTGGACGCGACGGGCGGCGGCGGCGGCGGCGGCGGCGGCGACGACGACGACGCGGTCGCCGCTTCCACGGCGACCTCCTCCGCGACTTCCTCCACCTCCGCGGCCGGCGTCACTTCGTCCATCGCGGGTTGCGTCTTCGCGAGCGTCGTCGTCGTCGTCGTCGTCGTCTCTTTTTCTTTTTCTTTTTCCTTCCCCCTCTCGTCTCCGCGCGAAGCGTCGCCTTCCAGCGCGCGCCTCGTGAGCTCGATCAGCTCCGCGGCGGTCACCTCGACGACGCCGACCGCGGCGGCGTCCCACGGGCTCAGCGCCTCCGCGACGACGTTCCCGGCGTTCGGAAGCACCAGCGCGTCGACAATTTCCCTCCGCAACTTCCTCGTGATCAGCCCGCTGACCGTCTCGCCGAGCTCTTTCCATCGAATCCCGTACGTCCCGACGGCGGGCGCCGCCGCCATCTCGACGACGGGCTCGTCCACGAACCCGAACCAGACGCGGTCGCCCGGCGGCGGCGGGATCCACACCCGGAGCGTCCCGCTCAACTTTAAGAGCCGCACCGTGAGCGTCAGCGGCGTGTTTTCCAACGTCTTCGCGACGGCGTTCACCGCCGTCTTGGCGAAATTCTTCAACGGCGTCAACGAATCCGTCGTCGCCGCGGCGGCGCCAGACTCGGCGCCAGACTCGGCGCCCCCGCCGCCGACCGACGACGACGCGTCGCCGCCGCCGCCGCCTCCTCCCCCCTCAGTCAGCGCGCGCAGGTCCACGTGCGTCTTCAGCGTGATCTCCGGCGCCGCGCCGTCGCCGCGCGCGTTCGCGCTCGCGCTCGCGCTCGACGCGTCGAACGCGACGTCGAGCTCGACGCACGAGCACGGGCCTCGGTTCGCGAGCGCGCCGCCGTCCCACGGCGCCGCGGAGACGTCGTCCGCGGTCGCGTTCGCGGGCACCCTCGCGGAGACGATCTGCGGCGTGGCCTTCCCCAGCGTCACGCGCTCGATCCGCGGCGGGGAGACAAACTTCGGAAGGTCCGGGACGTCGGCGAGGAGCGCGTCCAAGTCGCGGCGAATCTTTTCGAGCTCCTCCGCGTCACGTAGCGCGTCGAACAACACGCGCGACAGCAGCGCGTTGATCGTCGCCCCCGCGGCGCCGCCGGACGACCACGCGAGCTCGCGCATCGCGAGCGCGCTCGCGGCGGCTTTCATCTTGCCCGCCTCGTCCGAAGCGCCCTCCTCGCCCTCCGAAGCGCTCGCCGCGGCGGCGGCGACGAAATTCGCGTCGTCCCGCGCCCTCGACGCGCCCGCCGCCTCCCTCACCGTCGCCCTGTGCGCGAGATGCTTCACGAGCGCCCTCTGCGCGGGATCCGTCCCGCCTTCGCTCTTCATATTCATCTTCATCTCCCCCCCCTCGCCGCCGTTCGCGGCCACCGCGGCGGCGGCGGCGGCGGCGAACACGCTCCGATCCATCGCGCCCCCGCGTCGCTTCAACTCTCCGGCGATCGCGACGATCCACGCCTCCTTCGCCGGATCCGACGACGCGTAACACCACACCACGCTCTTGCCCTTGTACAGCGGCCTGCCCTCGGGGTGGATCAGCGCGAACGGGTGGCGCTTGAACCAGCGTTTTTTGGCGTTCCCGGAGGTGAACACGCGAAGCTCCGCGCCGTCGAGGTCGATCGTCGTCGCCGCCGACGCCGCCGCCGCCGCCGCCGACGTCGCGAGGCTGAGGTCGCCGTTTCGCCGCAGCGTCGCGAACGTCTTCTCGCCGTTCCGCGGCTTCTCCGGCGGCGTCGGGAGGTCGTCCGCGGACTCGGGGGCGAGGAGGACGAGCCAGCCGCGGTGCTCGTCGCGCGAGGCGGGCGCGCGGGCGCGCGCGTCGCCGTCGTCGTCGTCGCCTTCCGCTTTCTCGGCGCGTCGCGTCGCGTCGTCGTCGTTCGCCGCGTCAGCGTCATCGCTCGAGGGCGCGACGAGGACGTATCGCACCAGCAGCGCCTGCGCGAAGAGTACGACGCCGACGCCGAAGAGTATCCTGCGAGGAACGAGGACGCGGACGCGGACGCGTCAGCGCGGAGGAGGCGACGCGACGCGACGGGCGACGACGACGTTCCGTCGCGCGCGCGCGACGGGCGGACCGTCGTGGTGGGAATCTGGGAAACGACGACGACGCGGGAGATCTGAAGGACGGGGCGCGCGGCGCACCATCGAACGACCGGGCCGGTGAGTCCGAACACGAGCGCGAAGTACGCGGCCGCGACCGCGGGAATGACGCGGTCGCCGGCCATGGGCGCGCCGTCGCGTCCTGCGGTGTGTCCGCGCGCCCCGGACGCGAGGCGTTGTGAATTCGCACAGCTGTGCGCGTGACAGTTTTCCGGAGACGCGCTC
>NW_003315882.1:1930797-1960415 GCF_000151265.4 Micromonas pusilla CCMP1545 | reverse complement strand
GCTGGGCGCGCGCGGCGCGAGCGTCGGCGGCGGCGGCGGACGCGCCGGCAGCGCGTGCGCCGCCGCCGCGCGCGGTCTTTTACTCGCGTCCGCGCCGCGCGCCGCCGCCGCGGCGGCGGCGTCTCGCTCCTCGGCGAGTTGATGCGTGCGCTCCGCCGCGCGCTTGATGCCCCCGCCGACGTAGTTCGCCGCCCTCGCCTGCAAGAACGCCGCGGCCGCGGGGTTGTGCGCGCCGCCGCCGCGTCCGCCGCCGTCCCACGCCCTCGTTCTCCCGCTCGTCGACGCGATGACGTCCGCGCCGATCAGATGCGCTTGCCACTCGGCCTCGATGCCGTACTCGCGCGCCACCTTCTTCGCGGCGACCGCGGCGATCCGCATCGCCGCGCCCTCGGGCGCGCCGGGGGGCTCCCACCGCGACTCCCCGAGCGCGGCGTTGTGATAATACGGCAGCTCCGTGCTCGGGTCGATCGAGCGCGTCCATCCCTCGGGGAGGGACCGCTCGGTCGCCATCCCGCGTGCCGCCGCGCGGTCGGGTCTGGCGGACGCGTTGCGTGGCTCTCACAGCAGTTTCGAGTCGTCCCGTGAGATCGACGAAGTCTACTCCACCGTCACACGTTCGACGCGCTCGCCCCGCACGCGGCGCGATGGGACGCGACGATGACGACCACGCGGAGATGGACCCGGACGCGCTCATGCGGCGCGGGGATAAGAAGATGACCGTGTCGTTCACTCGATGGAAACCCGACCTGGACGAGGCGGTGCGATGCTACGAGGAAGCCGGTGCGCGTCCGTCGTCAGATCCGACATCGATCCGCGCCCCGACGCGTCCCTCGCCCCTCCCGCCGTCGTCGTCGCCGACCGACGCCCTCGTCGACCCCCCCTCCCTCCCTCCCTCCCTCCCGACGCCCGCCGCGCGCAGGCGTGAAGTACAAGGCGACGCGAAGGAAGAAGCAAGCGATCGTCGCGTTCGAGAAGTGCGCCGAGGCGTCCGAGCGCCAGGGCAGCGAGTGGCACGCGGGGAAGCACCTCGAGCAGTGCGCGATGCTCGCTAAGGACGCGGGGACGCCCGCGGAGGTGGCCGCGTTCGCGGAGCGCGCGTGCGCGGCGTACTGCACCGCGGGACGCGCGCAAAGGGGCGCGGAGTGCCTCGGGAAGTGCGCGAAGCTCATCGAGGACGCGGACGGCGACGTCGCGTGCGGGTTGCTCCTGCGCGCGTGCGAGATGTTAACCGACGACGTGCGTATGATAATTTTCACTCGGCGTCCGACGCGCCGCGTCGCGTCGCGTCGCGTTCCGCCAATCGCTGACGTCCACGTGCCCATGCCACCAATCACACGCCGCAGGATAAACACGTGTACGCGCAGGATTTGTTCAGGACCGCGGGCTCGATCAAAATGCGCCAGGAAAAGTTCCAGGAGGCGTCCGACGTCATGCTTCGCTTCGGCGCGTGCTGCGACGTCACGGACAGCGCGCCGAGTCTGTGCAAAGCCTACCTCTCCGCGATCATCGCGCTGCTGTACGCGGGCGACGGCGTCGGCGCGCAGGCGACGTACGCGGACGTGAGCGGCGTGCCAAATTTCCAAGGCAGCGAGGAGCAGAGGACGTGCTACGGTCTGATCGACGCGTTTCGAGACGCGGACGTCGCGCAGATTCAGAGAGTCGTCGAGCGGAGTTCCACCGCGGCGTTTCTGGAGCCGCCGTTCGCGCGCGCGGCGAAGAAGCTGCCGCGGCCGGGCGTGGATTTGAAGGCGCTCAGCGTGAAGATGGGCGGCGGCGGCGGCGTTCTGGCGCAGGGCGAGGGGTTCATGGGGGACAGAGTTCCGGAGAACGTGGACGACATCGACATCGGGGAGGAGGACGACGACGACCTGACGTGAGCGCGAGCGAAGACGGCGAACGGGAGTTCAAGTCGTCGCGACCGACGCGACGCGATGGATGGCGTCACATCACGTCACATCACGCGAACGAACGAACGAACGAACGAATCCTTCCTAACGTGGTTGGTAGTATTTTTACGGGTCGCGACGCGTCCCCGTCTTTATTATCTAGTGCGCAGCTACGAACGACCCCCACCCCGCCCCCTCTCGAGCGGCGTCCAGTCGTCGTCGTCGTCGACGAGTACAATAATCAGTACCACTTGATGCCGTGGTCGTGCACCGTGCACTCCTTTATGAAGAACGGCCCGTCGATCGGCTTGTCGTTCTTGTCGACCGGCACGTTCCCGAGCTTCCCGACGGTCGTGATGTGATCGCTGACGCGACCGAAGATGGTGTGCTTCCCGTCCAGCCACGGCGTCGGCGCGAGCGTGATGTAAAACTGCGATCCGTTCGTGTTGGGCCCGCTGTTTGCCATGCATAAGATCCCCCCGCCCGTGTGCTTCAGCTCGCGCGTGATCTCGTCCTCGAACTTCCCGCCCCAGATGGACGCCCCGCCGCGCCCCGTCCCGGTCGGGTCCCCGCCCTGGATCATGAAGTCTTTGATGACGCGGTGGAACACGACGCCGTTGTAGTAGCCCGTGCGCGCGAGCTCGATGAAGTTCTGGCACGTCTTCGGGCAGTGGAGGTAGTACAGCTCGACCGTGATCGGTCCGATGTTCGTGTGGAGCGTCACCTCGGGCGCGGTCTTCCGCTGCGCCGCCGCCGCGGGCTGCTCGTCCTCTGGAGACGGCATCGTGTCGTGCCTCGTGCGCGCGCGAGTGATGAGGCGACGGGGAGGGCACCGGGCGGATGCAAACTGATGATGAACGCGCCCTCCGCGGTCGGTCGCAAAAAGAGCCGAACGACAGGATGAATGCCGCGGCTCCCGTCGTTGCCGGGACGCACTGCGACCGGCGCGCGGACGCGCGCGAGGAAATCGGCGCGGTCGAAGAGAGCTCTTCGCGATGCCGCCGAGGCCGGCGATGCCCGGACAGATGATGGTTCGTCGCGCCTCGTCCAGTCTCGAACGCCCGCCCCTCGCGCCGACGCTTCGCGCGTGATCCGCGAACGTTCGTAGTTGCTTCGTCATAACGGCTTCTTCACGCGACGCGCGTCCCCACTCCCCCGCTGACGCGCTCATCCCCCCCCCCCCACCGCGCGACCGCAGGACGACGACGACGACGGCGAGGGCGTGTCGGGATACGACGCGTCCGGGTACAGAATCGGCCCGCCGAACGGCGGTCGCGGCCGCGCGAACGCCGCGCCGATGTCCGCGCCCGCGGGACGAGGCGGAGGCCGCGCCCCCTCGATGGCGGAGCAGCTGGCGGCGATGCGCGGCGGGAACGCCGCGTACGGCGCGGCCGCGACCGCGACCGCGCCGTCCCCGTCCCGCGCCGGGTTCACGACGAGCGCGAACCCGATGTACGACGTCGAGGACGGCGACCGCGGCGGCGCGGAGGGCGACCGCTCGCCGCTGCTCCCGCGAGGGGGATCCGGAGGCGACGGCGCGTCGGGGTCGCCGCAGACGCTGTCGCCGCGACGCGGCGGCGGCGGCGGCGGCTCCGGCGACGACGCCGGACCCGGAGTCGCCCGCCCGCCGCGTCCCGCCGCCGCGCCCGGCAGCACGAACCGCTTCGCCGCCGCCGCCGCGGAGCGCGCGCGCCTCGCGGCCGAGCGCGCGCATCAAGACGCGGCGAACGACGCGTCGGGATTCGATTCGGCGCGCGGCGGCCGCGGCGCCGCGCAGTCCAACGCGTCGCGCGCGACGTCGCGGAGCGGGTCAGTCGTCTCGGAGCCGCACTCGCAGAGCGCGGGGGGGGTCCTTCGAGATCCGCAGACGGCGGCGGCGGCGACGACGCAGCAGCAGCAGCAACAGCAGCAGCGGGGACCCCCGTCGTCCCAGGGAGGAGGAAGCCAACAACGCTCGCGGCCGCCACCGCCGCCGCCGCGATCGGGTCCGCCGTCGACGACGTCCGGCGGCGGCTGGGCCGCGCCTTCCGATATGATGGGCCCGCCGCTCGTACCGATGATGGCGCGAGAGACGCACTTCCCGATGGACACGCGCGGGTTGTCGAAGCCGATGCCGGCGCCGACGGGCTACACCGCCTTCACCGCCGCGACGGCGACGGCGAACGCGACGGGCGGGCCCGTCGCCGTCGTCGATCCGTTCGACGACAAAAACGTCCTCGCGGTGAAAAAAAAAGAAGAGATAAGCGACGACTTTTGGACCATCAACCACATGAAGCTCTTATACCTCATCTCGAAATACTCGCACTGCGCGCAGACCGTGCACGAGAAGGAGCGGTGGATCCGCAAGCTCCCGATGCTGGTGCTGTTGTACGAGGGCATCATCTCCAACGTGTTCGAGTACGACTACGCGCCCGCGTCGGAAGTCGTCGAGACGACGCGCGTGTATATGAACGTGACCCAAGAGGGCAAGGACGACCTCGACGACCTCGTGGAAGGGAAGCTCGTGAAAGGGCTTCGGCTGAGCACGAAAGAGCACCAGAGCGTGACGGCGTATCAAATCTCCCCGAGCGGGCTGCAGCTGATATCCAAGCGGCTGCCGGACGAGGAGCGACAGCTCGTGGACGACCTGTGCGTCGTCGACGGGAAGCTCCTCCAGGTGGTATGGGAGGAGGACAAATTCCTTCTTCGAACGATGACGTTCTCGCGCGAGAGCAGCATCACCGACGCGGAGGACGTGTCGTACGTGGTGTCGCCGTATCTCCCGCGGTCGCTGCGAAGGGTCGGCGGACCGGTGATGAGCAGCAACGCGCACCGCGCGTCCGAGAGCGCGTCCAAGGAGAGCACGATTCGCGACGACCTGGACGAGGTCATCACGCTGTCGAACGTCACGATCTTGATCGGGGAGTGGATCCCGTTCGGGGCGAACCAGGTCGTGGAGTTGAACCTGAAGCTCGGGTCGAACGAGCGGTGCCAGGGCGGGTACTTCACCGCGCAGGTGGACGACGACTCCACGAACACGCAGTGCGAGGTGCCGACGGGGTTGACGTCGGTGCAAATCTTGGATCACGACATGACGCGGTTCACGAACCTCGAGGCGGAGGTGTACTACCCGGAGGAAGACGGCGTCGTGCAGATCGAGCACTTCGGGATACACACGCGCATGGACGGCACGGTCGTGTACGGGCTCATGATCGAGAGCGTGATGGACCGAATCTTGGAGAACATCTCGCTCGATAACCTCGCGCGGCTTCTCGTGGACGTCCACGTGGACTCGTCGCGCATGATGGAGTCGCTCCTGTCGAATCACCAGCGCGATCTGCTCGACATGATCTTCCTCGGGAACACCGGGAACCGCCCCAAGGTGAACGTGATAATCGCGGACAGGGTCGTCCCGAAGCAAGCCGCGGAGCGATACCTGGACAAGGACGCGTTCGAGAACGAGATCCGGCAGGTCATCGGCGACACGTACGAGGCGCACGATCTCGGCGAGAACGACGTCGTCATCACCGGCTCGCACGGGATCATGCTCGTGGGGCCGCACTCGAAGATGCAGGAGGGCGTCATGCTGGCGTTCTTGTCGTTGCGGAGCCGCGACGTGTTCGTGCAAAACGTTTTCAACCGGCTGTTCATCATCGACGACGTGCTGAAGACGACGCGGACGAGCATCGCGACGTACGAGCAGGACCCGAACAGCGTCCCTAAGATCCGCGCGGTGCTCTCGGAGACGTCCAAGGACATCATCCTCCTCGAGGAGGTTTTGTTGTACCTGCACGAGTCCTTGGAGCAGGACACGTCCATCTACGCCGAGCCCGTGGACGAGGCTGGGTACAAGCTGTACCAGGTGTTGAAGGTCAAGCTGATCTTGAACGACCTGCAGATTCGCATCTCGGATATGCAGAAGGTCTTGAAAGGCAGCCGGCACGAGGTGAACGGGCTGCGAAGCATGACGGACACGATCGCGGAGACGCAGATGTTCCGGTTGCAGGAAGAGATTCGCGGGAACAGCAGCGACATGCTGCATCAGTTGAAAGTCAACGAGCGCGCGGCGACGTCGATGGACATGCTCCAAATTTTATTCGCGGGGCTCCTCGCGTTTGCCATCTTGGACCGCGTCACCGGGGAGTGGACCGTCGTGCACACGACGTGGGCGCGCGAGTTCATCGTCGAACCGTTCATGAACAAGCCGATGCTGTGGTTTCTGATCTCCATGGTGGCGTGGTTCCTCGTCGGGCGGACGGTTTTTTGGGCGATGGCGGAGACGCTCGACAAGACGGGCGGCGTGATCACGTTCCGGGTGAAGGTCAACAAAGCGATCGACCTGAACGCGCTCGACGCGTACTTGTCCAGGAAAGCGGTGACGTCCGAGGACGGCGACGCGGACTCGCTGAACGCGAACCAGAAGGTGTCGTGGGTCGAGAAGGACGCCGCGAAGTGGGAGGGGTACAAGCCGAAGATCGAGATGAACTACGACTTGAAGTTTGGTTTCCTGCTCACGGTGTACTTGCAAGTGTCGCGGCGCGCGTCGAAGCCCGCGAAGCTGCGGCCGGAAACGCTGAAGATGCGATTCTTCACGGAGCTCCAGGAAGCCGGGATCATGGCCCCGGACGACGCCGCGGAGGTGATAGACAACACGCGGCGGCGGCAGACGCGCGACGACGAGATGGTCTCCGTCGAAGACGCGACCGTGTTCTTGAAGGTTCGCGTCCCGGGCGAGCGGCATTACCGCGAGATTCCGTTCGGGCGGCAGAGCTACTTGGAGCTCAGAGAAGAGATCGCGCACAAGTTCGAGTGCAAGCCCGTGCACGTCGTGCAGGTGTTCAAGGAGCCGGACATCCTCATCGCCGACGACGACGACGTCAGCCGGTTGAAGCCCGGGACGATCTTGGAGGTGAACATAAAGAACTACAAGGGCGTGGAGAAGAAGCTCATCGGCGAGGGGCCGGAGGACTACTGATTACTTATGACGCGTGAACAGATCGATTCGATTTGCGAGTTCGCTTCGTTACATCGTCTACGTGCGCGTGTATGTGTGCGTTCTACTCGTTCGCGTTCGTTCGTGAGGTCACGTTCTTCGTTCGTGAGGTCACGTCGTTCGACGTGAAACTTCGCACGCCGCGCTCGTCGTCGTTCGTTCTCGCGCGTCGGCGCCGCGGTCGACCTCCCGCCATCCCCGGGGACGCGTTGATGATTTTCTCGTCGACGCTCACTCGTCCTGGTCGTCATCCGTCTCGTCGTTGTCCTCGCGACTACGCCCCCTCTCCTACCTCCCCAGCTATCCACTGCAGCACACCCTCGTGCTTGCAGCTCCGCGCCCGAGCTTTGCATCGCTCCGGATCCCACGGAGCGCCGTTCGCGCGCGCCCACTGCAGCATCTCCAGGTAACCGCCTTCCGCGGCATAGGCGCAAATGCTCTCGTTCCACGGACAGGGAGGGTCGCTCGCGCGCAACCACTTCAGCACCTCCAGGTAGCCCCAAAACGCGGCTTCGGTGCAAGTCGGCTCGCTCCACGGACAGGGAGGGTCGCTCGCGCGCGCCCACTTCAGCACCTCTAGTTGACCGAATTCCGCGGCTGTGTGGCAAGTCCCCTCGTCCCACGGAGCGCCATTCGCGCGCGCCCACTTCAGCATCTCCAGGTGGCCGCCTCCCGCGGCCCAGGTGCAAGTCGACTCGTCCCACGGACAGGGAGGGTCGCTCGCGCGCAACCACTTCAGCACCTCTAGGTGGCCGCTTTCCGCGGCTGCGCGGCAAGTCCACTCTTCCCACGGACAGGGAGGGTCGCTCGCGCGCGACCACTTCAGCACCTCCAGGTGGCCGCCTCCCGCGGCTCCGGCGCAAGTCTCGCCCCACGGAGCGCCGTTCGCTCGCAACCACTGCAGCATCTTCAGGTGGCCGCCAAACGCGGCTAAGAAGCAAGTCTCCTCGTTCCACGGGCATCCTCGCTCCTTCGCCCACCTCGCGACCTCCACGTTCCCACCCCTCGCGATGCACATGAACGTCGCCGCGATCCACGGACACCCTCGCTGTTCCTTCGCCCACGTCAACCTGCTGACCGACCCGACGAAGTTCGGCATCCTCCCGAGCTCTCTCCTCACCGCCGCGACGTCCCTCACGTCGCCGTCGGGCGAATCGAACACGACGTCGCGCATACTCCGGCTCACCAGCGCGAGCATCGCGCGGTCGCCGTCTTCGAGCCGCGAGAGCACGTGCGCGTCGAAGACATCGCGCGCGTCCGCGGCGAATCGTTCCAAGCGCGAGCCCGCGGCGAGATCGGGGGAAGTCGATCCGTCCCCCGGGATCTCGTCGACGTCCCCGCTGTTCATCCGCGGTAGAGGCGACGTCGCGTCGCGACGATCTCGGGGTGCGCGAGCAGCACTTCGCGACGAGGCCGCCGCAGAGGCGGAGGAGGGAGAGGAGGAAGAGGACGCGCCCGTCGTCGCGCGCGAGGCGAGTGACGAGACGGGACGACTCGACGCGGGCGTTTCTGTTCGTGCTCGAGCGGAGCTGCAGGTGTCCCCGTTTTTTTTTCAGTGAAATGCACCATGCTCGATTGACGCGACCACCGCCGCCTCAAAACTGCTCCGATTGACCTGAAAATTTGTGGAGGGGTTCCTTACATCATGTAGATGATGATCCCGATGTGTAATGCAAAAAGAAACAAAAATTTGAGCTAGCCCAGGATCGAACTGGGGACCTTCTCCTTCGGAGGGAGACGCGATATCCACTTCGCTACAAGCCCGTTGCTGGACCACTGATAGATGTTGAGCGGGATTCGGCTTTTAGAAAATATATACTCGAGCATTTTTTCAGGTTCAACTTTTCAGGTTCCGATCAATTTGACCGGGAGGAGGGATCGGTGAAGCTTAATCGCATCGTCGCGTCGAATCGCGACGTCCCGCGCGTGACGAGGCAGTGCTTTATTCTCTTCGCGTCGCCCTCTCCCTCACAACCTCTCGCGCGTCCGCACGCGACACCGTTCGCTCGCGCGACGAAACCACAGATCTACCTCGCGGTCGTCTCGTGCTCGTGCTCGTGAACGTTATCCGCGCACCACCGAGCGCGCGTGCGTCCGACTTCTCCGGGGGACGGGGAGAATCGTTGTTGTTTCATTCGCCCCTCGAGGAGGAAGAACGCGACGCGCGCTCCGCGACGACCGACGAACGCGGCTGCTCCGGTAGAAAACGGAATAGGCGCGGCGTAGACTCGACGCCATGGACCAGGTGCGTCGTCGCGCGGAGCCCACCCTCTTCCCGCGCGGTGGAGTGCCTTCATCTTTCTCGCCACGTGTGCCAAAAGTCGAGTGGAGTCCCTCTCTCCTTTTAACATGCCGTTCCAAACGCGACCGACCTGACCGACCGACTCCCCCCGTTCCCTTCCCGCGCAGCCGTCCGAGGAAGAGATCATGCGTCAGCAGGAGGAGAAGATGCGCGCGAAGTACGGGGACTTGAAACCGAAGAAACCGTTGATACACAAGGACGTGAAGTACTTCGACAGCGCGGACTGGGCGCTGCAGCACCAAAAAGGACACGAGGGGCCGCAAAAGGGCGAGGAGGACGTGGAGAAGTTGCCGTCGAAGCTCGCGTCGTCGCCGCCGTCGAGTAAGTGACGCGACGCGCGCTCTATAGTAGCCTCACGTAGTAGCGTTTGAAGCGTTTGAAACACGACACGAACGAAGGACGCGAGCGAAACTACCTGTACTTTCGCAGCGCGCTCGGAGAAAAGATTCATTCCGCGCCACGAGTAGTCGCGCGCGCTGTGAAAAATAGATTCATAGATCCAAAGTGATCGCTCGCCAATTACAAGAAGCTACGGCGACGGACGCGGCGCGTTGCCTCCCTCTAAAAAGGAGTCGCTCGCTCGCCCTTCTTTCGTCTCGTCTTCGTCTATCAGTCTCGCGCTAGTGGAGCGACCGCGCCGTGAACCGTCCAAACCGTCAACCCACGCCCGGGCCCGTCGCATCGATCAGATGCCGAGCTTGGTGCGGCGCCAGTGGCGACGCTTGGCGTTGTACCTGAGGAGCGATGAGAGAAAGACGACGGGGGCGGACGGTCAGTCGGGCGTTCGCGGCGTGGGTCGATAGATCGATCGATCTCTTGACCTAAATCTTGGAATTTCTCCACGCGGAGCAGGGGGCGGGAGGGATCGCCTCGGACGCGCACCTGATGGTGTTGCCGGTGCGCATGCGGATCCACTGGGGGATGGGCCTGTTCTGCTTCTGCTTCTTGCCCAGGATCTTCTTGGTCTTGAACGTCTTTTGGGACGGCTGCGAGGCGAGGAGAGCGCGGGGACGAGGGCGTCAGCGCGCGTTGGCGGAGGTGGGATGAAGAGGCTGGAGAAAGCCCTAATACGCGCGCGTCCGTCGACGCGCAGTTCGCGGCGTCCGCGGCGGTCGTCCACCCCGGACGCGTCGTGAACGCGGTCTCAGACGCGTCGCGAGGACATCGCGACGCGCGAACGCGCGCGCGCGCGATCGCGGCGGCGTCGAGACGACGCCGCCGGCCGCGTCGAGGGCTCGAAATCTTCCGCTGAAGCGCCTCGCGAGCGGAAAAAAACACGCGCGCGCGGTCGGAAGACGCGCGACGCGACGCGAGCGAGCGCGCGCGCGCGCGAACGCGCGGCGCGCGCGCGCCGGGAAAGGGCGAAGGACGCACCATCTTGACAACGCCTGAGGTGAACCGTGCGGGGCACCACGCAAAGAGACCGTCGATGGGGGTGGAGTCGACGCTAAATAGGCCGCTCCGCTCCGCGCGTCGACGCCGACTCGAAATGTTCTCCGACCGCGCCTCGAGCCAGGTGTTCGTTTTTCCAACGGCCCGCGGCACGTGGTCGCAGATCCGCGCGCACGGCGACGCGTCGAGGCTCGATCCCCCGCGCGTCGCGCGCGCACGGCGTTTGAGACCGTTCGAATAGCACGCGCGTGGCGCGACGCGCGCGGGGCATCGGAGGCGAGCGAGCGAGACCGCGGCGCGCGACGCGAAGCTACGAAGAGGAGAGGAGGAGACGAAGAACACGATATAAAATGTCCGCGGGGTACGACAAGCAGGGGCGCCCGGTCGGCGGCGGGGCGGCGCCGCAGATGGAGTTCATGAGCTTCGGGCAGGGCGGCAGCGCGTACCCGAACTACTCCGCGTACGGCGGCGGCGCGAGCGGCGGCGGCGGCGGCGCGTCGTCCTCGGGATGGGGCGGATCGAACGCCGCGAGCGGCGGGGGAACGGGATGGGGGGGAAGCGGAGGCGGAGGCGGAGGCGGAGGCGGCGCGTACGGCGGCGGCGACGACGACGAGACGCCGCTTCTCGAGGAGCTCGGCATCGACCCCGGGCAGATCGTCCGGCGGACGTTCGCGATGCTCAACCCGCTGTCGACGCGCGCGGAGGACGCGGGCGACGACGACCTCGCCGGCCCGCTCCTCTTCGCGTTCGCGCTCGGCTCGTTACATCTGATGCGCGGCCGCGTGCACTTCGGATACATCCTCGGGTGGAGCGCGCTCGCGACGTTCGCGATGCAGTGGCTGCTGAATCAGCTCGCCGCGGGCGGGGACGGGACGCGGATAGAGCTGTACCGCTGCGGAAGTATCATCGGCTACTGCATGCTGCCGATGTGCCTCCTCGCGGCGGCGGCGCTCGTGTTGCCGACGGGGAGCGTCACGACGGCGATCATCGCCGCGGTGCTCGTGTCGTGGTGCACGAGCAAGGCGACCGCGCAGTTCCTTCGGTCGCTGCCGAACGCGCAGGGGAAGCGGTTGATCGTCGCGTACCCGACGTTCACGTTGTACACGTTTTACGCGTTGTTGTCGACGTACTGATGAGTACTGAGAGCTGATGAGCATAGACTACTACTGTACGTGTTGTTGGAATTCGTCGTCACGTCATCATCACGTTACACTACTACACGTCGTGCTACTCGTAGAGTTCAAAGTCGTCGTGACCGCGCGCGATGTGATGCTCGTCGACTCTTTTCTTTCGTCGCGTACGCGTCCGGTCGTCGTCGCGTCGTTCTTCTTCCGTCCGTTCACCGCCGCGGCTCTCGCTTGACCCGTCGCGGCCGCGGCTCCGCGCCGAACGGCCCCACCGCCGCGCGCGCCGCCGGCGGCGCGCCCTCCTCGTTCCCGTTCGCGCACATCCCACCGCACCGGCACGCGGGCGTGCACTTGGTGTCGAGCGTCACGCACGCGCACGTCATGCATCGCCCGGGCGCGCACCGGCATTTGATGGCAGCGTCGGCGTCGCCGGCGGCGCCGGCGGCGCCTTGGACCCTGCGTCCGAACAGGTCCTGGAGATCCCGCAGCGAGAGCTGCTGCCGCATCGCGCGCAGGGACTCCGCGCCGTCGCCGAGCGCGGCGTTGAATATCGCGCGCTTGCGCTCTTGCAGGGCCTGGATGCGAAGCTCCACGGATTCGCTCACGATGAGACGCGTCACCTTCACTTCCTTCGTCTGTCCGATGCGGTGACAGCGGTCGATCGCCTGGTCCTCGATCGCGGCGTTCCACCACGGGTCGACGAGGATGACGTTGTTCGCGCAGTTCAGGTTGAGGCCGAGCGACGCGGCTTTCAGGGAGACGAGGAGCACGGTCGCCTCGCCTCTTCGAAACGCCTGGACGATCGCCGCGCGTTTCGGGAGCCCTTGCGTCCCGTCCAGGCGAAGGACCGAGTGCCCGGCGTCCTCGATCTTCGGGCCGACGATGTCGAGAAACGTCGTGAACTGCGAGAACAACACCGTCTGTTCCGGCCGCGTCCTGCGTCCGTCCACGACCGGCGCGGCGGCTCTCGTCGCGTCGAGCTGCTCGAGCACCGCGCGAATCTTCGCGCTGTTCGCGATTTCGGGCGCGGCGGCGGCGGCGGCGTCGTCGGCGTCGGCGTCGGCGTCGGCGGCGTCGTCGCGACCGTCCTCTCCGCCGCCGCCCGCGCGCCGCCGCCGCCCCAGCTCCGCCGCGCGCGCGAGCACCCTCGCCATCGCCTCCTTCGCCTCGTCGTGCCGCGGGTCCAACCCCCCCGCGTCGGCGTCGCGCCGCGCCGCGTCCGCGCGCGCGTCCACCGCCGCCTCGAGCGCGCGCAAATTCAGCACCCCTCTCCCGCCCTCCGCGTCGTCCACGGGCTCGAGGCACATCGGGCAGCACCCCCGCTCCGCGCCCGTGGCCTGCGCGCTCGCGTGGAGCGCCGCGCGGAGGCACGTCAGGCACATCGGGCCGTGCCCGCACGGCCCCGTCGCGGCCGCGTCGTCGACGGCGTCTTTGCAAATCGGGCACTGCTCGCACTCTTCGATGTTTCGCTCGAGCTCGCGCACGCGCGCGACGCCGAGCTCGGCGAGGAGCTCGTCGCGGGTCAGCGCGCCGGCGCCGTCCTCGCCGGCGCCGCCGTCTTGGTCCCCGAACCGCGCTTCTTTCAGCAACAGCGGGTGATCGCACGCCTGTCGAAGCTTCAGAAGCAGCACGAGGATGTGCATGTAATTTCGTTTCCATCCGCGCTTGACGTACTTATCGAACAGCGCCTGCGTGCCCTCCTCTAGCGCGCGGTAGAAATCCCGCTCGCTCTCGTCGAACTCCACCTCCTTGACCTCGATCGTGCGCGGGGGAAGAACCACGATCGGCGCGCCGTCGATCGTGATCTGCTTCGTCCGCCGCAACGCCACCGCTCGCAGCGCGACGCGTAAGCATTTGAACCCCTCGAGCTGCGCCGCCGGGTTCCGCACCTTACGGCACGGGTTGCTTATCGTCAGCCGGAAGTGGTTCCACGACGCGAACGGCTGGTAGCGCAGAAACCGAAATAGCGAGTAGACGTCGTCCGCGCCGTTCATGAGCGGCGTCCCGGACAGGCACCACCGCCGCTCGCACTGCAGATGCGCGACGGCGACGGAGGAGTTCGTCCTCCGGTTCCTCACGATGTGCGCCTCGTCCAGCACCACCCTGAACCACCGCACGTTAAACAGCGGCGTGAGCTCCTTCGTTAGCGTCCACTTCGCGTACTCCGCGGCGACGGTGCCGTACGTCGTGACGACGACGTCGTGCGCGAGGAGCGAGGTCTCGTCGAGGAAGTTTTTCGAAGCGCCGTGATAGATCACCGCGCGAAGGTTGCTCTTCTCCTCCGTCTCGTCCTTCCACTGCTGCGCGACGATCGCGGGGCAGACGACGAGCGTCCTCGCGGGGACTCTGTTCGCGCCGACGCCGCCGATCCCGGCGTTTCTGCGGCGCGCGCTCTCGTCGCGCGCGCCCTCGCGGTCCGCGGCGCGGATCGCCTCGCGGCGGCGGTGACGCTCGCGCGCGAGCTGGCCCTCCTCGTCGTCGCTGTCGCCGAACGCGAGGCGTTCGCGTCGCCGCGTCGCCTCATCCCTCGCCGCGGACTTCTGAAGCCTCCGCTTCTGTTTGCACTCCTTGCAGATGCAGCTCGGGAGGTGCGGCAACGCGGGCGGGGTCGTCGCCGGCGTCGGCGTCGTCGTCGTCGTCGTCGCGACGCCGCCGCGCGCCGCCGGCCCCGGCGTCCGCGCGTTCCCACCGCCCCATCCCCCCTCCCCGCCGCGTATCTCCGCCTCGAACGACTCCCGCGTCGTCCGCCGCCCGCCGCGGTCGCGCCCGAGGTCCCCCGCGCCGCGGCGCCATCGCATCACGTGCGGCCGCGCGCCGGCGACCGGCGGGTCCGGCGGCGGGCACGACACGATGATCGCGAGCGTGGAGATGGTCTTCCCCAAGCCTTGATCGTCCGCGAGCACGCCGCCGCGGCACCGCGCCGTCGCCTCCCTCTTCTTCGCCCACGCGAGCGCCCTCTTCTGGTGCCGCATGAGATCCACCTTGAGCGTCCCGCGCGGGACGTCCGTCTCCTCGGTCGCGTCCGCGACTTTGAGGCTGTCGAGGATGTGCCCGAGGTCTTGCCGCTCCTCCTCGCCGTCGGAGTCGTCGTCGTCCGCGCGCGGCGGCGGCGGCGCGAACGGCGGCGGCTGAAACGCGGCGTCGTCGACGTTCACTCCCCCGCCCCCGTTTCCGCCGTTCCCGTTCGCGGCCGCGTCCGCTCGCCGCCGCGCGTCGCGCTTCGCCTTCCACGCCGGGACCGTCTCCTCCGCGAGGCAGTGGTCTTCGTCCGCGCGCTCGCCGTCGCCCCACAGGTCGCACGGCGCGGGCGCCTCGCAGACGAAGCAGAAGCAGTTGGGACACGCCGCGGCGGGGGGCGTCGCGTTGAACTTGAGCGTCGCGCACAGCGCGCGCGCGTGCGGGAAGTCGTTCAGCGCGCCCTGGAACGCGGTCCCGCCGACGATGGCGACGTCCGGGTCGTTCTCGGCGTCGGCGGCGGGCGCGGCGGCGGCGGGCGCGGCGGCGGCGGGCGCGGCGGCGGCGGGCGCGGCGTTCGTTGAAATATTGTGGGCACCCTCCCCCGCTCGCGCCTGAGGCGCCGGCGCGGCCGGAGCGCGCGCCGGCGGCGGTGCCGGCGGCGCCCTCGCGCCCTCCGCCTTCACCGCCGCCGCCGCCCTCGCGGCCGCCTCCATGCGCGCGTCTCGCGCGGCGCCCGCTTCCGTCGCCCCAGCCTCGCGTCGCACGCGCTCGATCACCGCTCGCGCGTCCACCTTCTTCCCGAGCTTCACCCACGAGACGTCTTCCATGACCATGATGTCGTCGCTGTCGCTGTCGCTGTCGCTCATGACCTCGACGACGTCCGGGGCGCCGTTCGCGGTCATCCCGGAGGGTCGCCTCGCCGCGGCGAGGGGCGCCCAGATCTGCCCAGATCTGGGAACAAACGAGGTTGACATTCATCAGTTTCGACGACGCGACGCGACGCGACGGGACCATCACAACGAGGAACGCGGCGTCGGGGACGCATGGCGACGCGGATGGGCGCGCCGCACGCGCGCGGGATGGCGTCGATGCTGCGCCGCGTCGTGACCGCGTCCACCGGCGGCGGCGGCGGCGCGTCCGCGTCCGCGGGCGCGGGCGCGAGCGCGAACGCGCGGACGACGCGCGCGCTGCGACTGACCGACGCCCCGCCGCCGACGCCGCTCCCTCCGCGGGTGAAGCACGTCGTCCTCGGCCCGGACGCGTTCGGCCCCGCGGCGACGATCGTCGCGTCCGCGCTCGGTCTCCCGGACGTGGACGCGCGATACGCGCGGCAGCTCATCGAGTTCGGCGCGGTGTACTACTCCGACGTCCCGCCGCCGCGTCCGCGCGCCGCGAGCGGAAGCGGATCGTCGTCGTCGACGAACAACAAACGCGACCCGAGCGCGACGCCGCAGCGCGTCAAGTCCGCGAACCGCGTCGTGCACCCGGGCGGGTATCTCCGCGTGCACGTCCACCCGAAGCGCTTCCCCGCCGCGCGCGCCACGGACTGGCGACGCGCGATCATCGCGGCGGGGGACGCGTTCGTCGTCGTGGACAAGCCCGCGGGCGTCAACGTAGGATTCACCGTGGACAACGCGAAGGAGTGCGTCGCGCAGTGCGTCGCGCGCGCGCTCGGGGACGCGTTCGCGGAGAACGGCTCGGACAGTTCTTCGACGGATAGCTCGACGGAGTGTTCTTCGTGGGGGTGGGCGGACGCGACGCCGCTCATCGTGACGCATCGACTCGACGCCGCGACCTCCGGCGTCCTCGTGCTCGCGCGCGACGTCGAGTTCGCGCGGCACTTCAACGACGCGCTCCGCGAGAGGAAGGTGCAGAAGACGTACGCGTGTGTCAGCGAAGCGCGCGTGCCGGTCGGCGTGATGGAACACTGGACGGATCCGGAGGATGCGACGAGAGGGCCCCGGCGGCACGTGATGCGGCCGCCGCGAGAGGGGGATACGCCGTGGGAAGAGCGCGGCGGCGGCGGCGGCGAGACGTCCACATCGATCGCGGAGGAGCGCGCGGAGAAGGCCGCGGCAACGACGTCGAAGCAGAAGAAGAGCCAGCGGCAGAAGAAGCGCGAGCGGCGGCTCGCCAAGGCGGAGGAGTTCGTCCACCCGGACGGCCGGCGGCGGTGCGTGCTGCGCGTGTTGACGTGCGAGGAGGTGAAAATCCCCGGGGAAAAAGCCGGGGACGCGCCGCCGCGGTACGAGTCCACGGTGGAGCTCGTGACCGGGCGGACGCACCAGATCCGCGCGCAGTTCGCCGCGTCCGGGGCGCCGCTACTCGGCGACGTGCTGTACGGCGGCGCGCGCGTGGGACGGGGGACGGGGGAAGGCGAAGGCGAAGGCGAAGCGCCGAGGGTGTTGGGAAACGACGACGCGTTGTGTCTTCACGCGAGCGAGATTCGCGTCGACGTCGCCGGGCCGCTAGGGCGGAGCGGGACGACGTTTAAGGCGTCGCCGCCGTGGTGGAGGAGGGGCGCGTCGTAGGACGCTCTGCGGTGTTTTGCCGTCACCGCGCGCGCGGTGTCGCGTACGCTTAAATCATCAAATCAATCAACAGAGCTACGTAAACAAAAAAGACGGGGCGCTCAGCCGCGGCGGCGCGAAAAATACTCCATCTCACGCCGGGTTGTTCTTCTTGAACTCGGCCATGAAATCGACGAGCGTCTTGACGCCCTCCATCGGCATCGCGTTGTAGATGGACGCGCGCGCGCCGCCGACGGAGCGGTGCCCCTTCAGCGACTCCAGCCCCGCGGCGTTGGCCTCCTTCAAAAACTTCTTCTCGAGGTCTTCCCCGCCGCCGAGGGTGAACGGCACGTTCATGAGCGAGCGGTACTTCTTATCCACGGGGGAGACGTAGTACCCGTCGCTCCCGTCGATCGCGTCGTACAGCATCGCCGCCTTCTCGATGTTCATCTTCTCGACCGCCTCCAGTCCGCCCATCTTGAGAAGCTTCTTGAAGACCAGCCCGGAGGTGTACATGGTCCAGCACGGCGGCGTGTTGTACATGCTCTCGTTGTCCGCCATGAGCTGGTAGTCGAACATCGTCGGGCACGCGTCGGCGACTTCGCCGATGAGGTCGTCGCGGACGATGACGATCGCCATGCCGGCGGGGCCGATGTTCTTCTGGACGCCGCCGTAGATGACGCCGTATTTTTTCACGTCGATGGGTTTGCTGAGGTAGTTGCTCGACATGTCCGCGACGAGCGGGACGTCGCCGACGTCCGGAACGTCCTTGAACTCCACGCCGCCGATCGTCTCGTTGCTGCAGATGTGCACGAACTTCGCCCCAGGGGTGAGCTTCCACTCCGAGACCGGGGGAATCGTGGAGAAGTTGGAGTCCGCGGACGTCGCGGCGAGGTTGACGTCCACGTATTTCTTCGCCTCCGCGAACGCTTTTTTACCCCACGCGCCGGTGACGACGAAGTCCGCGACGCCGCCCTTCGGGGCGAGGTTCATCGGGATCGCCGCGAACTGCGACGACGCGCCGCCTTGAAGGAAGAGGACCTGATGGATGCGCGGGCGAGGGATCGGGGCGTGCGTCAGGATGGGGATCACCGCGCGAGAGGTGGAGGCGAGGAGGGATCGGAAATATCATCTCTCGCGCCGCAAAAAAAAAGTTTCGCGCGTCGATCGATCGAGCGAGCGAACGATCGAACCTTGTAGTTGTCCGGGATCCCCACGAGTTCGCGGAGGTCCGCCTCCGCCTCGGCCGCGATCTTCATGAAGTCCTTCCCGCGGTGGGACATCTCCATGACGGACATCCCCGTGCCCTTGTAGTTGATCATGTCCGCCTGAGCCTCCTCGAGGATGTCCAGCGGCAACATCGCGGGGCCCGCGGAGAAGTTGAACTTGCGCTCCGTCGCGGGTTCGGTGGCCACGGCGCGGGTCGCGACGGCGACGCGGCGCGTCGGCGCGCGCGCGGACGTCTTGGAGACGACCTTCTTGCCCGCGAAGGCGCGGGCGGGGAGGGTAACGCTGAGGGCGGCCATGGCGTGAGGGGGCGGATCGCGGAGACGCGGCGCCGGAACAAGACGAACGCGAAGCGGCGGCGACGTGCGCTTTATTCAAAGCCACAGACGCGCTCGGACGGGAAGATCTCCAAGATACGTCACATCGATCAGCAGAGCCCGGACGCGCGATGAGCTTCCGATCAAACGCGACCGATCGACCGATCGCGATCGACTCTCTCAAACCAAACCGAAGCGCCCTCTTCAGTTCGCGCGAGAAATAATCCAAACCAAACGCACAACGACGACGCGCGGCCCGCACGCGGCGCCACCGCGCGTCCACCCTCTTCCTCGCGACCCCACGCGCGCGCGGACGGACGGACGGACGCGCGAAGAAGACGCCGCCGCCCCGCCCTCATCGTCGCATGTCCGCACCCCCAACGCCCGCGACGCTCCCGGAGGAGCCGGAGAACCCACCCGGCGTGCACTCCGTCTGGATCATCAACAAGTCCGGCGGTCTCGTCTTCCGCGACGTGTACGCGGACATCGCGCCGATAGACACGAACGAGACGCTGCGCCTCGCGTCGATGTGGCACAGCATGCACGCGATCGCCGCGCAGCTCGGCCCGGAGCTCCGCGGCGAGCTCCCGAGCGAGGTGGGCATCGATCCGGAGCACGGCGGCATCGAGTGCCTAGGCGCGTTCTATACACTGGTCCCCGTACGACCCCGTTCGCGTGGTGAACGCCGATCCTTAAGGACTTTTCCCGGCGTGTCTCTCCGCCCACCTCTCGCTTTCAATCCCCGTCCTCGACGCCTTTCAACTCCAACTGACGCCTTTCAACTCCACCTCGCCATCGCTTCGTATGGAACGACCCTCAGAGACGGACGGCTTCCACCTCCACTGCGCGCAGACGCCGACGGGGACGAAGCTGATGCTGACGTGCGCGCCGGGGACGTTCGCGGACCACGACGCCGGGCAGGCGGTGTTGAGGACGGTGCGCGACCTGTACGCGGACTACGTGATGAAGAACCCGTTCTACGAGGCGGAGATGCCGATTCGATGCGAGCTGTTCGAGAAGCGCTTGCGCGACGCGATCGACGCGGTGAACGGGGCGGCGTGAGCGAGGGTCGCGGCAGAGGTCGGCGACGCGACGCGAGAGGGAGGGTGGCGCGCGGACGGATGGAGATGGTCGCCGCGCGCGTCGGGATATGATAGATGCAGCAGCCAGCACGTAGTCTTTAGTCTAGCGGCGGCGGGGCGGCGGCCGCGAGCGAAAATAAACAACCGATGGATGACTCGCGGGGCGCGCGACCAGTCGAGTCTTGAAGAGAAAGCCGCCTCGAGGCGACGCGCGTTACAACACTCACGATCTAATACTCGTCTTCTCGCGTTCGCGCTCCAGGCGGTCCCCCGGTCGTTCGCGCTCGTCTTCTCTCGACGAACGAACGAAACGAGACGAACGATCGCGCGTCGGGCGTTCAAACAGACGACGTCTTCGTCCCAAAAACCCTACTTCGACGCGTGATCTCGACGCATTAATACCCTCCCGGAGCGACGTCAAACCCGGATCCAAACCCGGACGCGTCCACGGGCGCGGCCGCGGCATCCCACCCCGCGGGCGCGGGCGCCTCGTTCCACTGCCCCGCGACGGGCACGGCGCCGCCGAACCCGCCCACGGCGCCGCCCGCCTGCTCGTCCCAAGGCTCCGCGCCGCCCGGCCCCGGCGGCGCGCCAAACGCGTTCGCGTCGTACGCGGGGGCGTCGCCCACGACCGCGGCCGCGGGTTCCTCCGGCTTGTCCTCGAGCTCCTCCGGCTCGCGGTAGAAGAAGAGGTCGACCATGACGTCCCACGGGTTCGCCGGGGAGATCGTGCCGCGCATCTGAAGCACCATGCGCGCGAGGAGGTAGTAGAGGCAACCGATCGAGTGCTTGGCCTTGTTGTTCGCGGGGATCGCGACGTCGACGAGCTTCAGCGGGGAGTCCGTGTCGCAGAAGGCGATCGTGGGGAGGTTCACGTACGCCGTCTCCGAGATCGGCTGCTGATCCGTGCGCGGATCCGTGAGCACGAGCACGCGCGGCTCGTGGAAACCCTCCTGAATCTGGTTCGTGTACGTGCCCGGAGTGTGGCGGCCCGCGATGGCTTTCGCGCCGGTGTACTGCGCGTATTTGAGCACCGCGCGCTGACCGTACGGACGCGCGGACTGGCAAACGACGTCGGCGGGGTTCTCGATCGCGACGAGGATGCGCGCGGCGAGCATGAGCTTGTCCCACGTCTTCCCGAGGTTGATGATGTAGATGCCGTCGCTGCGGCGTTTCCAGACGTACCGCTCCATCTGGAAGTCGCAGTTTTTCGTGCCGAGATGGCACCCGGCGGCGAGCATCATCTGGATGTCCGCCTCCTTTTGGGAGAGCTGAGACATGATGAAGGTGGGGTTCAAACGAATCCGACGGTGCGGGTACGACGGTGCGTTCGCGCCGCGCAAAGAGGGCGAAGACGCGGCGGTCGCGGTCCGTAAAACAATCGTCAAACCCTATTTTTTCGCTCGGCTCTTCACGATACCAGCATGGCACCCGCGTGTGCGGGAGTTCCCGGCCCGAACAGAACCCCTGACGAAAGCGTGACAGAACGTGTCGCGTCATCACTCCTTCGCGCGCGGTCGTGGATGTTCGCGGCGCTCGCGAGCAAACCGCGCGCGCGTCTCTTCCCCTCTCCGGTCGCCGTCCGTCGCCACACCGTCCGCGACGCGCCCATCGCGCGCGCGTTCTTCAAGAGCAAGAGCGCCGACGCGTCGTCGTCGTCCGCGGCGGATACCATGGGGACGAGGTACAAGGAGATTCGCGAGATCCTCCGCGCGCCTCCGCGGCACTGGGTCGGGAACGGCTTCCACGTCTTCCCCGTGTTCCACAACCGCGCGTTCACGAAAGAACTCTCCCCGTGGCTCATGTTCGACTACGCCGCGCCGAAGGAGTTCTCCCCCGGGTACGAGAGGCGCGGCGTCGGGCAGCATCCCCATCGCGGGTTCGAGACGATCACGATCGCGTGGCAGGGCGAGGTGGAGCACGGCGACTCCGTGGGCAACCGCGACGTCATCGGCCCGGGGGACGTGCAGTGGATGACCGCCGCGCGAGGTATCATCCACGAGGAGTTCCACAGCACGGAGTTCACGCAGCGCGGCGGCGTCTTCGAGATGGCGCAGCTGTGGCTGAACCTTCCGGCGAAGCACAAGATGGACCCGCCGCGATACCAGCCCATCCTCGCGAAGGACATCCCGGTCGTTCCTCTGAAGCCGGCGCGTTCAGAGGACGCGGGAAAAGTCTCGTCGAGTGGCGGCGAGTGCACGATCAGGGTCATCGCGGGGGACGAGAAGACGTACGGCGTCAAGGGCGCGGCGTCGACGCACACGCCCGTGGAGCTCCTCGACGTTCGCGTCGCCGTCGCCGACGTGGACTTCGACGTCCCCGTCCCTGACGGCCACAACACCGTGGTCTTCGTCAGGAGAGGCGGGATCACCGTCGGCGAGGGGAAGAAGAAGGTGGAGCAGCAGGGCGTCGCGCTGATGCACCTCGGCGGGGACACGTTGCGGTTGACCGCGACGGAGAAGGACACGGAGATTTTGGTCCTCGCGGGGGAGCCCATCGACGAGCCCATCGCGGCGCGCGGGCCGTTCGTGATGAACACGCACGAGGAGATCTCGCGAGCGAACAAGGACTTCATGAACGGGCTGATGGGACAGTGAGCGTGCTGTGTGGCGTGCGGCGATGAACGACGACGCGCGCGCGAGTGATGAGTTATCCGTCGACGCGACCTTCACGGTATCGTTACGTATTCTGTATTACGATTACGCGTACGCGCCGATGAAAAGCTTCCTTCTTTCTCCATACAGACGTCTACGGCGCGTCTTCCGTCGGATCCGTCGCTTCGCCCGCGACGCGCGCCGCTCTCGCCCGCCCGCCTAGCCTACAACCCGATCTTCTGCCCGTACAGCGACCTCAACAGCTCCGGGGTGAGCCCCGCGTCCGCGCCGCCGCCGCCGCCGCCGCCGCCGAGCCCGCCGATCTGCGGCCCCGTCCGCGCGCGTTGGTTCCGCTCGATCGCGTTGTCCCTCGCGATGAGCTGATCGTACTTGTCCCCGCCCCCCGGCGCGGCGATCTCCCCGCTCGTCAGCGCGACCAAGATCGCCCACGTTATGATCGACGACGGCAGGACGACGACGGTGAACAAGAGCGTCCATATCGTGTTCGTGAACTCTTGCTTCGACTGAATCGCCGTCGTGTCGTCGCCGACTTGTCGTCGGAAGTACTGCCACTCCAACTCCAGCAACACGTCGAAGAACCACGACACCGCGCCGACGCCCGGGGGTTTCAGCGCGTTGTAGAACACCGTCACCGCGAACTCGTCGCGCTCGCGCTTCGCCTGCGCGTCGCCGTCGGATATCGACTCCGAGCCGACGCGGTCGCCGTTTCCGGACCAGTCCCCGCTGCCGCTTCCGAGCCCTCCGTCTCCGAGGCCCATGTTGCCCGCCTTGTCCATGACCTTATCCTCGTGCGTCACGATCTTCCCGGCGTCGTTCACCTTGATCGTCGTGATCCCTTTCACGGAGTACTCCCTCTCGCCGGTCCACTCGCGACGGACGTCGTCGACCTCTTTCTTCAGCTTTCGGTACTCCTCGCCGTCGTAGTCGGGGAATTTCGTCTCGACGAAGTCGAGCATGGCGGCGTCCGGGTTGAACGCGCCGTCCCACTCCGCGCGCCATCGCACCAGAAGCACGCCGGGCTCTGGGCAGAACGCGCGCTCGACGTCGTACGTGAACTCCAGCAGCGTGCGCTTGATGAGCGGCCTCCACGCCTTCATGAGCGCGTTGTATTGCTCCGCGCCTCGAGCTTCGTGCACCTGCGACGTGTACACGACGTCGGGCGACGCCATGGACGGGTCCACCGCGAACATCTCCGCGCCGAGGTTCTTCCGCAGCGCGTCGCACGTCCTCAGCTGCGCGCTGAGGCCGGTCTCGCCGGAGAGGTCGTCCCACGACGCGTTCGGCTCGTCCGCGGAGGAGGACGCGCGCGGGGGGCGCGCGATCCGGCGACGATCTCGAGGTTTCGACGAGGCATCGGCGCCGCTCGTCGTCGTCGTCGGTATCCGATCGCTCGCGCGCGCGCCGCGCGATCGCGCCGCCGCGCACGCGCGCGCGCGACGCGACGTGGACGGCGACGACGCGTTACAGAGGCGGCATCGCGCCGGCGCGATCGACGTCGTCGCGGACATCGACGGACCTGCGGCGCTCTCGGCCAGCGCAGCGGCGCCCTAATGAGTGCACGTGCGCACCGCCAGAGTTTCGATAAAAGAGGACGAGTCTGACATGACGCAGCAGCGATTCTTCGATCGTTCGGTCGTTTGCACCGACGCGCAGCTAGACGTCTTATTACTACTCCACAAACCCTCTACACCCCCACCCACGTCACGTCGCGTCACTTCTTCGGCAACAGCGGGGTGAAATTTTCCGGGACGGACCACTTGTCCTTCGGGAGGTACTGATACACCCCCGCGGCGAGGTGCGATCGCCGCCGCTCCGGCGTGTTCATGTAATCCTCGTACGCCTGCTTCGTGCTCCACTGCTGCTTGAACGTGTGCTCGTTCACCCCGGGCCCCGGGTGAAAGTCGCAGGAAACGAACCCGGGGGCGGCTTTCATCGCGGTCTGCCGCGACGCCATCTCGTCTTTCAGGCGCTTCACGACCGCGGCGTCGCCGTCCGGGACGACGAAGACGTTCGTCGCGACGTACGGCTCGCCGTTCTCGCCGGGCTTTCCTCCCGCGCGCGTCGCGACGGACGCGGCACGGCGGCCGCGGCGCGGCGTCGTCTGTGGGACGGCGGAGAATAGGGGAGGGGGGATGTCGGGGTCAGATGGCTGGGGATCCGGCGGCTGGGGATCGCGGCGGCGGGTAGTGGTGGGGACGGGATCGGCGGCGATGGAAAATCGAGGACGAATCGGAGGGTTTGGTCTCGGGGCGGCGCGCGCGTCCTGTCGCGCGCGCGGAGAGCGCGCGTCGCGTCGAGGACGGAGGACGCACCCGCGAGGAGGGAGCGCGGACGGAGCACGGGGCGACGCCCGCGAGGGTGTGCGCGGACATGTCGAGAGCGCGGGGACGTTACGGCGCGGCGACGCGCGTGAAGGTCTGTCGACGAACGCGGCCGGGTCGTGGTGGCTGGGCGAAAACGGGCGTCGTGACGTCTCGAACGACGACCGATCAAGCCGACCCTGCCGATCGAGGGCACGTTCATCGATGAATTTTGCGTTCACCCTTCGAATCCTTTCGTTCACCCTAAAAATACGCGCTCCTGATTGGCCGACGCGGTTTGAATTCAGAACTGTGTGAAGGAGATACAATGCATCGGTCCGTTGAAGACGTCGCCGAATCGCGCGCGACGGGCTACTAGCGCCGGCGCGACGCTCCCGATATCGGACGCCGCCGCGTGCACGAACCGCGACGGGTGGGCGAAACCGGCGCCGCCGAGAGGGTCATCGCTCGACGACTCTCGGGGGGCGACCGGCATCGCGGACGCGCGGCGCGTCGTAAGGAGAGCGCGCGGAGCGCACGGCTCGCCGCTGCAGAGGTGGGTGGGCATACACACATCGTCGCAAATCGCGCCTCGATCGGATCGCGCGTGCGTCGATCGCGTCGTCGATTGTCGCCCCGCGCGCGCGGTTCCGTCCCGAACGCGAGCTTCTCTGCGAGCTCACGCGCGCGTGGGGGGGAATCGTCGCCGCGTTCGTTCGCGCGTCCGGAAGCGCGGCGGGGGAGGAATTAATCTAATCCACCGCCGGCGCATCTTTCTTCTCGCGCTCGATTCGAAGCGTCGTCCCCTCCGCGCGATCGCGCGCCGCGCGCGTCGCCGTCGCCGCTCCCCCTCGCGGTCACTGACGTCCTTCTCGTCCGCGCGCTTCTCTCGCGATTCCCGCAGGCGACATGGCGTCGGCGGTGGTGACGCCGACGACGGCGTCGAGGTTCACGCGACGGCCCGCGAGCGCGCGCGCGTCGCGCGCGCGTCTCCTGCGCGCGAGCGGCGTCGCGGGAACGCCGCTCGCGGCGCCGAGCGCGAGCCCGCCCGCGAGCGCGATCCGGTCGTGGACGCGGCGATGGCGCGTCCGCCCCGCGGGCGCGGCGTCGCTCGCGCCGCTGAGGCCCGTGACCGCGGCGCAGTGCGCCGCGGGTCGCTTCTCCGCGGATCGCAACAATCGAGTCGCGAATGACCGTTCCCCAAGCGGCGGCGGCGGCGCGCGAAGCGGCGCGCGAAACGTTCACGCGACGTTCACTCCGCGCGCGTCCACCGCGAACGCCTCGAACGCCCCGGACAACGACTCGGACTTCGACGCGGACGCGCGCGGCTACGCGCTGCCGCGCGTCCCCGTGACGATCACGAACGGACAGCGCGCGTTCGCGCTGTGGACGTGCCTCGCCGTCGCCGCCGCCGCGTTCAGCGTCCCCTTCGGCTTCGTGCGCTGGAACCTCTCCACGATCGCGCCGCTCATCTGGTGGAAGATGGGCCTCTCCACCGCGATTGGGACGACGCTCGCGCTGCCGTACTTGCTCGCGGTCGCCGCGCCGGCGGCGACGCACCGCGCCGGGTTCGCCGCGTTGCTTCGCGCCGCGTTCGGCGTCCGCGGCGCCGCGCTCCCGAGCCTCGCGCGCGGGCTCCTGGGGCTCGCGCTCACCGCGTTCGCGACGTTGATCGGCGGCGAGGCGACGTACGGTCTGTGGGGGGAGGTGATGTATCTGTATTTCGACGGCGCGCCGCTCCCGGCGGAGGCTCGCTTTGGCGCCTATTTCGCGTTTTGGGCGCTGCAGCTCGCGACGACGGCGGGGAAATCCGCGGGGAAGAAGGTCCTCGCGCTCGGAAGGACCGCCGCGGTCGTCGCCGCGGCGTACCTCGCGTGGTCCTGGAACGCCGGCGACGCCGCGGTCGTCTTCGACGCGACGATGAGCACGATGCCCGCGCTGAGCGAGGGCTTGGCGGCGTTCGTCCCCGAGCTCGGCGCCGAGTTTTGGAAACACGCCGCCACCGTCGCGGGTGTGTGGATGACGTTGGGGTCTATCGTCCCCGACTACGCGCAGCGGATGACCGACGCCGGCGAGGTAGCGAAAGGGCAGATTTTGCTCTTGCCCGCGCTCTCCGCGGCGGCGGCGCTCGTGGCGTCGTCGCTCGCGCAGGCGCCGAACGTGGCGCTGTACGGCGTCGTCGCCGTCGCGGCGCTCGTCACCAACGCGGTCGTCAACGTCGTCGGACCGACCGCGGCGCTGACCGGGAATGGTGACGGCGGGATGTCCCCGCGCGCGGCGGCGGTCGTCGTCGCGCTCGCGGCGGCGGCCGCCGCGCCGCTCGTGCTGACGTGGCAGCAGGTTGTCGCCGCGTCGTCGTGGGCGGTGGGCGTCGGGTCGCTGCTCGTCGCGCCCGCGGTGGCGGTCGCCGTCGCGGACTACTGGGTCATGCGCGACAGGGTCATCGACCGCGACGCGCTCGGGTCGAGCCCGGATTCGGAGGGGGCGTACGCGTATTTGAAAGGCGTGAATTGGCGCGCGATCGTGGCGTTCATCGCGGGCGCGGCGCCGGACGTGGTGTCGCTCGCGCCGGAGATTCTGGGCGCGTTCGCCGGGAAAGGCGCGGACGTGTTTTATTCCGCGTACGTCGTCAACATGGAGTACAGCAGCCTGTACTCCGTCGCGTACGCGTTCGTGACGTACGTCTTGCTCTCCACGATTTTCATGCCGGATTCGGTGAAGATGGCGAAAGCGGAAGCGAGGGAACGGGAGAACCGCAGGGGCGTCGGGAAAGAGGGCGCGGCGGCGTCCAAGCCGCCGCCGCTGCGGACGCGAGTGCCCGTGATCCCGCCGTCGCAGCCCGGGGAGCCGCGAACCGCCGCGGAGGAGGAAGAGCTCCAGTCCTACGTCGCGGACACGGTCTCCACCGCGGATCGCGTCGCGGGCGCGGTCGCGAAGGGGCCGTCCTCCAAGTCGGCGGCGGACGACGACGCGTCCGCGCCGTCGTCGACGCCGCCCCTCGCGGACGTCCCGGTCGTCATCAACAAGAACACGGTGAAGAACAACTTCTACGTCGCGCAAGAGATCGAGCGCATGACGCGGAAGATGCCGCTCCCTGACCCGGACGACGACGAGGAGATCGATTTCGATGTCGTGAAGCGCTTCTACGACGACCTCGAAGCTCGAATCGGCGACGCGCTCGCTCCGGCGCGCGCGACGCAACGCGACGCCCTCGACGCGATCGCCGCGCTCGCGGCGGAGCAGCGCTCGATGCTCGAGGGCCACGTCGCGGACGGCGGCGGGATGTCCATGGCCGAGGTGCGGTACGAGGTGTTCAAGATGAAGCAGCTCGTCGCGGAGGCGGAGACGGCCGCCGCGGTGGTGGCGAAGGAGCTCTCCGAGGCGTGGGCGTTTTTCGAGCAAGAGGGCGCGGAGGACGTCGGAGAGATCGAAGCGCGGCTGGAGTCCGAGCGCGCGTCGCGGAACCTCGCCCTCGAGCGCAGGTCCGTCCAGGTCGTGTACAAGCTCGTGGACGAGCGGAAGCAGCGCGAGGCGGACGCGCGGCGCGCGGCGACGGAGCAGGCGAGGGAGCTGAGAGAGTCCGCCGCGAAGAAGCGCGACGTCGACGCCGCCGCGGCGAAGGCGACGGACGAGCTCCGCGCGGAGGACGAGTCGCGGTCGTTCATTCGCAACTGGGCGCTCGCCGTGGACACGTGGATCGTGCCTCCCATCCTCGAGGTCCCGATGCTTCCGATGTCCGAGCAGGAGGCGGCCAAGCGCGCGGAGGAGGACGCGCGGAGGAGTCAGTACGAGTTCAACGCGCGGCAAGTCGCGGAGGAAGAGAGCCGCCGCCGCGCGGAAGAGGACGAGCGACGGCAGTCCGCGGAGAGCGACCTTCGAAGGCAGACGATGGACGAGGAACGGCAGATTGGCCAGGAAGAAGTCCGTCGCAAGGCTGCCGCGGACGAGATCCAGCGCCTGCGGATGATGGTCCTGGAGTCCACGGAGGGGTTAGAGAGCGCGCAGAGCGGCGCGGGCAAGCGCAGCTCGATGCGAATGATCGAAGAGGAGACGAACGTCGAGCGCGAGAACATGCGACGCGACTCGATGCAGGTGGAGATCCAGCGCCTCGTGGACGACATCGCGGTGATGGAGGAGAAGGAAGAGCAGCGGCGAACGGAGTTCGACGCGCGGTTAGAGAGCATGGCGAACGAGGAGCAAGCGCGGCGGGACGAGGAGGCGGCGAAACGCGTCGACTTTAAAGCCGACGCGGAGCGCGCCGAGGAGGAAGAGATGAAACTCCGCGCCGAGGAAGAGAAGCTTCGCGACGCGGCTCGAAACGAGCTCGACGCCGCGAACGCCGCGCTCGCGGCCGTTGTCGAAGAGACCGAGTCCCGACGCGCGGACGCGCTCATGAACATCCGAAAGCTCATGGACGAAGAGGCGCAGACGCGTGCGGAGGAAAACGCGCGACGCGGCGACGCGGAGAACAGCCTCGCCATGGCTGCGATCGACGAGCGCGCGCGGCTTCTCGCGGAAGAGGACGCGCGCCGCGCCGTGGAGAACGCGAGACGCGCCGACGCCGCGGACGCCGCGGGGGACCGCGCGCGATCCGAGCAGGCGAACATCGAGACGGAGGAGATGCGTCGGCAAGACGCCGACGACGCGGTTCGCGCCGCGGGGGGCGAGTTGGAGGACCTCGAGAGAGAGATCGCGCAGCGTCGGTCCGGGTTCGCGCTCGACGCGGAGGCGCGCAAGATTGCGTTCAAAGCCCTGGAGGACGACGAGGCGCGACGGAGGGCGTTCGCGGAGGAGGCGATGGCAGCCGCCGCGGAGGCGGAGGCGAGGCGCGTCCCATCTCATCACACTGGTTCCCATACGACCGCGTTGGCGTGGTGAACGCCGATCCTTAAGGACTTCGCCCGGCGTTTCTATCCGACCACCCTGCGGT
>NW_003315882.1:1887986-1930697 GCF_000151265.4 Micromonas pusilla CCMP1545 | reverse complement strand
CCGGCGTTTCTATCCGACCACCCTGCGGTTTCAATACCCGCCCTCGACGCCTTTCAACTCCGCTTCTGACGCCTTTGAACTCCACCCCGAACGACCCTCAGGACGCGAGCGGAGGAGGACGCGCGGAAGCAGGGCGCCGCGGACGCCGTCGTCGCTCTGGAGGCGCAAAACGCGGCGCTGCTCGAGGGCGAGGAGCGGCGGCGGCGCGAGTTCGCCGCGGAGACGATCGAGATTCTGAAGCGAGACGAGGCGCTCGTCGCGGAGGAGGAGCGTCGCCGCGAGATGGCGCTCGCGGCGTTGTCGCGCGCGGTGACGGAGGAGCAACGGCGCCGCCGCGCGGAGGATGAACGACGCGCGAAAGCCGCCGCGGAGCTTCAGCGGTTCCAGGAGCTCGAGAAGAAGCGCGCGGCGGACGAGGAAATTCGCAGGCAAAACGCGGACGCCGCGGCGGAGAAGGCGGCGGAGGACGAGAAGCTGCGCAGAGAGAAGGAGGACGAGCGAAGAGCCGAGGCGGACGCGGCGGAGAAAGCCGCGCAAGAACGCGAGCTCGCGAAGAGAGAAGAAGAGGACAAACGCAGAGCCGCCGCCGCGGCAGCCGCCGCCGCGCTCAAAAAGGCTGCGGTGCAGCAGCTCGAGGAAGAGGAAGCGCGCCGCGGCGCCGCGGAAGCCGCCGCGGACGCGCGCGTCGCCGTCGAGAAGAAGCAACGCGTCGAGGAGGAGGAACGCCGAGCGAAAGCGCTCGCCGCGGCGAAAAAAGCCGTCAACGACGAAGCGAAACGCCGCCAAGAAGAAGACCGCCGACGCGCCAAGGCGGACATCGAGATGAAACGCATGGCGGACAAGGAGATGAACCGCCGACGCGATGAGGACGCGCGCCGACGCGCCGCGGAGGCGGAGGAGCAGAGGCTCGCGATGGAGGAGGCGAGGATGCGTTCCGAGGCGGACGCGAAGGCGCGCGCGGCGGCGACGGATATGGAACGGAAAGCGACCGAGGCTGCGAGGATCACGGCCAACGAGGAGCAACGCCGCGCTACCGCGGACGCGGACGCGGACCGTCGCGCGGCGTCCGAGCGCGCGCGACGCGAGTCCGAAGACGCGCGCAGGGCGGCGGCGGACCAGGCGATGGAGGACGCGCGCGCGGCGGAGACCAAACGCCGCGAAGAAGAAGACGCGCGAAGAGCCATGGCCATGGACGCGTTGTCACGAGCCGTGGACGAAGAACGCGAACGCGTCGCCGCGGAGGACCGCAGGCGCGAGGACGCCGTCTTCGCCGCGAGGACCGCCGCGAACGAGGAGCAGTCCATCATCCAGGCGGAGAACGACCGACGCGAACGCGCCAAGGAAGTCGCCATCGCCGCCGCGAAAGAGGAAGCGATTCGCAGAGAGGACGAGGCGACCAGAAGAGGCGCGGCGTCGGAGGAATACGCCGTCCTGCTCGCCACCCTGCGCGCGATGGACGGCGAGTTCGCGCCGCGACGAGCGGCCGCCGCGGACGCGGCGCAGGCGGCGTTGGACGCGGAACGAGTCGCCGTCGTCGCCGCCGCCAAGGCGAGAGAGACGGCGATCCAAGAGGACAAGGACGCCGCGTCCGCGGAGGCCAAGACGCGCGCGGAGGAGGACGCGAAGATTGACGACAAAAAGGTGCGTTCTATACACTGGTCCCCATACGACCCCGTCGCCGTGGTGAACGCCGTTTCTTAAGGACTTTGCCCGGCGCATCTCTCCGCCTATCCCTCGCTTTCAATCCCCGCCCGCGTTGCCTTTCAACTTCAACTGACGCCTTTCAACTCCACCCCGACATCGCTTTGTATGGAACGACCCTAAGGCGGCGCTCGTCGCGATGCAACGCGCGGAGATGGCGAAGCGAAGAGAGGAGGACGATCGCCGCCGCGTCGCCGTCGCGGAGATTGAACGCGCGCTCGCCGCGGAGGCTGTCGTGTTGGAGTCCGAAGAACGCCGCCGCGCGGCGTTCGCGTCCGAGATCGAGCGGCTCAGCGCGCTCGCCGCCGACGCGGCGAAGCGCGACGAGGCGTCGATCCGAGCCAAGGAAGAGGCGCGCCGCCGACAGGCGGAGCTCGAGGTTCGAAGAGCCGAGGAGGAGGAGCGGAGAACCATCGCGGCGGAGGATCTCCGACGCGAAAAGGCGGACGACGCGATCGAGGACGCGGAGAAGGACCTCGCGAAGGACCGCGACGACGAATCCGCGCGCCGCGCCGCCTGGGAGGCGTCCATGGCGGACCGCGCGCGCGCGGAGGCGGATCGCCGCGCGAGAGAAGACCGCCGCGCCGCCGACGCCGAGGAGGCGCTTCGACGCAGCGCCAACGACGAGGACGCGCGACGCCGCGACGAAGAGTACCGCCGCGAAGAGCTCGAGACGCGCCTCCGCGAGATGCTCGAAGAGGACGAGCGCCTCACGAAGGCGGAGGAAGAGCGCCGCGCCAAGGCGGAGACGGAGCTGCGCGACCTCATCACGGAGGAACAGACGTTGACGCAGGCGGAGGAGGCGAGACGCGCGGCGCGCGCGGCGGACGTCGAGGCGACGGCGAGGCGCGAGCAACAGATCCAAGAGAGCGAGGACAAGCGCCGGGCGGACGCGGACGCGTTCCTTCGCCGCGCGCGGTCCGCGCTCGACGCGCTCGTCGCGGAGATCGAGGCGAGACGCGGGGCGTACGAGGACGCGCAGGCGGCGGCGGCGGCCGCGGAGAACGCCACGCGAGAGCAAGAAAACGCGCGGCGACGCGACGAGGAGACGACGCGTCGGAAGCAATCCGAGGAAGAGGCGGAGCTCCGCGTCACGGAGGAGTCCCGCCGCGTCGTCGAGGCGTCGCGTCGGAGCAAGGAGGAGGCTGCCGCGCGAAGAGCCGCTGAGCTCGAGGCGCGTCGCCGCGCCGCGGAGGACGCGCGCGCGAGCTCGGCGCGGCGAGATATGGACGCCGCGTCCGTCGCGCGTCGCAGAGCCGAGGAGGCTGTTCAAGCGACCGCCGCGGTCGCGGAGGCTGCGCTTCGCGAGCAGAAGCGACGCGAGGCTGACCTCGCGGCGAAGACTGGGCGCGCGACCGCGGCGGTGGGCGACGCGGTCGCGGAGAGCGGCGGCGGCTCGAAGGCGGCGGCGGCGGCGGCGGAGGAGGACCCGAGGGAGCGGCGCCGGCGCGAGCGCGAGGAACGCGAGGCGGCGAGAGCGGCGCGGCGCGAGGCGAGAGAAGCCGAGCGCGACGCCGCGGCCGCGGAGAAGGACGCCGCGCGCCGCGCGAAGGCTGCCGAGGCGGACGCGAAGGCTGCCGCGGACATCGCGAAGGCGGAGGCGGAGGCGGCGGAGGCGATGGAAAAGGCGGCGGCGGCGATGGACGACGAGGAGACTCCTCCTCCGCCGCCGCCGGCGCCGCCGGCGCCGCCGTCGCTCGCGGACGCGATGGACTCCTTCGGCGCGATCGACGCGCCGTCCACGTCCGAGAGCACCGCCGGGAAGTCCGAGCTCATGTCCTCGCTGGACCGCGGCGAAGCGCAGGAGATCGTCAAAGCGCTCGCGGCGGACAAGGACCCGCTCCGAGCCATCGCGGTTCTCGCGGAATCTCGAAACGACGCCGGCGCCGCGGAGGCCATCGGCGCGCTGTGGCGCGAGAACGCGTCGAGAGCCGCGGAGGTCCTCATGGGCCTCGAGACGGCGCGCGGCGCGGAGTTGCTTCGCATCTTGTGCGAGACCTTGGGCGAGGTGGACGCCGCGACCGCGCTCGTCGCGATGGAGGAGCCGGGCCGGGCCAACGGCGTCGCGCAGTTTATTCTTCCGTACGGCGCGCGATCCGTCGTGTACAAGGGGAAGGAGCTTCTCGCGGCGATCGCGTCGACGTCCCCGAGCGCCGCGAAGAAGATCTACGCGGGTTTGCTCCCCACGGAGCAGGTGTCCATCTTGAGGCGGGCGTGCCTCGGGATGGGGCAGCGGCCCGGGAGCGAGGACAAAGAGACGCGCACGGCGCTCGTGGCGAGAGACGACGGCGGCGCGCCGGATCCGTCGCTCGCCGCGCTCCTCCTCAGCGGCTTGACGGAACAAGCCGCGGTCGAGGTCGTGCACCGGTTCAAGACCAGAGGGGTGAAGAACGGGAGCGAGAAGTGGCAACGCAGGCAGACCGCGGCCGCGGAGGTGATGGACGCGCTGGGGGAGATTAACCCCGGGTTCGCCGCCGGGTGCAACGACGCGCTCGCGAAGAAGAGATGAGATGATTTATTTAACGCGGCGATCGACGAGAGGGGGATCTGGTGGTGGTTAAAAGGAAGAGTTTATGGTTTGGGTTTTATATCATGCTCGTGCTTGAGTGCACGCGACGCGACGCGACGCGACGCGTCCGCTCCCTCTCGCTCGCTCGCTCACACGTTGTACGCCCCCGGCCCCGGCCCCGTGGACCCGACCTCGAGCTTCGGTTCCCGCGTCGACGTCCCGAATTTCACCGTCGGCGACGTCGGCTCCCTGCTGCTGCTCTGCCGCCCGACGCAGCTCCTCGGCGTCGCGTGCGACCCGCACGGCCCCGGACTCAACATCCCCACGGTCCCGCCCATGACCTTATCCCTCTGGTCCCGCTTCAGCGTCCCGAAGATCGCCGTCGGCTCGGTGACCTTCTTCGTCGCGCCGTAGTCGGCGGTTTGTTTTCCGACGCCTCCCGACGGGAGCGTGTACCTGTCCGGGCCCGGGCGCTGCGCCGCGTTTTTGTCCGAGCTCCACCGCCCGCCCTTCGCGAACGCGGCCGCGGGCGCCGTCCGCTTGACGCTCTCAGGCTGCGGGCCGACGGAGGAGACGGTCGCGTACTTCGCCGCGGGCGACCACGCGTTCCCCGCCGAGTTATATTTCGACGTCGCCGCGTCGTAGAGCCCCTGCGCCTGCTCGCGCGTCGACCGCGGCAAGCTGTGGCGCGGGCGCGAGTGTTTCGTGGAGTCCACCTGCGCGCCGACCGCGGGAGCGAGCTCGTACTTCCCGGGTCCCGGCGGCGAGATGCCCTTCTTCGCGCACGGGTCGAGGACGTGCATCGAGTCGCGCGTCGTCCCGAGCTTGTTTCGGTCGCTCGACGGGAATTTCGGGCTCGGCATCGTCGGATACCTCGCGTCGATCACCTCGCCGATGCACCCGCTCAGGGTGTACGCCGGCCCCGGCGATAAGTTCGACGGCGTGCACTTCGCGTGCTCCGCGCTGAGGTACACCTTATCGAACGCGTCTCGCGTGCCCTTCCCGAACGGGACGCCGTCGCCGAACGACGTCTTTCGCGTCGACAGCGTTTGCTTCCCCATCGTCGTCGTGAGCCTGTAGACGGGCTTCCGCGCGTACGGGCTGACGCGCGCGGTGGTGCGCCCGTCGCCCATGGCGCGCGTTCGCGGTGGAGAGGACGCGTACGACGGGATGGCGCTTGCCGCGGGGGGGGGGTGGGGGGAGGCGCGCGATTGTGGTAATCCGATTGCATTCCGATTGCCGCTTTCGGAACGAAGTTGAAGCAGACTGCTGGCGCGAGACGCGGAGTTCGGTCAAACGCGTCGGTTGATCGGAAAAATTAAAAAGGAAAAAGTGCGACATTTCACCCAGGCGCGCGGTGAAATTGAACCCACGGCAGTTTTTTTCAAAACCGTTGGTTGAGCCCGAAGCGCGAAGTGCCGTCCGCGCGACCGCGCCGCGAGATCTCTGAGAACGCACGGCGCCAGGGCGGCCGCGCGCGTCGTCGTCGTCGCCGACGCTCGCGACGACGAAACGCGCATGACCTCGTTTCTCGACCGCCTGAAAGAGTTCGGAGGGCACGTCGCGCGCGAGCTCATCCTGAGCCCGACCCCGCCCGCGAACAGGCTCCGCATCGAGCGAAGCGCGGGCGCGCGCGAGGTCGACGCAGAGCCGCCGCGCGTCCCGTCGCGATCGAGCGCCGACCCCGCCGCGAACCCGTACGCGCGAGGAGGCCCCGGCGGCGCGGGCGGCGCCGCGAGGACGCGCGACTTTCTCGCGCGCGCGACGAGCGCGAGCGCGTCTCGGCCGAGGCATCACCCGTACGGATCGCCTCCGACGTCGTTCGGCGGGGCGACCGCGTCCAGATCGCGAGGCGGCGCCGCGAGCGCGTTCGGCGCGCGCTCGCCGCGCGCAGGAAGAAGATCCTCCCCGGCGCGCGACCCGCTCGTGACGTCCGTGTTCGGCGGCGGCGCGGCGAGGACGTACGGCGTCGACGCGTGGAGAGGAGGAGGGACGAGCGCGGCGGCGGCGGCGGTGGGCGCGTCGCATCGCTACCCGACGACGGCGTTGGACGCGTTCGCGTCCGCGGAAGCCGCGCAGAGAGACGCGGACCTCGCCGCCGCGGCGGTGGACACAGACGAGCCGTACGCCCCGCACACCATCTCCAAGCCGCTCCTGCCGCGCTACGTGCGAGACGCGGAAGCGTTGATCGACCTGACGTTTGAAGAGTCGGCGCGGAAAGCCGCGGCGTCTCGATCGCGGTCGCGGCTCGGCTTCCGCGGACGTGCGACCGGCGCGGACGCGTCGCCGGCGGCGCAGACGGCGTACTACGAGCAGCAGCGCTCGTATTCTTCGTACAGCGCCTCGCCCGCGCCGTTCTACGCGCACGGCCCGAGGCCCATCGGAGGCGGCGGCGGCGCGTTCGGCGCCGCCGAATACGACGCGGAGATGACGCGAGACATCGAGATCGCGGAGGAGGCGGCGAGGAAGGCGACCGCGAGGGAGCACGCGGCGATCGTCGCGCGCGCGGGCGCGTCCGCGCTTCGCGTCGACGCCGCGACGCCGTTCGCGGAGAAGCTCGCGAGGCGATCGAGGTTCGACGCGAGGTATCACGTCGCTTCCGCGGACGCAGGGAAGAATGATGATGATGATGTGCGATCGAGGACGCTCGGGCGAGGGTTCGGAGGCGCGCTCGCGACGAGTCAGCTCGACCGCGACTTTCGGGCGTTCGACGAGGCGTACGTGGATTTGCCGTCGCTGGAGGCGTACAAAGCGCGCGTCGCGGAGCTGCACGGGGAGAAGCCGGCGAAGAAGCCAGCCGCGGCGGCGGCGGGCGCGGCGAAGAAGAAGAAGGGGAGGGGACGACCGAAGAAGAAAACCCCGGACGACGACGACGACGACGACGTGGACGTCGACCCGATCACCGATCAGCTGTTCGACGACGTCGACGCGCAGCTCGCGGCGCTCAGGCGCGGCGAGGTGGCGGCGCTCGGCGCGAACCGCGGCGACGGCGCGAAGACGACGAAGACGAATAAGAAAAACGTCGCGACCGATCGCACCGCGCTGTCGCGCCTCAGAGCGGCGGAGCTCTCGCTGGAGGTGCGCGCGAAAAACGCGAGCCCGTCCGCGCCCGTGGACGCCGCGCGCGAGGCTGACCTCGAGCGTCAGATCCGATCGCTCCTTCTCGAGCAGAGCGACCTGGAGAAGACGCGAGAGGAGGTGCTCTCCGCGGCGAAGAAGGCGGCGGAGGAGGAGAAGGCTGGCCCCGACGCCGCGGCCGTCGCCGCGATGGAGAGAGAGCTCCTGCGGCCGCTCACGGACGAAGAGCTCGGCCTCGTCGAGGAAGCGACGGACGGCGGCGGCTTCGGCGGCGAGGTGCTCGCGTCCGGGACGTTCCCCGGACAGGGCGCGCTCGAGATGACGCGGAAAGACGTCGGCACGATGGCGAGCGGGCAGTGGCTGAATGACGAAATGTGCAACTTCACGGTCGGCACGATGGCGCGGCGGGACTTGGAGCGCAGCGGCGGGACGCAGCCGCGGACGCATTTCTTCAACACGTTCTTCATCAAGAAGCTGCGAGACGGCGGGAACGGGTACGATTACAACGCCGTGCGGAGATGGACGACGAAGAAGAAGCTCGGGTACGACGCGTTGGCGTGCGACAAGGTGATCGTTCCGGTGCACCAGGCGATTCACTGGGTCCTCGCCGTGATCGACTTGAAGGCGAAGCGCGTGACGTTTATGGATTCGCTTCACGGCGGCGACCACGGACTCGGGAAGGATCTGATTCGCTGGGTGAAGGACGAGACGAAGAACAAGCGAGAGATCGATCTGGACACGAGCGACTGGGTCGTGGAGTGCCCGAAGGACGTCCCGAGGCAGCTTAACGGCCACGACTGCGGCGTTTTCATGCTGAAATTTGCAGACTACATCGCGACCGGGTGTCCGTTGACGTTCGATCAGCGGAACATGGAGTACTTCCGGCGGCGAATCATCGCGGACGCGATGGCGTGCGGGAGAGAGTGATGCCGAACGAGAAAATATCCGTCGATTGAAACGAGAAAACGAACGACGCGGCGAGTAGCGCCGCGTCTTCTCTACGTCTCATCCATCTTCGCCGCGAGTTTCGCCATCGTCTCGTCCACCAACGCCGCCGTCTCCGGGTCTTTCATCGCGCTCTCGTATCGCGCTTTGAACGCCTCGAGCTTCTCCGGATCCCGCATCAGCGCGGCGAGATCCGCGGGGACCCCGTTCCCGTCGAATTCGAAATCCTTGAGCTTAACCCGCGCGTCGATCTCTCGCGACATCTGCCGCGACATCCGACACCCCTCCACGAGCTCGGGGTCGAGATCCATCTTCTCCGCGCCGTCCTCGTCCGGGAGCTCGAAGACCGCGGGCGCGACGCGCGGGTACTCGACGGGCGGCGGCTTGGCGACGACGGCGCGACGCGTCGTCGCGACCGCGACCGCGTCGTCGTCGTCGTCGTCGTCCGAGGAGGAGGACGCGTTCGCGATGACGTCCCAGCGCCCGTCGCTCCACTTCGGGTCCGACCTGCCGCCGCCGCTCGCGTCCGACGCGTGAACGAACGCCCCTTTCTTCAGCGTCCTCTCCTCCGAGGTCCTCAGCTCGTTCCCGTTCCCGCCGCGAGCGTTTCGATCCCGATCCCGATTCTGGCGCAGCTCCGCGAGGCTCTCGTTCAAGACGCGCTCCATCTCGCGCGCGACGCGCGACGTCGCCCCGTGCGACGCCGTCAGCGCCGTCAGCGCCTCGCGCGCCGTCATCGCCGCCGCCGCGAGCTCGCCGACGTGCGCCTCCGTCTTCGCCAACAGCGCCAGGTGCAACCCCCGCGGGGGATAATTCTCCGGGTAACACTGCTCGTGCGGCTTCACGAGCGAGCGCGCGAGCGTCAGCGCGCGCGGAAAGTCCCGCGCGTCGATCGCCGCGCGCAGCGCCGCGGCGCGCACGCGCACGCGAAGGACGTGGCAGTCGCCCACGGCGGCGGCGAATCCGACTCCAAAAGACGCGTCGTCGTCGCCGTTCAGGAGGTCTTCCGCTCGCGTCAGCATCTTCTCCGCGGTGTCGTGGTCGGACTCGTCTCGAAGGAACTTCGTCGCCGCGTCGAGGCACCGCGACGCTTCCGCGACGCGCGACGCGGTGCGCGCGCGGTCCGCGCCGCCCCAGGCGCCCCAGCCGTGCACCTCGACGCCGTTTCCTCTCGGTCGTCTCGGCGCGGCGTCGGCGTCGGCGTCGGCGTCGGTGTCGGCGCGAGCCGCGCGACCGGGACCCGCGGCGCCGCCGCCCAACCCGCCGGAGTAATCGATCGGCGGCTCGTCGTCCTCGTCCTCGGACGATTCGTCCTCGGTCTCGGATTCCGCCGCGGCGCCGTCGCCGTCGCGTCGCGACTGGTCGACGACGACGACGACGCCGCCACCGCCGCGCGCCGCGGTCAAATGTTCATCGTCCACCGCGTCCGTCCGCCACGGCGGATAACGCGCGTCCGCGCCGTGGTCTACGAACACCGCGCCGCACGGCAGCTTCGTCCGCGTCGCGCGTGAATGATCGTCGAGCGGCGAAGGCGCGCCGATGTCGCCGTCGATGTCGAACCGGTAGTGATTCAACAGCTCCGCGCGTCTCTCCGCGCGCGTCGCCAACAGCTCCACGTACGAGATCGCAATCTCCTCTCCTTTCCTCACGTCCCGCACGCACCGGAACGTCGCGGTCGTCCCCTCCCCGAACGTCTGCGCGACCGTCGGCGCGCACGCGTGGTTCATCATAGCCGCGGTGGGGTACACGCCCATGCCCACGGGGTTGAGTTCGTCGTCGTGGATCGTGTGGACGTTGCACGCGAACGCGGCGAGGAGTCGCGCGACGTCTCTCGGGTCCGGGCCCCCCGCGAGCGGGTCCACGAAGTTTGGCGACTTCGGGTCGTGCTTCGGGTTCGCCGCCGCGGAAGGGTCGAGGACGCGCGCGATGTACGCGCACGTGAGCATCGCCATCTGCGCGAACGTCGCCTTCCTCGCGGGCGGCAGCGCGTCGGTGTCGTCCCAATGATGCGTCAGCGATCGGAGCGCGTCGTAGCCCTCGCCGAGGCCCATCGCGGCGGCCGCGGCGACGTCCTCGGCGTCGTCGCGCGCGTCGGCGGCGTCGGAGTCGTCGGCGTCGTCGGCGTTCTTCTTCTCCCGGTCGCTCTTCTCCTTCTCCTCGCGCGCTTTGCGCCACAGCGCGCGCGCGGCCATGCGCGCGGTCGCGGGAGGGACGCGTCCGCCCTTGGCTGCCGATTCGATCGCAGCGCACTCCTCCCTGTGCCCGCGCTTCCACGCCGCCGCCTGCGCGTCTCGGCCGAGATACCGCGCGTGCTTGCATCGCGCGCAGCGGAGAAGCGCGCCGCCGTCGTCCGCGCGCTTGAACGTGTGGTCGCACCGCGCCGCGCGCTGCGAGTCGTGCAGCGCGCACGCGTACGGGCGCGCGACGAGCGCCTCGTCGCCCGCGCGCATGTCCACCGCGGCGACGAGGTGCCGGCCTCTCGCCGGGTCGACGCGCATCTCGACGCGCCCGCCGGGGAGGAGGACCGGCGGCGGCGCGACGACGTCCGCGTCGTCGTCCGGCGTCGTCATCGCGCGCGGCGCGCAGCGTCCTCTGCGAGATCGCGCGGCGTCGCGGACTGGAGGGAGAGCGAGAGGAGGAAAGTTGAAAGTTTATGGTCTCACGATCTCACTCAAAAGAAGGAAACACTGCTGCCTATAACACTACAACTGCACTGAAACGCGTCGCGTCGCGCCGCGCTTCAAGTACAAAAAATCCGGGCCGCGGTCCCTGCCGCGGCCGTCCGTCCCATCCGTGCGCGCCCCGCGCCGCGTTAATACACGCGCGCGAGAGCCGCCGCAAAAATATCTTTCGTCCGTTCGCTCATTCGCCCTCTGTCGTACGTTTGGTTTTGGTTGGATAAATACCGCCCGCCCCGCCTCGAGGTCATCAGCCTTATTCGTGTCCCACACCCACATCGATCCCCCCAAAAGAAACGCTCAACACGGAGACGTTTAATCCCCGCGCTCCCACACGAGCATGCTCCGCTTGCCGACCATGACGTCCGCGAGCTGCACGACGCGCTTCCAGACGGACTCCTGCACGTACGGGACGCCGTGCTTCTCGCAGATCGCCTTGATCTTCGGCTGCGCCTTCTGGTAAGACTTCATGGAGATGTCCGGGAACATGTGGTGCTCAATCTGGTAGTTCAACCACCCGTGGAAGAAGTCGTTCAGGTCGCCGCCGGTGCGGAAGTTGGCCGAGCCGATAACGGCGCGGAGGTAAAAGTCATCCGACCGCGGCTTCGTCTCCGTCTCGAACCGGTAGATGTCGTCCCCGACGTGGTTCGTCGCGATGATGATGAACGAGTGCACGTTGGTGATCACGTCCGCGAGGATGGACGTCAGGAGGACGCCGGTCGCGAGCTGCGCGCCGCCGACGGCGTAGCCCAACGCGGGCAACGCGGCGAACTGAAACAACGCGTACGGCGCGAAGCACTTCGCCGTCTCGACGAGCGCCGCCATGCCGCCGGGCTTGACGACGCCGCTGATGACCGTGGCGACCGTGCTCGGGAGCTCGCCCGTCTTGAACGGGTTCACGAAATCCTCGCCAGCCTTCTGCGCCTCGCGTTCCTTGCGTTGGTACATCTCTTTCATCGTGTTGGGGGCGTAGTAGAACCACTTCCAAATGAGCGCGAGGCCGACGACTTGGCCGTAGCGCGCGATCATCGGGAGGTTGCCCGAGCGCAGCGGTTTCATGTTGCGCTCGACGAGATCGGGGTCGGCTTTTTCGCCGAGCTGCGCGCGGAGTTGGGGAGGGAGGGAGGGAGGGGGTCGGCGTCCGCGTCGTCGGTTGAAAATCAAATCGTTCGGGGCGACCAATAAAAAAAAACAACTCAAGATGTGAAGGATAAGCCCGCCCGCGACGGACGCGCGACGGCCGTCGCGCGCCGCCGCGGGCCCCGCGCGAAGAGCGCGCGCGACGCACCTGGTAGTGGTGGAGGTGGTTGTGCTCCACGTCCCACGCCTCGGGCATCATCCAGTCCATCCAGTCCGAGATCCTGCGCGCGATCCCCTTCGCGAACGTGCGACGGTGGAAGCGGCCGGTCACGACCCCGCCCTCGCTCTGCGCGGTGTTGTACCCGCCGTGGCAGACGTGATGCCCTACCATCGTCCATCGCGCGCAGATCGCGGTAGACATCATGAACGCCGCGATCGGGTTCACGCCGCCGACCGCGGCGAAGACGTTGCCGAACAGCATCGGCGTCGCGAAGAGCACGGCGAGGCCGCCGTAGTAGAAGCAGTTGGCCCACGTCAAGATCTTGTTGAGGTGGTCGACGTCATCTTCCCCGATCTCCGCCTTGAGCTCCTTCTCAACCTCGCGCACCTCGGCGGCCCACGAGGAGAGATCGAAGTTCTCGCGCCACTTGCCGGTCTCGTTGTACGTCATTTCACCCGACCCCGCGGACGGCATGTCCATCGTGATCGCCGCGCGCGTCTGAAGGACGCCGCGCGCCGCGCGGCGCGGGGCCGCAGCCTTGGCGGTGGCCGCACCCCGGACCGCGCGAGCGGAGCCGGCGCGGCGGGAGGTCGCCTTGAGAGACTTGGCGCCCGCGAGGGCGACGGGAGCGGCGATGGTCATGGACGCCATTGTGTGTCGCGTGCACGTCTGTGCGCGAGAAGTGACGCGCGCGGCGCGAGCACGTCGAACGCGAGCCGATGCGGAGGCCGGCGGCACGTGACTTGAACGGCTGAGTTTACGTGGCGGTCGTGTGTGGCAGCGCGTGCGTCTCGGCGCGATTTATACGGGCCGCGGTTAGACCGTCGTTCGCGAGTCAGATGCCGAGGCGGGCAGATCTTTTGTGCGGGATTGATTTTTTGGTTCCGCGCGTCGTTCGCGTCGAGTCGATGAGATGACCGGTTGAAACGACGTTCTTTCCATCGTTTCATCGGGGAAGGCGATTCGCTCGGGTTCAACGCCGCGTTCAAAGAACCCCGAAACCACCGAAACCGTTCGAGACCGAATTAATCCCTCCCTCCCTCCGTCCGTCCCTCCCTCCCTTCCTCCTCTCCCATCGCGTCGCGTCGCGAATCACATCCCCGCGTTGATCTCCCGGAAGAACGCGATCGTCTCCTCCAACGTCCGCGCGAACGCGTCCACCTCCTCCCTCGTGTTGTACAGATACAGCGACGCGCGCGCCGACGCGGGGACGTTCAACGCCGCGTGCAGCGGCTGCGCGCAGTGATGCCCGCTCCTCGTCGCCACCCCGGACGCGTCCAACAGCGTGCACACGTCGTTCGCGTGCAGCCCCTCGACGTTGAACGCCGCGAGCGACGCGCGGCCCTTCGCGGGCGTCGGCCCGTACACGGTCACGCCGTCGATCGCGGCGAGTCGCTCGTACAGACGCGTCCCCACGTCCACCTCGTGCTCGTGAACTCTGTCCATGCCGATCGCGGAGAGGTAGTCGCACGCCGCGCCGAGCGCGATCGCCTCGCCGATCGCGGGCGTCCCCGCCTCGAACCTCGCGGGCGGGGGCGCGTACGTGCTCCTGTCCATGAAGACGTCCTGGATCATCTCGCCGCCTCCCATCCACGGCGGCATCGTCTCTAGGACATCCGCGCGGCCCCACAGGAACCCGATCCCGGTCGGCGCGCACATCTTGTGCCCGGACGCGACGATCCAGTCCACGCCCAACGTCTTCACGTCGATCGGCATGTGCGGCACGGACTGGCACGCGTCGAGGAGCACCTTCGCGCCGACGCTCTTCGCGAGCTTCACCAGTCGCGGGACGTCCACCTCGCTCCCGAGGACGTTGGACACGTGCGCCGTCGCGATCAATTTCGTTTTTCCCTCGCGCGCCGACGCTTCCAACGCGTCCATGTCGATCCCGTTCCCGTCCGGCGCGAGCCCGACGTGCCGCAGCGTCGCGCCCGTCTGCGCGCACACGAGCTGCCACGGCACGATGTTGCTGTGGTGCTCGAGCTCGGAGATGATCACCTCGTCCCCCGGTTTCAAGTTGGCGACGCCCCACGTGTACGCGACCAAATTAATCGCCTCCGACGCGTTGCGCGTGAAGACGATCTCGCGGTCTGTCTCCGCGCCGATGAAGTCCGCCACCTTGACGCGCGCGAGCTCGTACGCGTCCGTGGCTTTGCCGCTGAGGTAGTGCACGCCGCGGTGGACGTTCGCGTTGATCTCGCGGTAGTAGGCGGCGTGCGCGTCGATGACGACGTTCGGCTTTTGCGACGACGCCGCGGAGTCGAGGTAGACGAGCGGCTTGCCGCTGTCCGGGAGCGTCTGATGCAGGATGGGGAAGTCGCCGCGGAGCTCGTCCGCGAGCGTGGAGCGCACGGACGTGCTCGCGGCGGCCGTGGAGACGGACGCGCGGGTTCGCGCGGTCCCCGGGAGCCGCGGCGGATTCGGCGGCGACGCGGCGGCGACGCGCGCGCGAGATCCGTGCGACGCGGGGGACGCGCCGCGCGGGGGCGGGGCGCCGTCGCGCGACGCCGCGGACGCGGACGCGCGAGGCGCGGACGCGGACGCCGCGAGCGTTAACGTAGCCATCGTCGCCATCGTCGAGAACGACGCGGACGCAGCGGCGGTGTCGGGCGTGCCGTGCGCGACGTCGAGCGCGCGGGGATTCTGTCGTCGTCGACGTGTCGAAAGCAAGCCAGAACCCTACGTCCCGAAACCTCAACACAGTCTGAGAGCCACCTGAGTCGACGAGACGCCTCCCGCGCCGTCGTTTGATATCGCGTCGATAACATTATTACGTACTACCCGCGCGACCGGCTAGAGGTCACGTCCTACTACTCCGCGAGTCGACGCGCGCGCGTCGACCCGCGAGCTACGCGCCTCGTGTCCGACACGAGGCGCTCGCTATCCTCCCCTTCCCTCTCACGGCGTCCGCCGCCCGCGAGCGGAAAAAAAAAACACGAGGTTCCCGACGCGCCCGCCTCTCGTCACGCGTCCTTCCTCGGCACGTACGCGAAGCCGCTCGGGAGTTTCGCGTTCGTCTGCTGCAACTCGCCCGCGCACATCATCCGCTCGCGGCTCACCGGCGTCGCGGTCCCGTCGTCGTCCGCGGCGGGCGCCGCCGCCGTCGTCGCGCCCGCGCCGCCCGACCGACGCGCGCGCTTCGGCCATCGCCCCTCGCCGCCGCCGCCGTCGCCCGCGCTCGGCCCGGACGACTTGGAAGTCCCCTTCACGCTGCCGCTCCTCGCGCGCTTCGGGACCGACGGACTCGTCTCCCCGCCCCCGGGGGGGTTTCCGCCGCCGCTATTCGAAGACGCAGCAGACGCGCCGCGCTTCGCCGTCTCGCTCTTGAGCACCGCCTTCCGCATCCCCCCGCGCACGCGTTGGAGATTCGAACGCAGCCGCCGGATGCCGCTCGACTCCTCGCCGCCGCCGCCGTTTAGGGTGTTACTTTTACCACCAGCATCGCCCGGGGTGTTACCTCCGCCGCCGCCGCCCGCCGCCGCCGCCTTCGCGACGACGTGCGCGACGCCGCCCCACGACCCGGGGGTCATCGTCACCGGCGCGAGCTCCGGCGGCGGCGGCACCGAAGCCCTCGGGACGCCTTTGCTCTCGTCTCTCTCGCGTCGCGCCGCGCTGTGCTTGTCGCAGTACGCTCTGTAGTGCGGCCGCGTGCCGTCGCTCGCGCGGACGTGCATCCCCGCCTGCCGCGCGCACAACGGATGGAACGTCGTCTGGCAGTGCCCGTACGAGCACCGCATGGGAACGCCGGCGGCTTTCCCGCACGCGAGGCACCGCTGGTTCGCGCGTTCCTTCGGGATGCTCTGCACGCCCTCGACGCACTGCAAATCGTTCGCGTCCTTGATGACGATCTCCGGCGTCCACTGCGCGCAGACGACGTGGCACCACCGCCCGTCGACGCACTGTTTAAACGCGCCGAGCTGCACCGGGCACAGGAGGCACGACACGCCGCGGTACATCGCCATCTTCTCCTGCATGGACGGGCGAGCGCCGCGCGCGAGCGCCGTCGCCGCCGCCGCCGCCACCGCGGGGGTGTTCGCCTTTCCCTTATCCGTCGCGTCCTTGCACACCCAGCACATCCACGCGCCTCCGGCGCCGGCGGCATTCTTCGCCTCCGCGGCGCTGGACAGGCCGTAGCACCGCGGATGCACGGGGAGCGCGCAGCGCGCGCAAGTCAGCGTCTCCCGCGTGAACGCGACGTCCGCGGTGCCCGCGCACACGGCGCAGTCGCGCGGCCCGCGAGCGCCGCCGAACGCCGCCGCGGCGTGGACGGTGTCCACCGACACGTCCGGCGCGCTTCCCCCGGGGGAGGCGTAACATCCCCCGGCGCCGGGCGTTGGGGCGCCCGCGCCGGTCGGGGTCGTGGGATACGAAACGCCGCCGCGGCTGTTGTTTTGGTCCTTCGCCGCCGGGCTCGCGTCCCTCGCGCCGACGCCGCGCCTGGCCGCCGCCGCCGCCGCGGCGTCGTACCCGCGCTGCGGCTTCGGCATCGCCGCGAGCGCCTTCCTCTCGCGCTCTTTCAACTCCGCAGCCTTCGCGTCCGCGGCGGCGATCTCCAACGCCGCGGCCGCGACGTCGGGCGGGAGGCCGTCGAGCGCGCCCATCGCGGGCGCGATGACGTTGCCAGCCGCGTCTCTCCGCTGCGCGCCGACGCGGCTCGACGCCGCCGCCGCCGCCGCCGCTCTCTCGAGCGCCAAGCGCTGATCCGCCTCGCGCTTCTCGCGCTTCTGCACGCGCCGGACCTCGCGCGTCTTTGCGACGTACCCACCCGCCTCCGCGTGCTCGCCCTCGACGCGCGCGAAGTGCGCACCCTCCTCGTCCACCTTGTCGCGAACCCGCCCCAACGCGTCGAGCAGCGCCGACCGGTTCGCCTGTGAGGGTCGTTCCATACAAAGCGATGGCGGGGTGGAGTTCATAGGCGTCAGGTGGAGTTCAAAGGCATCGCGCGCGGGGATTGAAAGCGAGGCGTGAGCGGAGAGAGACGACGGCAAACGTCATTAAGGATCGGCGTTCACCACGCCGACGCGGTCGTATGGGGACCAGCGTACAGAACGCGCCTGCGTCTGCCACAGGAGCTCGTACTGCAACGCGAGGATCTCGCCGTCCACCTCGCACGTCGGCGCCGCCGCGCGCAGCTCCGGCGCCGCGTTCAGCGCCTCGGTCAGCGCCTCGAGCTCGTCCTCCGCATCCGCGGGGTCGGACTCGGAGTCGGACGCGTCGGACGCGGCGTCGGCGTCGTCCGACGCCGAGCCTTTTTTCCCCCCGCCCGCCGAATAGCGTCTCTCCTCGCGCTCGCGCTCTCGGCGCATCTCCGCCTTCATCGCGGCGAGCGACGCCGTGGACGCCGCGAGCGGCGTCGTCGGCGCGCGGCGCGTCGGCACCGCGGCCGCCGACGCCGCGGCGGCGACCGCGGCGTACGCGACCGAGGGCTCGGGCGACGCGCCTCGCGACGGCGCGTCGAACGGATCGTCCAGAGACCCGGCTCTGGACCCGCCGCGACGCTGGCACTTCAACGGCGCCGTGTCCGTGCCGCATCGCCCTTTCTTCTGGACGACGCACACCGCGCATCGGCCGCTATTCGGGTCGACGGCGCTGGCGCGCGAGGAGGAGTTCCTCCCCTTCTTCCCCCCCTTACAGGCGCCCGCGTCGGACGCGAGCCCGATCGGCGACGGCTCCGGCTCGGGCGGCGACGCCAGCCACGGCGTCGCCGGCGGCGGCGCCGGGAGCTGCGACACCGAGCTCGCGAGCCAGAACGACCTGTCCAGAAGCATCTCCGTGTGCAGCGGCATCGTCTCGTCGATCGCGGTCGGGCCGTGCGCGTGCGGGAGGTTGCCCTTGTCCCCGAACGCGCGAGTTATCGTCTCCTCCCGCGCCTTGTCCGCTTTTTCCTCAGCCGTGGGCTCCCGCGCGGGCTCGACGCCGCCGCGCGCGCCTTGGTTCCCCGGGGGGGCACCCGTCGCGATCCCGCCGAAGATCGGCTCCTGCTTGACGTGGGGATAGGGCGCGGCGGCCGCGGCGATCGCGGTGAGCGACGCGTGCGAGGACGACGGCGTGACGCCGCCGCTGATCGTCGTCGCGACGGACGCGTCGGAGGACACTTTGCCAACCTTGCCCAGCGCGCGTTGCGTCAGAATCCCCGCGGCCGCGGTCGCGGGCGCCGCCGCGAGCGGCATCACCGCGACCGGCGCGGGAATGGCGTTCGGGATCTCGCCGCCGACGTACACGCCGCCGTTTTCGTCCGTCTTCATCACGGCGACGACCTCGGGGGGAGGTATCGGGAATGCCGGGGGCTGGTCGGAAGCCGCCGCCGCGCCCGCGGCGGCGGCGGCGGCTGCGGCGGCTGCGGCTGCGGCGGCGGCGGCGGCAACCCCTCCCACGGCGGCGATCCCGGCGACCCCGCCGCCTGGGATCTGATGAAGACCCCCGCCCATCGCGGCGTCCGCGGGGACGACCGTCCCCGGGAGCGGCATCCCCGCCTCCGCGAGGCCGACGAGACCGCCCGGGTCGACGGAGACGCTCTCTTCTTTTCGCTTCTCTCTCGCGTCCAACGTCGCGGCGGCGGCGTCGAGCCGCAACCACCGCCTCGCGCCCGCGACCGTCGCGCTCTCCTCTCGTCCTTTACCCCCGCGCCCGAGCCCTTTCCCGGAGAGGAAGTCCTCGAACGATTTCTTATCGCACCCCGCGGTCTTCGCGGCTTTCGCGACCGCCGCGGACCGATCGTCGACGAGGAGTAACAGGTTGCGGCACAACGACGCCACCTCGTCCGGGGTCGTCGCGTCGAGGAGGTCGCCGCCGATGGACACCCCGCTCGGCGGCGGCGGCGGCGTGTACACCGCGTAGGTTGGCAGCGGTGGCGGCTGCGCCATGGCGCCCGACGCCGCGGGCGCGGCGCCGGCCGGCGCTCCCGCCGCTGTCGCGCCCGCCGCCGGCGCGCCCGCCGCCGGCGCCGCGACCGCCGCGCCCGCCGCGCCCGAGATCGCCGCCGCGACGGGCGCGACCGGCGCCGGCTCCGCCTTCGGGAGCCCGTCCTCGAACGGCTCCGAGTGTGGGCGTCCCGCGGGCGGCATCAGCAGATCCCGGTCGCTCTCCCACGGGTGCGACGGCAGCGCGTGCACGAGGTCGCTGAGGTGCAGCTTCCGGAAGTAGTCCTCGGTGTACTTCCACCACGGCGGCATCTCCTTCTCTTTCGTCTTGTCCTCCACGTGCGAGCCTTTCGCTTTTTTCTGTGGTGGATGGGCGTCGATCGATGAGGCGGAAGACGTGAGCGAGACGCGATGGAGGAGGGAGGGAGGGAGGGCGGCGGCGGCGGCGAATGAGTTTTTTCGATCGATCGATCGATCGATCGACCGATGGCGTCGCGAACGGAAGCGCGATTCTCGTCGCGGGCGACGCCGACGCGTCACCTTCCGGCGCGTCGAGCGCGCGCGCGAACGACTCGTCGCGCCCGTCCTCGACGTGGATTTTTTGCAAAACATCGACAAAATTCGCGCGCGGAGCGTCGAGAAAAACCCCCGCGCGCGCGCGGCGCGCGACGCACCTCTTTCACGCGCGCGGCGTCGATGAGGTCGTACGCCTCGGCCACGGTTTTCGGGGCGGAGACGCGCGGCCTTCCCGGCGCGATCTTCTCCGCGAGCGACCGCGCCTCGAGAAGTTGATCGTGATACAACGCCATGCGCTCGCGCAGAGGCATCTCCTCCTCCATGTCGTCGCTCTCCGACCCGGGCGACGGCGACTTCCGCGCGCGACGCGGCATCGGATCCGTTCGCGAGACGCGATCGTTCCACGGTTGGAAGTCCGCTCGATCTCGCCGCCGCCGAGGAGGTTTCGCGCGGTCGCGACGACGCGCGCGCGACGGAAACGCCGCGGAAAAAAAACGCAAGCTTCCCACGCGCGCGATCGACGAAAAGCGAGCGGCGCGGGCGCTTTCGAGCGCGCGGAAGTCCTCGAGCGCGCGGCGCGAGATGGCGAGCGCGACGCGGAAAGATCCCGGCGAAGTCGGGGTTCATCGCGTCGACGCGCGGGCGCTTCGGGCGCGTTTTCGTCGGCGGTTTCTATATTATAATAACCGTCGCCGGTTAACACACGCCGTCTCTCCCGCGACGCTCCCGCGCCCGCGTCCCTCTCCCGTCCCCTCGCGCTCACAGCTTGCTCATGATGTGCACGCCTCGCCTCGGATCCGCGTGCGAGCGCGGCCCGTCCGTCGCGGCAGCGTCGACGCCCCCCTCGCCGCCCCCCGCCGCTTTCAACGCCGCCGCGGGCGGCTGACGCGCCACCGCCGCCGGCGTCCCCGCGCCCTCGTGCGCCGCCCTCGCGTCCTCGCTCCTCTCCTCCAGCGCCGCGGCCAAGAACTCCCCCAAGACGCGGTCCGTCCAGCACGGCCCGAAGAGACCGACGCCGCGCTCTAAGAACGCCACGTGTCCCCCCTTCGCGACGTGCGCCAACGCGACGTGCGCGGTGCCTCGAATAACGCGTTCCACCTCGACGCTGTCCGACGCCGTGAACGGATCATCGCGCGCGGAGAGATACAACGTCGGCGTCCGGATGCTAGGTATGATCCTCGCGGGGGAGAAGTACGCGTAGTACTCCTCGACGTCTTTGAACCCGTGCGTTTTCACGATGAGCGATTCCTCGAACGCGCGGATGGTCCGCATGGAGGAGAGCTCGAACGCGTCGTCTTCGACGTCGGGATGCTCGGCGACGTTCTTCCGATGCCGCGCGAAATACCGACGCAGCTCGGACGCGATCGCGCCGTTGTACATCATCCCCGCGGGGCGCTCCGGGTCGGACAGGCTGCGGTGCGAGCTGTGCGGGTCCATGGGGCAGCTCACGAGCACGGCGGCGGCGACGCCCGGCCAGCCGTCGTCGCCGTCGGGACCGGGCGGCTTCGGCTTACTGTCCTCCTCCGCTAAGTACGTCCCGATGACGTACGTCCCCAGCGAGTACCCCGCGAGCAACACCGGCGCGCGCGGGAACCGAGCCCGCGACGCGTCCACCGCGGCTCGGACGTCCTCCGACGACGCGGCGCAGTACACCTTGGGCGACGCGAGCTTCACGCCGTTGCACCCGCGCAAGTTCAACGCGACGCATCTCCACCCGCGCGACGCGGCGACCGCGATCGCCCACTTCGTCGGGCCCTCGTGCGACCCGCCGTTGATGCCGTGGAGCATGATGAACACGGGCGCGGTGGGCGGGAGGTCGCGCGCGGGCGGGATGTCGTCCGCGGTCACCGTCCGTCGTCGCGTCTTCGACGACGGCGGCGGCGGCGGCGGCGGCGGCGGCGGTCCGCCGCCTCGGCCGAACCTCGCGCGGACGAGCCAGTCCAGCCCGACCTGCCCGCCGTCCGCGCATCGAACGATCTGCCGGTCGTACTTTAAGAAGATCGTGAGCGTTCGCGCGTACCCCGCGAGCGTCTGCGCGTGCGCGTTCCTCAGCCATCGCGGCGGGTGATACTTCGCGTCGCGCCGCAGCGATGGGCACCGCGCCACGAGCTCTCTCGTCAGCGCGCCGCCGCCGTGGACGACGAACGGCTCGCACTCGCCCGATTCGTCGGGGCCGGAACGCGGTCCGCGACGCGCGGAGGAGGATGAGGAGGAGGAGGGGGACGCGGCGCAGAGGAGCCCCGCGGCGGCGGCGACGGCGGCCGCCGTCGCGAAGGCTGATCCTCCGACTCGACCCGAGCTCGACGCGGCGTCCTCCGCCGCGGTCGACGGTTCCCTTCCGCGCGCGTCGTCCGGACGCGCCTTCGCGCGATCTGGCATCGCGCGTTCGGCGTTCGCGACGCCGACGCGCGCCTCGAAGCTACGGCGGCGCGGTCGGCTCGGCGCGCGTCGACGACTGATCTGTTGGTTGCACTTTTTCGGCCGCTTGCGCTTTTTCAGATGCGCCCGCGACACTTTCCTCGGCGCGCGCGGCGCGGGCGGGGCGCGGGGATGCCGTCCCCGACGCCGCGCCCCGCGGCGTCGCCGCTTCCCGGCGTCGTGTGCGTCCTCGGGCAGACCGGCGCGGGGAAGTCGCGCCTCGGCGCGGAGCTCGCGCGCGCCATCGACGGCGAGGTCGTCAACGCGGACGCGATGCAACTCCACGACGCGCTCCCGATCGCGACCGCGCGGACGACGAGCGAGCAGACGCTCGGGGTGCCGCATCACCTGTTCGGCGTCGTGCCCGTGCCCGTGCCGACGAGAGGAGGAGAGTCTTCTGCGAGCGCGCGCGACGAGCGCGGCGGCGGCGGATACGGCGTCACCGTGCGAGACTACAGAGCGATGGCGTTGCCGGTGGTGGAGGGCATCATCGCGCGAGGGAAAGTCCCCGTGCTCGTCGGCGGGAGCGACTACTACGCGCGGGCGATCGTGTCGCGCTCGCTGCTGGACGACCAGCTCGGCGCGGGACGAGAGGGCCCCGGGGCGGAGGCGAGAGGCGAGGACGACGGCGACGCGCGCGACGACGGCGCGTCGGCGTCGGAAGAGGAAGAGGACGGCGACGACGACGACGACGACGACAACGTCGCCGACGCCCCGCCGCCGAGCCGCGTGAAACCGAACGAGAACGACGCGGCCGCCGCGCTCGCGCGCCACGCGCGCCTGCGCGAGGTCGATCCCGTCTCCGCGGCGAAGCTGCACCCGAACAACGCGCGGAAGGTGCGTCGATACCTGGAGATTTACGACGCGTTCGGCGAGCCGGCTTCGGTCGTCTTCGCGCGCGGGAAAGCCGCCGCCGCCGCCGCCGACGACGACGACGACGACGAATCGCCGTCCGACACGTCAGCACGGTACCGATCGCTGTGCCTCGTCCTGCGCGCGGACGCGAGCGAGCTCGAGCCCGCGCTCGCGCGCCGCGTGGACGCGATGGTGGACGCGGGGCTCGTCGCCGAGCTCGAGGCCGCCGCGGCGGCGAACGTCGGCGGCGGCGTCGGCGTCTCGCAGTCGATCGGGTTTCACGAGTGGGTCGAGTACTTACGCGCGCGCGCGGCGACGCCCCAGCGCGACGTGGACGCCGCGATCGACACGATGAAAGCGGACGCGATCGAGGCGATGAAGGCGGACACGCGCCGGCTCGCGAGGGCGCAGTTGAGGCGGTGTAAGAGGCTCGAGAGAACGTTCGGGTGGCGACCGACGTATCTCGACGCGACGGCGACGCACGCGGGCGCGCGGGTCGGGGACGCCGCGCGCGCGGACGCGGCGTGGAGAGAAGACGTGTTCGAGCCCGCGCTCAGGGCGGCGCGGGCGTTCGTCGCCGGCGAGGACGACGGCGGCGGCGGCGGCGGCGGCGGCGTCGCGGAGGAGCCGGCGTGGGAGGAGCGTCGCTGCGACGCGTGCGAACGAACCTTGCGCGGGGACGCGGAGTGGCGCGCGCACGTCTCGGGAAGGCGTCATCGCAAGCGCGTGGCGTCGTTGCGGAAGAAACGCGAGGGGAAGCACGGAGTGCCACCGCGCGAGAAGGGTTGCTCCGACGCCGGGTAGCGCGAGCTCGGAGAGTTTTTCGGCGGTGGTTTAGTTCATAAAACTACCAGTCGTCGGTTTACACGCCGTTCTCGCGCGCGCGCACACGCCGCGATCGCTTCGTCTCGCGCGTCGGAGTTTATCTAATAGGTTCTAGGAGCGCGTGAGCGCGTAGCTTTACATCGAGCCGGAGTGGGGACCTTCTTTCCCGTCGCCGCCGGCGCGAATTTTCTCGACCGCCGCGGCGCTGTGGCTCAGGAAGAGAAATTCGTCGAGAGTCTCCGAGACTCCGACGGATCACCGCACGCTGAGCGACCCGTGCGCGTGGTGGGTCGCGTCGTCGGACCCCACGCCGCTGATGTCGTGCGCCGCCCCGAGACCACCCACGGCGCCGGCCGTCAAGACTCCGTTGGGATTCATCGGATCCACGCCCCCGGAGGCGATACTAGGGCTCACGGCGAGGCGCGCCGCATCCGCACTGGCTTCCGCGGCCAGCGGATCGTCCGGCTTGGGACCGGTCGCCGCGGGCTTCGCCTTGGCACCCCCGGCCTTCCCCTCGCCCTTAGCCTTCTCCGCGCGCCGCTGCGCCCGGATCTCACTCTGGCGCTTGAGCTGCTCCGGCGTCATCTTCTTCCTTCGGTTCTTGCTTCGCTGTCTTTCGGCCTCGCGCTGTGCCGCAGTCGCCTCGCGGCGCCGCCTCGCCGAACGCAGCCGCTCTCTCTCTCGCTTATCCGGGGTTTTCTCGGCCGCTACCCGCGGGGCCGGGGCCGGAGGCGGGGCCGGAGGCGGGCTGGTCATCGCGCGCTTAACTGAGTTGCGTGCGGCGCGGCAGGTCAAGTGGAGATCCGATTCCCCGTCCCCCGGCAGCTCTCGTTGGACGACGGCGATTCGTGACGAGTCTCACAGTGAGATTTTCGCTCGTGTCGTAATACAACGTAAGGGTGGTGCATGCGGTGAGGCGACGCGGCTAGCTCTCGCGACGTCGTCGGGGAGCGGCGGCGGCGGCGACGTTCGCCGCGGGTGTCTGCGTGTTCTCGTGCGTTTCTATCTGCGCGATGGCGCCTAAAGCGTACACGCGTCGTGCGTTGGTCCTGCGCGCGGGCGATGCGTCACCGCTCTCAGCGGCTCGACATGACATTCGGCGACTCGCGCGGCTGCAGCGCGACCGAGGCATTGCGCCTTATCCCCCCGCCCCCCGCGCTCTTCCCGGACTCGTGGACGTCGATGGACATTGTCTTCCTCCCCGCGTGCTCGTTCTCCCTGTCAGCGCTCGCGGGCGGCTTTTTCTGCGACCTCGTCGGCGTCTCCGGCTTCTCGGGAAATCTCCCGTTCTCCAGGTTCCACCGGTCGTCGCGTTCGTTCAGGTGCACGCGGATCGCCTCTCTCAGGGTGTTATCCACCTGGACGTCGTAGTACGACGTCAAGACGTTCGACGCTCTCTGGATCTCGTCCTTCCGCGTATCCTCGTCCATCCCCGCGGCGTTCAGCTCCGCTTCCCTGCCCGCGTCGTTGCACATGCGGTAGAAGTCGCCCGACGACAAATAGTACAGCATGGCTTGCACCGCGTCCGTCTCGACCCACTCTCGCGCGTTGTACGCGTTCGGCGCGCCCTCGAAGCCCGCGCCCTGCTCGCTCGCGGGGCACAACCACTGCGGTTTTTTCCCTCGCGTCCCGTCCCTGCGGAAGTAGTCACCGTACAGGCGCCAGCACGCGGTCGCGAAGAGCTCCGAGCGCTCCGCGACGCTCGCGTTTCGCGAGTAGTATCGGAGATCGCCCATGACGCCTCGCTCGTGCGCCTCGAACGGGTGGACGTACCACGGGCTCGGCATCGCGGGGCAGCTGCGTTTCCTCGGGTCGATCGGCATTTCGTCTCGCGCGGCGACAGGGAGGCGTCGTGCGTGCGCGCGGGAGGGGGACGGCGCGGCTCGGACTGTCAATGCCAAACTTCGTGCGCGTCGAGAAAACGCTTCTTCGACCCGTACTTACTGTACACACGTACGGAGCACAGCGCAAACAGTCAGAGCGTACGCGAACGAAAAAAAACTCGCGCTATGAGTAATTAGTGAGGGTGTACGTACGCGACGAGCGCTCGCACCCGCGAAAAGTTTCTCTCCTGGCTGAAGAAAAGCCGACGTCGCGCGTCGTCGACGCCCTCTTTCGCACGCACGAAACCGATAGCCGGCGAGCTAGCGGTTCACTCGTGCAACCATGAAGGTGAGCGTCGCGAATCCCACCTCGCGCGCGCCCTCCGAGGACGTCCCGCGCGTCGCGTCGCCGGTTTCCCGGCGTCGGATGCGCGAACGATCCTCCTAGGGTTTTTTCCCCGGTCTTCGCGGCGACCCGCGCGCGATGCGACCCGCACGCCCTTCGTCCGCGACGTGAGACCCTCGCGCTGACGCCTCCCATCTCACCCCCGCCCCCGTGTACGTCCGCAGCTCAACATCGCGAACCCGGCGACGGGATGGTGCGTTCGCTCTCCAGGGTTTTCGCGGCTTTGCTTTTCGCCGCGCAGCGATTTATTTTCCCGGTGTCGATGGCGGACGGCCGGCGGAGGACGTCACGCCGCGCGAGCGGGCGACGACGACGACGACGCATCCAGCGGCGGCGTGTTAGCACGCGTCCCGTGCGCCGCGACCCGTCGTCGTCATCGCGCGCGCGTGACGTCCCACGCCGGCCGGCCACCGGACATCATCTTTTCCCGCGACCGCGCGCGACTGCCGTCTCGAACGAACGAACGAAACGAATTCATCCAGGACCTCCCCCCGGACCTCGCTGACGCGCTCGCCCCCTCCTCCTCGCTTCGAATCAACAGCCAAAAGAAGATTGAAATCAACGATGACAGCAAGCTGCGCATCTTTTACGACAAGCGCATCGCCGCGGAGATCGACGGCGAGGGCCTCGGCGAGGAGTTCAAAGGGTACATCTTCAAGATCATGGGCGGCAACGACAAGCAAGGGTTCGGCATGAAGCAGGGTATCCTCACCGCGCAGCGCGTGTTCCTCCTCATGAAGCAGGGCACGTCCGGGTTCTTGGGTCACGGCCGCAGGAAGGGTGAGCGCAGGCGTAAGGCTGTCCGCGGCTGCATCGTGTCCCAGGACATCGCCGTGCTCAACCTCATGATCGTCAAGCAGGGCCCCGGCCCGCTTCCCGGTCTCACGGACGACGAAAAGCCGCGTCTTCGCGGGCCCAAGCGCGCGTCGAAGATTCGCAAGCTGTTCGCCCTCGATAAGAAGGACGACGTTCGCAAGTACGTCAACACGTACAGGCGCGAGTTTGAATCCGCGACCGGGAAGAAGAAGAGCAAAGCCCCGAAGATTCAGCGCCTCATCACCGCGCAGTCTCTCCAACGCAAGCGCAAGGAGCGCTCGATCAAGGCGGCGAAGATCGAGAAGTCCAAGTCCGAGGCGCAGGCGTACCACAAGGTGCTCGCGCTCAGGCTGAAGGAGGCGCGCGAGCGTCGCTCGGAGTCTCTCGCGAAGCGCAGGGCGTCTTCCGTCGCGTCCAAGGATAAGGCGTGAGGGAGCGGCGCGGATCGTCGATGGCGACAAAATTTTAAGGCGACTTTAGGGAGGGGCGCGGCGACGAATCGAATCGATCGATCGCGCCTCGTCTCGGAGACGCCCGGTCGCGCGGAGGTTTGGATAGACCGTCGCGCGGCCGTCAGTGGGGGTTGAATGCTTAGTCGCGCCGTCTCGTTGTAATCCAGAGCGTCGCGTCTTCACACGAAAGAACACGACGCCCGTCCTCTCGCGCTCGCCTCGTCCGTTCCATCATCGCGCCACTGCCAGAACGACCCGAAAATTTGAAGTGGACGACGAGTTTCGTCGCGCGCGCGCTACAGCGACAGCTCGCGGGGTCGTCATAGCTTAGCGCGCGCGCGATGGGCGAAGCGGCGGCGGCGGCGGCGGCGGCGGCGCCTCCCGCGCCCCCCCCGCGCGACGACGACGACGCGCGTCAGAAGCTCGTGCGACGATGGCCCGAGAGGAAGGGCGAGATCGTCCAGCTCCTCGGCCTCCTCGGCGCGCCGCACGACCACGCCGTGCCGATCTTCGTCCACGGCCCGCCCGTCACGGGGAAGAGCAGCATCGTGCGCGACGTCTTCACGACGACGAAGCGGCCGTTCGCGTACGTCTCGCTCGTGGACGCGCATAATCCGCGTCTGCTTCTGGACGCGATAGTGGAGGAGCTGGCGCCGTACCTCACCGGTCTCACGGAGAAGCAGACGCGCTGCGATCGCTTCGCGGATCTCATAAGCGTCCTCCACCGCGGGTTAGCCCCGGACGCGCCCGCGGTGTACTTGGTCATCGACGTCGCGACGCGGTTGCTGGACTGGAAGTCGAACGACCCGCTGCTGCCGGCGCTGATGAAGATATCCGAGCTCACGGGTGCGCGGTCTCCGAGCCCTCGAGCGCGGTCGACTCGACTCGACGCGCGCGATTCAAACGCGGCACCCTCCCACCGTTCCAGACCTCCCCGTCCCTCGTCGCCCCGTCCCTCCTCTCTCTCCTCGCGCGCCGCGCCGTCTCCGACGCTCGCGCTCACGGCGTCGCATCTCTCGCCTACGTACTCTACTCAACAGGACGCAACGTCGGCGCGATGCTCATCGCGACGCCCGGGTGGGACGCGTTCCGATCCGCCGCGATGGTTCGACCGCCCGTGCTTGTGTATTTCGACGCGTACACCAATCGGCAACTCCGGGACGTGCTCACGCGCGAGCGCCCGAAGGACGCGGACGCGACGTTGTACCGGGACTTCCTCGGCGCGGTGCTTCCGACGTTCTTCGCGACGTGCAAGTCGCTGCACGAGCTGCGGGCGCTGTTGGCGCCGCTGTGGAGGCGGTACGTGGCGCCGTGGGAAGAGGCGCGCGACGGAAGAGATCTCGCGGCGGCGCGGAGAGGTCTCTCCGCGGCCGCGGCGGGGGGATCCGGGTCCGGGTCCGGATCCGGCGGGGGTGCCGAGGGTGCCCAGGCCGACGACGACGTCGTCGTCCTTCCGGAGGCGAGGACGCTGTGGGCGAGGTTGGCGTCCGGGCGGACGGCGGAGAGCGTCGCGGCGGAGGCGGCGGCGAAGGCGGCGGCGGAGGCGCGCGGCGTCCCGCCGCCGCCTCGAAAAAAGACCGGCCCCGTCCTCCACGCCGGGCTCGCGGTCCCTCTATCGTCCGCGTCCCTCGCGCTGCAGCGCGGGGAGTGGCCCGTCCCCGAGGACGAGTCGGGCGCGGGCGCGCTCGATTTCGACATTCCGCGTCTCACGAAGTTCATGCTCGTCTCCGCGCACCTCGCGACGATGAACCGAGAAGCCGTGGACAAGCGTCTGTTCGGGCACATGATCGAGGGCGTCCGCGCCGGCACGGCCGCGGTCGCGCAGCGCTCGGGGAAGCGGAAGCGCGGCGCGCTGTCCGCGGACAAGCAGAGCGAAGCCGCGGCGACGGCGGCGCTCGACGGTCCGGGCACGTTCAGGTGCGTCCCTCGTTTTTCACCCATCCCTCGGTGTCAAGATTTGATCGCGTCCCCTTTCGACTGACCGGTGAAGATATCCCGACTGCCCCGTCGTCAGCCTCGAGCGGTTGCTCGCGTATTTTCGCGTCGTGACGAAGCAGGCGTACGACGAGGACGGCGCCGGCGACGGCGACCTCGCGCGCGAACTCCTCAGCGCGGACGTGTTCATGCAAATCAGCAGCATGGTCGCGCTGGGTTTGCTCACGCGCACGAGCGGCGGGGACGCGCTCGACGGGTGTCGGTACCGGTGCGACGTAGGGAACGACCTCGCGAGGAAGATCGCGGCGGACCCCGCGGTGCGGGTCAACCTGGACAACTACCTGTTCTACGTGTGAGCGCGCGACCGACGGAGAGCGCGGGGGGGGGGAGGGGGGGGGGCGCGCGTTCCCGCGCGATGGTCGACGCGACGGGTGCGACGGTGGATCCGGGACCGAACGCGAAAGTTAGTTACAGAAAATAATAAAACTACCAATAGATTCTTTTTGGCGTACACGTACACGTACTCTAACCAAAAACACATACAGATACTCCGGAAAGATCATTGGTTGTTGATTAGCCTCGGAAGTCGAACGGTACTGAGTCGAACGCGATGGGCGCTTCGATCGGCGCGTCTCCGGCACTTGGAGACGCGCGCCGCCGCCGCCGCGGCTCGTCGCCGACCCTCCACCGCGCGCGACCCTCGCTCGCGACCGAAGCGTAGACGACCCGCGGCGTCGCGTCGCGTCGCGCGATCCTCTCGACCGACGATCAGATGGCGTCCGTCCTCAACCGTCTTCAGACGATCGGACGGGGGTTCGGGGATAAAAAAACCATCAAGACGGACGACGTGCACGCCGCCGCGGAGGAGACGAAAGCCGCGGCGGGGAAGTCCAAGAACACGCTGTCGTCCGTAGGATGGGGCGACCGCCTGCGGTACGTCGTCGAGAACAAGACCGCGGAGGACGGCAACTACCCCTTCTACCTCCTCACCTACGTCACGACGCTGACCCTCCTCGCGTTCGGCCTCGTGTGGTGGTACGCCTCGAACCGATACGACGGCTACGTCTACGGTCAGGAGAACTACGCGGACGCCTTCTTCGCGGGGATGCAGCTCATCGTGTCGCAAGGGTACGTCGACGAGATCCCGGACAAGTACGGCCTTCGATGGTTCTACTGGCTCATGATATTTTTCGGCGTCGTGATCTTCGCGGTGCTCGTCGGTTTCATCACCGACGCCATCGCACAGAGCATGGACGCGATCAAGGAAGGGCACACTGCCGTCGCGGAGGCGGGGCACACGCTCATCTTGGGGTGGAATGAAGCCACGCTGCGGGCGGTCGTGCAGATCTCGTTCCTCAGGCGGCAGTACCAACAGCTGAACGAGAGGAAGTGCTTCGGACTCCTGTGGTACGCCAAATGGCTGACGCCGGCGTTCAGTATGCTCGGGCTCCTCGAGCGCCCGTCCACGTCGATCGCGGTGGCGAACATCGTCGTGATGACGGACACGCTCTCCAAGGACGAGATGCACCGTCGTCTGGAGCAAGTCCTGGCCGAGCGCGGGATCAACCCGCGGAGAACGAAGATCGGGCGAAACATCATCTGCCGCGTCGGCGATCCGACAAACGTGAACGACCTGATCCGCGTGGGCGCGCACAGAGCCGCGGCGATTCTCGTGATGATGACGGCGCAGGACCAGAAAGAGGAGGACGAGTCCGAGGGGAGCATCCAGAACGGCGCGACGTTGCGGGCGGTCCTCGCGCTGAGGCACGTGTTCTTCACGAACCCGTGGGATCGCACGCGGGAGGTGAACCCGGATTTGAGAGTCGTGCTACAGATGTCCAACAAGAGCGAATACGTCGACGCCGCGATGTTTCAGCACAACAACGGGAACCCGGTGATCATCCCGATGGACTTGACGCTGTTCATGAACTCGCTCATGTTCAAGTGCGCGGCGCAGCCCGGTCTGAGCAGCATCTTGCTGAACATCATCGACTTCGAGGGCACCGCGATTCGACGACGCAAGGCGAAAAACTTGCGCAGCGGACCGAACAACAAATACGGCGACTGCATCGGGAAAACGTTCGGAGAGATGCGCAAGCAGTTCACGCGCGCGGTGTTCATCGGAATCATCAAGCCCGGGATGCCCGTGGAAGAGATCGCGTCCTCCGGGTACGGCCTGTGCCCGGACCAGTCCACGGTGATCGATCCCGAGGACCTCCTGATTTTCATCGGACCGAGGTCGAACCCGATACACGACTACAAGATGACGGCCACGTTCGACGGGTACCTGAAAACCGCCAAGGCGCTCGCGGACGCGAACCCGTCGATCGAGTCGAACCGCAGGAAGCGTCAGATGGTCTCGAAAATGCTCTCTAACGTCCTCGTGTGCGGCTGGCGCCCGGATTGGCAAGACGACTACCGGCGCCTACACGACCGCATGATGGAAATCGTGCGGCAGCGACAGCCGGGTAGCACGATCACGTTCGTGAACGCCGTGGACGAGGACGAGTTCGCGGCGTTAGTCCTGAAGATGGGCCTGCGAAAAGCGCGCGATGACGGCGAAGTGCGGTGCTACGAGATGCACCACCCGTACCGAGGCATCTTCATTCGGCACGTGAGAGGGGACGCGGCGAAGCCGAACGTGATTGGCCCGATCATCGAGGGGTCCACGATTCACACCGCGATCATCTTGGGGACGCAGGCGAACATCCGCCTCGGCCATCGCCATCGCGACACGCGCGTGTTGAACATCGTGCTGCTGTTGCGGAAGCTGTGGAGCGTCAAAGCCGAGGGCGTCCCCATGCACATCGTCGGTGAAAACCAAGAAGACATGACATCTCGACTCGCGCTCGCGCCGAAGCGCGGTCCCGGCGCCGCCGGCGGCCACGAGCCAGACTTCGTGAACAGCCAAGCCGTCGCCGCGCGCGCGCTGGTGCAAACGCTGGCGTACCCGATCATCTCCCCCGCGGTGAAGGACCTCTTCAACGAAGCGGAGGACAGCGCGGACATCGTGACCACGTTCGCCAGCGAGTACGTCCCGTTAAACGTCGAGATGAAATTCGGCGTGGTGCGCGCGTCGGTGTTGCGAGCGCAAGGGGAACGAAGCATCTGCATCGGCATCCTGTGGAGCAACGGCGACCCGGCGCTTCTTCCGCCGCACGACAGCGACGTGAAGTTCTGCGACACGGATCGGTTGGTGGTGCTGAGGAGGTTGTTCGACGCCGCGAACCCGGAGCAGCCGCCGAAGCCGTCGGGGGATGAGCCGGGGTCGCCGCTGGGTCGGATGATGTCGATCGCGGGAGTGAGGGCGTGATCGCGATGGTGGGTGTGATTTCGTTAACGTATTAAACAACGTGTGCGTTGTTGCTGTCGTCACGAATTATTATTAAGATTCGGCGTTCTCGCGCGCTCGCGGACCCGCCGGCCGGGGGGGCGCCCGCCGAAAAAAACGACCAACTGATGCTGTCCTGTTTGCCTGTCCCGAAGTCCGCTCGGTTTTTCCGCGGGACGAGCCGAGATACTTTTCGCTGAGACGACGCGACGCGACGCGACGCCCCTCCCCCGCGCGCGCTCCCCGCACATATCGCGCGCGCGCTCCCCGCGACCCCGCGCGCGAGGCGTCGACCCTCCCGCGGACCCCGCGCGTCGTTCGACCCCGCGACTCGTTCCACCTCGGGACGACCTTCGCCCTCCCCCGGGGACGGGGACGGGAAGAAGGCTGGCTATTGGAGGGAGGGACTGACAGCGGTATGGACAACACGACGGGCTTCGAACACTTCCCCGCGTCCGCCGCGCGCGCGCCGCCGTTCCAGCCCTCGCGCGGGTACGCGTCGTTCGACAGCCCGCAGTTCAGCGCGCTGCGACGGCTGCAAGAGGAGCAGGCGAGGGCGCGGCAGATCGCGCTCGAGCGCCGCGTCGGGACGGGGACGGGGACGGGGACGGGGGCGCCGTCGTCGTCGTCCGCGCTCTCCGCGCTCTCCACGAGGTCGGCCTCGTTCTTCGGCGGGGGCGCCCCCGCGGACGCGCGGCCGCTCGAGGACGCGCCGCCGTTCGTCCCCGCGGCCCTGCGCGACGCGGATGAATCCGCGGAGGTGACGATGGCGCCGTTCTATGCGACGTCGTGGGGGGGAGGCGGCGGCAGCAAGTCCGCGCCGCCGTCGCCGTTCCAACCGCCCGCGGGGACGACGGCGACGACGACGACGACGACGCAGGCGTTCACCGCGACCGCGGGGGTGCTGCACCACGGTTCGCGAACCGACGATCGCGCGTCGACTCTGATCGCGCTGCGACAGCAGGCGTTCAGATCCGAGCACGCGATTGGTGGACACGATTGGGACGGTCGAGGCGGGTTTCACTCGCCGCGCCAAAATTTCGAGCAAACGTTCGAGCAAAATTTCGCCGCCGCGTGTCCTCCGCCTCCGTGGCTCGGCACCCCCGCGCCGACCGCGGGCTCGAACGTGGACCAACACGGGATGTCCACGATATCCATCGGCGGCGCCGGCGGGATCCAATCCCCGCCGTTCTCCCCGAGCCGCAGCGCGCACTCGCTGGTCGCGTCGCTGGTCGCGTCGCCGATGACGCCCCCGCGCGCGCGCGCGCGGCGGCGGCGGCGGCGGAAGCGCCGCCGGGTCTCCGCTGCAGATCTCCCCGCCCCCGGGGACGACGCTGCGATCGATGCACATCACGTCCCCGCTGAGCGATCACTCGCCGGGGATGCCCGGGGCGCAGAACTCGCTGTACAAGACGGAGCTGTGTAGGAGCTGGGAAGAGACGGGCGCGTGTCGGTACGGCGTGAAGTGCCAGTTCGCGCACGGGCGAGACGAGCTCCGCCCGGTGTTGAGGCACCCAAAGTACAAGACCGAGGTGTGCCGGACGTTCGCGCAGAACGGCACGTGCCCGTACGGGACGCGGTGTAGATTCATTCACTACCGAGTCCCGCAGAAGAGCATCTTGGGGACGCTCATCGCGGGCGCGCACTCGGTCATACCGGCGGACTGGAGCCCCGAGGGGAAGCCGTCCGATCGACCGACCCCGAGCGCCGGCGTCAACGGCGGATCCCCCGGTCAGGGCAAGCGGCGGCTGCCGATATTTCAGAGGATATCGGACGAGAACGCGAAGGAGGAGAAGGACGCCGCGGAGGCGGCGGGGGCGAAGCGTCACGGATGGGACGCGCTGCGCGAGGGATGCGACGACGACGACGACAACGTCGAGGTCGACGTCTTCCGTCGGTCTGTCGAGGACATGTACGACGCGCGCGCGCGCCGCGCGCCGATGCCGTTCGACATCAGCGGCAGCGCGCTCTTCGGGAACGTGCGCTGAGCTATGAGTGGCGACGGGGGGCGACAGGGAGGGGGAGACGAGGAGGGGAAGAGAGAAGACGAACGGACGACGACGACGTAAACGGGAACCCGCGTTCCCGAGAGGAAGAGTACGCGAAACGAAAGTGTTTCACGCGCCACGCGCGAAGAGTACGCGTAAGATTGTATTTGTTCTTTTTTTAACGACGAGTAAGTAATGGTAAGATAGACCATCGCGGCTACGTCCTTGTCCTCGTCGTCGCCGACGACGCTACCGCACCCCGAGCGGGTGCGTCTCGAGCTCGGATTCGTCCAGGAAGACGCCGTCGTCGCCGCGCCCGCCGCCCCGGAATAACAAGTTCCCGACCGCCCCTAATAATCCTCCCATCGCGTTCGCGTTCGCACCCCTCGAGTCCCCCTCCTCTCGGGTCCCCCTCTCTCGCGACGACGACGACGACGACGCGCCGACCGCGCCGACCGGTCGGTCGGCGAGGCCATCCTCTCGCAGCGCGAGGAGAATCGTCCGACGCAGCGCCGCCGCGCGTTCGACGTTGAGCCCCTCCGGCGCGCGCGACGCCGCCTTCTCCAACGCGCTCAGCTCGCGCAACGCCCACTCGATCCTCTCTCTTTGGCCGCGGAGCGTGAAGCGCGACGCCGCGACGCGCGCGTGCTGCAGCGACAGCTCCATCACGCTCGGGCTTCTCAGCCCGCCGCCGCCGCGCGGCGCCGGCGCCTTCGCCTTCGCCTTCGCCTTCGCGTCGCGCGTCTCGTCGTCTTCGTCGGCGTCCGAACTCTCCGAACTCTCCGCGCGCCGCTCCTCCTCCGCGGCCTCTTCCATCGCCGCGTCGATCGCGGCCGCCCTGGAGTCGCACTCGGTCTCCTCGTCGCTCACCGCCTCGAGTGCGTCTTGAAGGTCCCAGCGGAGGTGCGTCATCGCGTACCGCTCCTTCGCGGCGGCGGTGGAAGATGGAACGTCAACCGTCGCCGTCGCCGCCGCGAACGGGGACGGGGACGGGGACGGGGACAGCGGGGACGGGGACGGGGACGGGGACGGGGACGGGGACGGGTCGACGACGCCGCTCGCGCGCCTACGCTCCTCCTCCTCCCGCCTCGACCGCTCCAACGTCTCGCGGAGCACTCTCGCCTCGCCGGGGGGCACGCTCTCGAGGTCGACGCCGACGTCCCCGCGCGGGGTCTCGGACGCCGCGAGCGCGCGCGCGAGGTCGGCTTCGTAATCGCCGGAGGAGAGCCGCTCGAGCTCGAACGGCGGCGGCGGCGGCGGCGGCGGCGGCGACGACGACGACGACGGTTGACGTTCCGTCTTCCACTCGGTCGCGCGCCCCGACGCCGACCGCGCCGACATCGCGCGTCGGCACGCCTCGGACACCTCCGCGAAGGCGTCCGCTGAATTCGCGCGCGTCGCCGTCGCCGTCGCGCTCGCCGTCGCGAGCTCGCGCCACTCGTCCGCGCAGTCGCGAAGGACGCTCAGGACGCCGTCGTGTCTCGAGTGCGTCTCCACGACGCCCAGGAACCGCGCGATCCACGCGTCCGAGGACAGCGCGTCGAGCAGAGACGCGCCGACGCCTCGCGCGTCCAGGAAGTTCGCGATCGACTCGCGGAGCACCGTCAGCGCGGTCGACGCCTCGGTTTCGCCGCGGCCGGAGGCGAGCGCGGTCGCGACGGCCTCGAGCGCGGGCTCGGTCGCGCTGAGGGGACGGAGCGCGGGGGACGACGCGGGATGGATGGGGGATAGGGGGCGGGTGATGAGGAAGGGATCACGGGGGAGATGTTGACAACTGACGTTCGCGTTCTCGAGGGACTTCCCAGGCGCGACGCGCGCCGCGCGCGCGCGGGGGGAGGACGCACCACGCGCCGCCGTCCGCGAGCGCGTCCGCGAACGCGATGACCGCCTCCACGGTGTCGCTTCGTCGCAGCGCGGACGCGAACGCGTCCGCGGCGGGACGCGCCATCCCGCCCCGCGGGCGCGGCGCGGCCGTGCTCTGCCGCGACGGCGACAGGTGGACGCCGAGCGTCCGCCGACGCGCGCGCGAAGCGACGCGGCTGCCGCGTCAGCTCTCGATCAGCGGAGATTCGCGTCGGTCAGCTGGGAGAAGTGCCGGTCAGTTTGACCGGCTGGCTCGATCGTGGAGTGCGATGAAACTCATACTCCAGGCTCAACGTTACTCGTTTTTAATTAACCGGGATAAGCTGGCCGTTGGGAAAACGACCCGACGGACGCTCCGCGCGATCGAGCCGCGCACACGGCGCACGGCGCCGCACGCACACCGCCCGATCCGCGCGAAGACGCTCGACAGCTTTATCGTCGAGTTTCGAATCGCGCGAGACGCACGGGACGCCGTCCGCGCGCGGTCGATCGACGCGCGGAAAGGAATAAATTCTCATCGATCCGCGCGCCTTTTTGCGCGATCGATCAAATCAATAGGGTAACCCCAGCCGACACCGACCATGGGGGGCTTCGTCGAGAGAACCGCGAAGGAGAAGGAGTACGTCCCCGCTGCCGCGGACGCGCTCGTCGCGATGGTCTCCGGCTGCGCCGCCGCGGTCGCGGTGGCGCCGTTCCTGATGTGCGTCGACCGAGGCGTCGTCGCCGCGGCCGCGGGGACCGCCCCCGGGGGCTCGCTCTTCCGCGCCATCGCGTCCGTCGCCGGGGAGTTCGTCACGAAGCCGAAGATCGCGTTCACGTCCCCGGCGCTGTGGATGGTCGCCGGCGTGTACGGCGGGACGTACTTCGCGAAGAACGTCAGCGACGTCGTCATCGAGCGCACCGGCGTCGGCGGCTCCCCGATCGCGCAGGCTGGCAAATTCGCGGTCGTCACGTCCACGAACATGGGCGGGTCCATCCTCAAGGACGCCGCGTTCGCGAAGCTCTTCGGCGCGGGCGCCGCCGCGACCGGCGCGCCGCCCGTCGTCCCCCTCGCGTCCTACGCGCTCTTCGCTCTCAGAGATTGCCTCACCATCGGCGGCGCGTTCTTCGTTCCGGACGTCATGCGCGACGCGCTCGTCGCGAGCGGGAACGTGCGCGACGCCGCCGCCGGCGCCGCCGCGCAGCTCGCGTCCCCGCCGCTGATGCAGGTGGTCTGCACGCCGATGCATCTGCTCGCGCTGAACTTCGTGAACGCGCCGGGGGCGACCGCGGCGGCGAGGATGGCGGTGATGAAGAAGTCCACGCCCGCGGCGTTGCTCGCGCGGTCGCTGCGGATGCTACCCGCGTACGGCGTCGGCGGCATCTTGAACACGTCGTTGACGTTACAGGGGAGGAGGGCGGTCGCGGAGCACTTTCTGAAGAGACGGGACGGGTGGGCGAGCGAGAAGGTGAAGCGCGCGTGGGGCGCGCGATTGGGCGCGTCCGTATTGGGCGCGAAGGGGACGAAGGGGAGCGGCGGCGGCGACGACGCGAAGGCGAAGCGGCGGGGCGCTCGATTCGCGTTGTTGTCGCGCGCGCACGTCGAGGCGCGGACGCGAAGCGCGCCGCCGCCGGCTGAGGCTGCCGCGACGACGACGACGACGACGCTGGGACGGTTCCGCAAGGTGACCGGCGGCGGCGCGAAGGTTAAGGGAGGGGACGGGCGGGCGCGGCGGCGATTCGCGATCGGCAGGTTCGGGACGGCGCGCGGCGGCGACAAAGCGGCGACGGCGGCGGCGGCGTGACGGCGGCCCCGCCGCGCGCGTCGCAGCGCGCGCGCCACCGTGTTATAGAGCAGCGCGATCTTCAACTTGCGAGTTGAAGACGATTAGAGAGAGAGAGAGAGAGAGAGAGAGAGAGAGAGAGAGAGGCTTTGTGGTAAAGACCGAGCCGTCCTCTCCTGTCCGCGCCCGCTCGCAGCCTTTCCAATCTGTTTTGTCCAGAGGCGCGGGCGACGACGCTGATCTCGGTTCGGAAAAGTGACGCGTCAGCGCAGCGTCCGCCCGGCGGACAACTGTCAGCGCGTGACGAAGGGTCGAAGCAGTAACGCCGCCCCCCTCCCCTCCCCGGCCAATTGCGAGCGCGTCATGGGCGGCGGCGGACCCGCGTCGTTCACGCCGAGGACTCCGGAGCAGCGCGCGCGCGTCAGCGGAATCGTCGACGGCGCCGTCGCGGTGGTGAGCGGGATCGGCGCCGCGGCCGCGGTGTCGCCGTTTCTCGCGACCGTCGATCGCGCGGTCGTCGCGGCGGCCGCCGGGAACGGCGGCGTGTTCCGCCACATCGCGCGCGGCTTCGCGGAGTTCGTCACCAAGCCGAGAGCCGCGTTCACGTCCCCCGCGCTCGGGATGGTCGTCGGCGTGTACGGCCTCACCTACGCGGCCGCGAACGTCAGCGACGTCGTCGGCGAGCGACGCGCGAACGCGTCGGACGCGTCCAAAGCCGCGGGCAAGTTCGCCGCGACGACGGGCGCGAACATGGGCGCGGGCGTGATGAAGGACGCCGCGTTCGCGCGCATGTTCGGCGCCGCCGCGGGCGCCGCCGCGGGCGCCGCCGCGACCGGCGCGCCGCTGACGGTCCCGGCCGCGTCCTACGCGCTCTTCGCCGTCCGAGATTCGCTCACCATCGGAGGCGCCTTCTTCGTCCCCGCCGCGTTGTCCGCGGCGCTCTCCGCGTCGGGGACGATCGAGAACCCCGCGAGCGCGAGCGCGCTCGCGCAGCTCGCGTCCCCGCCGCTGATGCAGGTGGTCTGCACGCCCCTGCATCTGCTCGCGCTGAACCTCGTGAACGCGCCGGGACCGAAGATCCCGTGGACGAAACGCGCCGCGTGGACGGCGACGGCGGCGCCCGCGGCGTTCGCCGCGCGGTCGCTGCGGATGCTCCCGGCGTACGGCGTCGGCGGCATCTTGAACGGGTACTTCGTCCGCAGAGGCCGCGAGCTCGCGCTCGCGGACGCGATGCGCGAGATCGAGGCCTCCGAGAGCGAGAGCGAGACCGGCGCCGGGTCGGAGGAAGCGCGGCAAAGGGGGCGGTGGGAGAGCGCGATCGAGGCGTTCGGCAGCGGCGAACGCTTGGACTCCTGGACGGGCGGCGAGGAGGGCGAGGCTGTCCTGCACACGCTCGCGCGGTACCTGTACGGCGACAACTCCGTGCATCCGATCGCGATGGCGAAGGAGACGTCGCTGCCGGAGATGACGTTCAGGTGGGAGCGGATGATACAGAACACGGTGCAGGCGCAGCTGGCGGACGCCGGCGGCGGGGACACGATCGGCGGGTGCATCGTCGCCGGCGGCGACGCCGAGGTTTCCGCGGCGCTGGACGCGCTCATCTCGCGCGCGAAGGTGGACGCGCGCGATGGTACGGTGAGCGTGCGCGAGATCGAGGGGTTGCTGACGCGGGAGAGGGACGAGAGCGGCGAGGGGTGGGCCGCGCGGGCGCTGAAAGGGGACGAGCGCGGCGCGGCGCGGTCGTCGCGCCGCGAATCGATTCGCGCGGCGGCGGCGGCGCGGGGGGTGGTGACGCGGACGACGGGCGCGGAGAACGGCGACGAGGACGCGCGCGTGGGGAGGGACGACATGCGGGCGCTGTTGCGGAAGCGCGTGGGGATCAAGAGCGCGCGAGACGACGACTGACGGGCGACGCTCGCTCGAGTCGGAAGAGGGCTCATCTGAGGGCTAAAAGTTTTCAACGCGCTCGCTTCATTACGAACACGCAGTCGTCCTCGTCGCCCGCGACCGCTTTCCTCCCCCGCGCCCCCTCCCGCGTCAGCGCCTCCATCGTCCGCGCGGCTCGCACGACGCGCGTCTCGGCGTCTATGAACGTCGTCCTCCACACCCGCGTCGTGTCCTTAAACGTCTTCGCGAACGGCGAAAACGCGCCGTCGAAGAGCGTCACCGCGACGGCGTCGAACGTCACCGTCCACAGCTCGCCGCGGCTGTCGTTCATCACTGGCGCGAACGTCGCGACGAGGCGCGCGCCGAGCCAGTCGTTCGGTGGTATGGATAAAACGTTCACGTACGAGCCGTTTTCGAGGCTGATCTCCTGAAACGCCGTGCCTTTGAACGGCCCGAGCGATCCGTTGGACGGCGGTGGCGCGGTGGAGAAGACAACCTCCCAGCGTCCGTCGACGAGCGCCGAGTTGGCGGGATTCGACGTCGGGTTCAGCGCTTCCAGGGCGCGTATCTTCGCTTCGATCGCCGCGAGAGCGTCGTCGCTCGCGTCCAACCCTCTGTTCGCGTCGCGCATCGACTCGAACAGCTCTTCCTTCGCGGTGGATATCGAGCGCGCGTCCGCGGCGTCGACCGCCCATCTCGTCGAGGAGGCTGCGATCTGCTGGTGCCGTCCGCGCGCGTCTCCGTCTCCGTCTCCGTCTCCCCACCGCGCCGTCAGCCTCCGCGCGACGCGCGACGTCGCGGACGTCGACGCGGACGCGGACGCGGACGATCGCGAGCGCGCGAGCGACGCCGCGCGCGGCGTCGCGAGCGCGATGGACGTGGACGCCATGCCGACGTGAGGGACGCGCGGACGGGGATGACGGGGCGGGCGAAGTTTTCGCAGCAGCGTTGCTGTTCGCTCAAGGCCGTTGCGACGTCCGAGGGAATCAAATCCGGGGCGACAGCTCCGACGGGGGACGCACTCCCACGCGCGCGCATAGACGCCGCACGCGCGCGCGCGCGCAGGCATCGCGCGCGCCTAGACACGCGCGGTAGCCGGGCGCTCGACCGCGCGGGCGACGACGCCGGCGGCGTCGCGGGGGTCGATCGAGACGGCGGGGGAACGCGCGAAGACGAGGAAAAAGTCGTTCGCGAGGACGGACGACGCGCCGAGGACGCGATGCCGCTATCGAGCGGCCCCGCGTTCTCCGCGCTGAAGAAGACGCCGCCGAAGTCGACCGCGTACGGATCGCGACGCTCCGCGACGGTGCGATGGACGACGTCGCCGCTGCCGCCGCGAATGCGCGACGCGCCGTCGAACGAGAAGGTCACGTCGCGCGTCCCGTCGGACGCCGCGAGAGCCGCGGTCGCCGCGGCGCCCGCGGCGGGGAAGCCGTCCGGCGCGAGCGCCGCGGGCGCGGGCGCGGGCGCCGCGAGCAGAGGCGTGTCGTGGGCGCGGTTCGAGTCCATCCCGGGCGACGGCGACCGCGCCGCCGCGGGGGCGGCGTCGTCGTCCGCGAGATCGTCGACGCCGACGCCGACGCCGGCGCCGTCGAGAACGGCGACGGCGACGGGCGCGGGCGCTCCGGCGAAGAAGACGGCCACGCCCACGACGAAGAATAAAAATAAAACGCCCACGAAGCCGTCGTTAGCCGCCGCGGCGCCGTCGTTGACGACCCGGGGGAGGTCGGCCGCGATGGACGCGAAGACGACCCGGGCGAGACTGTCGACGGCGAAACCGTCGAAGTCGCCGACGCGAAAGCGAAGCACGTCGCCGTCGCCGCTCCCCCGCGTCGCGACGCTCGCGTCCGGAACCGGAACCTCCGCCGCGGTGAAACGCGCGAAATCGCCGGTGAAAGCGACGGCGGGCTCGACGGCGTTCGGCGGGTTCCGACCCGTCGACGCGAACGCGAACGCGACCGCGACGGCGTCGCCGCCGCGGTCGCCGAGGAAACGACCGACCGCGTCGCCCGAGTCGCCGACGCCGGGGACGCGCGTGCACGAAAACCACGTCCTTCGCGAGAAGCTGCTCATCGCGCAGGACGGGAGACGAAAGGCAGAGTTGAAAGCGGACCGCGCGGCGGAGAGGGTGAAGGTGATGCGCGCGATCCTGGACGAGCAAAACGCGCTGCTGTCGAGCGCGCCGGAGGTGATCGCGCGAGGCGGGCTCGACGCGTGGCGAAAGAGCGCGTCCGTCGCCGCTGCGAGTCGTTCTCCTCGCGCCGAACCGCAACCGCGCGCGACCGCCGACGACGCCGCCGCGGACGCCGCCTCCGCCTCCGATCCCGCCGTCGCCGCCGCGCACGCGGAGGCTATGGACGCGCTCGCGCGACGCATCGCCGAGCTCGAATGTGAACGCGACGACGCGTCGCGTCGAGCCGCCGACGCCGAGGAAGAGACGCGGACGCGCGACGACCACGCGCGCGCGCTCGACGTCGACATCGCCGCGCTGCGCGCGGACTGCGAGGCGGCGCGCGTCGCGGCGCGCGACGCGAGCGAGATGGCGAGGGTGGCGTCTGCGCGCGAGCGAGAGGCGCTCGACGCGGTCGCCGCGGAGACGGAACGCGCCGACGACGCGACGCGAGACATGGCGGCGTTGACGGAGCGCGCGGATCAACTCGCCGCGCAGCTCGAGGTGGCGTCGCTGCGCCTGGACACGCTCATCGCGGATAATAACAACGACGCGCACAGGCACGACGCGATCGACGCGAACGGATCGACGA